>NC_136916.1:86292387-86726515 GCF_949752795.1 Hyperoodon ampullatus
CCTCAACTCTACTCAATATGGAAACTGAGGCTTAAAGAAGCTTAATGGCTTCCCTATGATAGACAGATGGGTAGGGGAAGAGCACAAGGGGCACTGGGTCCTTATCCAGTGTTGTCTCTGCTGCATGGAAAGGCTGAGAGACACTGAATGCAGAAATCTGTCCTGCCATTCTTACTGCATGTGAGACCAATAATAAATGACAATGGCAAGAAACTTTTACAAACTGCAAATTAATAAAAAATTGTAAGTGAGGACTATCATTGCTTACTCCTACCCTGGAGAGCACTAAGATTGAACTTCGGCTGCTTCTTTTGTACAGATCAGCCCTTGCCCTGCTCCTCTTGGCCTCGTTTGCCTCCTTGGATGAATCATCTGTGACTTGCTCTACATGACCAGAGATGGGACATTTCCAAGAGAATTGCTGGATGCAGGTACCTACAAACAGGATCATTTTAATCCTTTTGAGTCCAATGGTGCCCCAGCTTTTACATTCCCTTCATCACAACCTGTTAAGTCATTTTCGGTTTTCCGGTTGGCTACTCATGTTTCCAATGATATGCATTCTGATCGGCACTCTCTGAGACCTTTATGAGCATGTTGCCTGTCAGACCACTCGGGTTAAAAGCATTTAACAACAGCAGGGGTAGAAACAGCTCTTATAAAACAACCTGCTTTTTTACTCAGTCTCAGGAAGATGTACCCTCAATGCTGATACTTTCTCAAAGCTTCTAGCTGTTAACGATACAAATGCAGGTAATTTAAAAGTGGCCATAAAGGCAATCAAAGAAGCTTTGTTAAGCTTTGTAATTAACCTCTGTTAATCACAAGAAAACAAAGGAAATAAAAAAAGAGTTAATCAACCCACCCCTTTCAAAAGACCTTGCAATTATAGACCATGGAAATAAAGGTAACTTAAGTTCATTAGGATGAAACAATTACATGTTTTCTTGTTAGGAATTAATCATATCTCAGGGGTTCAGGAGAAATTCTTTACATGATTTTTACTGTTTTCGTGGACTTAAGGAATGTTATTGCTGGAGCAAAAAGATCTACCATCTACAAACCCTAAAGGCTTAGAGGTTAAGAATTCTGCCTAAGGCCACACAACTCATGGACATCAAGACAAGGAAGGAACTCAGTCTCCTGGTTCTCAGCCCAGTACATGCTCACTCAACTGTCATTATCCCCTCCAGAAGGCTCAGGCTACACTCTGCACAGCATGTTGCGCTGTTCGCTGGTGGTACTACCAGCCCAGGGATGGGGGTCTAAATTTCAGTTCAGCACTGCATTTACTTCCTGGAGTCATCTGCCTGTCCTCTGTTCCTAGCCTGACCCCAGTGCTCCGGTCCTAAAGCATAAAGCAAGACAGTGTCTCAGAAAGCCTGTGCTAAGTGAGGCAGAAATGGCAAAGGACATTCTGCCCATTGACGAATTCAGCTGACTGCTTCAACACTTCACTCCAAAAACATCTGGATGTGGGCCAGACTTGGTCTACTTGGCCTATATTCTAGTTATTCTTTTCCCCATGAACTATGGTTCTATTAATTACAGGGGAAATTGGAGGAAATAAATTGGCACATGAAGTTTTCAAGTCTTCCTTGTGTTATTAAGGAACTGGAATCAAGCTAGTGGTAATAATACACTGATGAGATGCACAGATGTGGAGACACAAGCTTAAACCTCTTTTTTTCTTTTCCTTTAAAAAAATTTTTTTTACTCTGGTAAATACACTTAACACAAAATGTACCTTCTTAATCATCTTTAACTGTACAGTTCAGTGATATTAAATATTAATTATATTCACATTGTAGTGCAATCATCACTAATATTGATCTCCTGAACTCTTTTCATCCAACAAAACTGAAATTCTATACTCAAAATTTAACAATGACTTCCCATTTCCTCCACCACCCCCAGCCTCTGACAGCCATTACTTTACTTTCTTTTTTTTCCTTTTTTTAAAATTTTATTTTATTTTTATACAGCAGGTTCTTATTAGTTAACCATTTAATACATATTAGTGTATTTGTGTCAGTCCCAATCTCCCAATTCATCACACCACCACCACCGCCTGCCACTTTCCCTCCTTGGTGTCCAGACCTTTGTTCTCTACATCTGTGTCTCTATTTCTGCCCTGCAAACCAGATGATGTGTACCATTTTTCTAGGTTCCACATATATGCATTAATATACGATATTTGTTTTTCTGTTTCTGACTTACTTCACTCTGTATGACAGTCTCTAGATTCATCCACATCTCTACAAATGAGCCAATTTTGTTCCTTTTTATGGCTGAGTAATACTCTATTGTATATATGTACCACATCTTCTTTATCCATTCATCTGTCGATGGGCATTTAGATTGTTTCCATGACCTGGCTATTGTAAACGGTGCTGCAATGAACATTGGGGTGCATGTGTCTTTTTTTTTTTTTTTGCGGTACGCGGGCCTCTCACTGTTGTGGCCTCTCCTGTTGCGGAGCACAGGCTCCGGACACGCAGGCTCAGCGGCCATGGCTCACGGGCCCAGCTGCTCCGTGGCATGTAGGATCTTCCCGGACCAGGGCACGAACCCGTGTCCCCTGCATCGGCAGGTGGACTCTCAACCACTGCGCCACCAGGGGAGCCCCGCATGTGTCTTTTTGAATTATGGTTTTCTCTGGGTATATGCCCAGTAGTGGGATTGCTGGGTCATATGGTAATTCTATTTTTAGTTTTTTAAGGAACCTCCATACTGTTCTCCATAGTGGCTGTATCAATTTACATTTCCACCAACAATGCAAGAGGGTTCCCTTTTCTCCACACCTTCTCCAGCATTTGTTGTTTGTAGATTTTCTGATGATGGCCATTCTGACTGGTGTCAGGTGATACCTCAATGTAGTTTTGATTTGCATTTCTGTAATAATTAGTGATGTTGAGCATCTTTCTGTGTGCTGCTTGGCCATCTGTATGTCTTCTTTGGAGAAATGTCTATTTAGGTCTTCTGCCCATTTTTTGATTGGGTACTTTACTTTCTGTCTCTGTGATTTTAGTACCTGTGAATCTAATACCTCATATTAGTGGAATCATACAGTGTTTGTCCTTTTATGACTGGCTTATTTTACTTGGCATAATGTCTTCAATGTTCATCCATTTTGCAGCATGTGTCAGCATTTCCTTCTTTTTTAAGGTTCAATAATATTTCATTGTAATATACCATCTTTTGTTTATCCATTTATCTGTTGATGGGCACCTGGGTTGCTTCCACCTTTGGCTACTGTGAATATGCTGCTATAAACGTGGGTGTAATAGCACAGGGAGATCAGCTCAGTGCTTTGTGACCACCTAGAGGGGTGGGATAGGGAGGGTGGAAGGGAGATGCAAGAGGGAGGAGATATGGGGATATATGTATATGTATAGCTGATTCACTTTGTTATAAAGCAGAAACTAACACACCATTGTAAAGCGATTATACTCCAATAAAGATGTTTATAAAAAAAAAGTGGGTGTATAAATATCTCTTCATGTCCCTACTTACAATTTTTTTGGCTATATATACAGAAGATAAATAGCTGGATTATATGGTAATTCTATTTTTAATTCTTGGAGGGACAGCCATACTATTTTCCATAGTGGCTGCACTATTTTACATTCCCACCAGCAGCGCACAAAGTTCCAATTTCTACACGTCCTCATCAACACTTGTTCATTTCCATTTTTTGATAGTAGCCATTCTAATTAGTTAAGGTGGTCGAAACCCCACTTTTTTTTTTTTTTTTTTTTTGCAGTACGCGGGTCTCGCACTGTTGTGGCCTCTCCCGTTGCGGAGCACGGGCTCTGGATGCGCAGGCTCAGCGGCCATGGCTCATGGGCCCAGCTGCTCCACGGCATGTGGGATCCTCCCAGACCAGGGCACGAACCCGTGTCCCCTGCATCGGCAGGCAGACTCTAAACCACTACGCCACCAGGGAAGCCCAAAACCCCACTTTTAATCCATAATCTTCTATTGGATTCCTTCTTCTGCCTCTGCTCAGAGACTTGGCCTTCTAGAGAAGGGACTCAGGTGGGGAATTCTTTCAAAGCTGGTATCTGGTCTACAGAGTTAAAGAAAAACCAACATAAACATCAGCTTTTATTCCTTAGTAAGGGCTTTACCTTTCTGATTTGAATACTTGCCTCAGGGCAGAAGATGTTGAAGGACCACGGTGGAGAAAGTAACCTATGAAGATGGAGAGTGTGGGATGAAGAAACTAGAGGACACATTGAGTACAAGGAAGCTGGTGAGAGGACCAGGGTGGGTCATGGGATGGGAAAGAGGAAGGACCAGGAGGTGCTGGCTGAAGGTGGTTATCCTGGACCCTCAGAAGCAGAGTGTGCTGAGACCTGGTGCTGACCCAACTTCTGCACAAAATGGACAAGCACAGGGAAGTTAAACCATAAACCACAGGACTGTCCGAGTATAAAACAGTAAATGGAATTATTTGGGAACCCAGTTATCCTCAGCAGCCTTGGACAGACTTTGAAAATTTATATATTTTTCCAACTATTTGCTCCATATAATTTTCAAGTGATTCTCTTACTTTTGCTTGAACTGACATAGCTTGAGGGTGACCCTAAAATTATATTGTCAGTTAATGCTCTCCTAGAAGATTCCATTTTAATTATTTCCCTAAATCTCAAGTTACTAGACAATATAATGAAAACATTTATTAATGTCTATCAAAACCAAGGGTTCTCACTAGCTACCAGGTCTTCCATCCTTCAGGAGGCTGATTACTTCCTCCCAGGGTGCTGGATGTGGCACCTAGATTATATCTCTATTGTGGTTAGTCTTTTAAAACTTGGCTGGTATCTATGAATTTGGTGCTTTATGATGAAGAAATAGGTGCCCCTAATGCTGTGCTGAGGAAGGTTCCTGTCTGAGGCTCATCTACAGATGCTGGGACCAGGGCTGCTCCATCCTGTACTGCAGCTTCTGGTTCCTCAAATCCCTCACCACAGAGCAGTCACATTTGTGTGAAATGTCTTTGTTGCATGTGATTTCAGTGATTTTTCTAGACAGAATGCTGAGCTGAGAAGGAGTGTGATTCAGTGTAGCCCAAGGGGCTATCACTTCTGAGAGGAAAAGACAGGAACTCCGGGGGACTGTGTCGAGGACACAGGGATGTGTGGAAACTTGCTCTTTGAAAAAAATGAGCCCCATCAGGGCAACAAAAATTCTTTTCAAATGTTTCCCAGGTGACTAAGTGAACAAAGCCACAACTGTGCGTGCACTTACAATCCACCTGAAACATCATCACCATGTAGTTGTAATTACAGTGCACTACACTACTTCCCCCCTTATCCTGGGGAAACAATCCACCACCCCTAGTGGATGCCTGAAAACTCGGATAGTACTGAACCCTATATGTGCAATGCTTTTTTCCTATGTATACATACATGTGGTAAAGATTAATTTATAAATTAGGCACAGTAAGAAATTAACAGTAACTAATAATAAAATAGAATATGATAATATTCTGTAATAAGAGTTATGTGAATGTGGTCTTTTTCTCTCTCTCTCAAAATATCTTGTACTAATTTTATGCCTTTTCCAACTTAATAAGCATTTACCACACATTGTGGCCGTAACTTTTTGTTTGTTTCTTTATTTTTGGCTGTGTTGCGTCTTTGTTGCTGCTCACGGGCTTTCTCTAGTTGCAGTGAGCGGGGACTACTCTTCGTTGCGGTGCGTGGGCTTCTCATTGAAGTGACTTCTCTTGTTGCAGAGCATGGGCTCTAGGCACAGGGGCTTTAGTAGTTGTGGCACACGGGCTCAGTTGCTCCACGGCATGTGGGATCTTCCCGGACCAGGGCTCGAACCCGTGTCTCCTGCACTGGCAGGCGGATTCTTAACCACTGCCCCACCAGGGAAGCCATGTGGCCATAACTTTTGCAGTTTGAGATCAGACAGCAAAACTAGCATGAATTTCTTTTTCCTTCATCACAATTTCACAGACAGAAGATTCTTTCTTACCATAAATCTTAGAAACCTCAGCATACGTTTTTTTTCTTTACTTAGTAATTTGAAAACTTTCACATGAAGGAAGCACTTTACATCTTCTCTTTGGTATATCCGATTTGCTAGCATTGCTACTCTTGCACTTGGGGACTTTATTAAGGGTGATTTTAAACCCTTTTAAAATAAGGGTGATTTTAACACAAGTATCATGATAACATGATAGTGGATGGAAACTGAGGCAGCTGCGAAGTGATCAATGGGGTAGGATATGCTGGACAAAGGGGTGATTCACGTGCTGGGAGGGACCAAGCCAGACAACCCGAGATCTCATCAAGCAATCAGAATGACACTCAATTTAAAATTTATGAATTGTTTGCTTCTGGAATTGTCCATTTAATATTTTCAGACCCTGGTTGACCGCAGGTACCTGAACCTACAGAAAGCAAAACCTCTGATAAGGCGAGACTGCTGTACCTTGTAATTTTATTGTAACAATCTTAAGCAGTGTTTAAATCCGTAGTGGTGTTCAGAGTCTTTGATTATTTTAGATGGGCCATCGAAAGCATTAATAGTTCAAAGTGTGCCATGAACACAGAAAGTTGGACAATTTTTCTGATATTGTAACTATGTTCTACTTTAAGTAGGAAAACAATACTTCTCATGATGCTGAGAGCTGAATACCATTCCTCAGAGCTCCCTGGCTGTCAGCATAAACAAACATATTTATTGTGACTGTGTTTTGGTAAACGTGATGTTGACAAATAAAGTGCTAATAATTTTCTTCTTTTGTACCTTGTAGAAACTCCTTAAAAAGCCCAATCTCTATTGTAACTATGAACATTAGTTTTATCTCCATAGGATCCAGAAGTAAGAATTTACAAGCTGGAGTTCACAATGAGATAAACACAGATATGGAGAGTCAGCTTTTAAACATTTTACAGCAATGTGACACAGCCACATTATTTAAGTACATGACCAGAGGACTTGTCTCAGTGAAGAGATAGAGACTGATTTGAGCATTTTTCATTTCATTTTCTAATTTATTTTTGTTGTATTTTTTAAGTATCAGACCATAATGGGTTGAAATTAAGAAAAATAATTTGCCCTTCACCACAGGTGCCCTACCTTAGGCTCTATCTGGGGATGAATAAATGTGTATGCTGTATGTGTGCTCAGTAAAAAACAGTTTTTGGATGTTCTTGTTTTCCCAGATAATGGCAGTAGTAACTCTGTGAGCCAAAAGGTGTATGCTGGAACCATGAATTGGAAACTACCAAAATGTCTATCATTCATAGACTGGAAAATAAATTACATTTTCATACAGCAGTGAGATGAACAAACTACAGCTACATTCAATATGAATCTCAAACAGAATGTTAAATGAAAGAAGCCAGACACAAAGAATGCAGATGATGTGGTTACCTTTACATAAGGATCAAAGGCAAGTGGCACTATGGTATTAGCAGTTAGGGTGGTGGTTACCCTTGGGGTAGTGGCTAGCAGACAGCACAAGCTGGTTTCTGGGGTGCCAGTCAGGTTTGGTTTCTTGATCTGCTGCTTAAATGCATATGCATTCACTTTGTGAAAATTCACTGAGCTGTGCCTTTTTCTACGAGTTTTATATTAGATTTCAATAAAAAAATAAAAACAAATGACAACACAAGCAGATCTTGGGGTCTTGACACAGCAGGTTTCAGGGAGAGCACTGAGCCACATGGCACCCACCCCAGTGCCAAACAGGGGTAGAGTGACCAGGGAGTGAGGTGTGACCACCAACTCCATAGCTGGCTTCCTAGGGTAATCAGCCAACTCACTCATGTCAAGATGTGGTTGGATTAAAGAAACTAAGCAGGGATTTCTCTGGGGGTGCAGTGGTTAAGAATCCACCTGCCAATGCAGGGGACACAAGTTCGATCCCTGTTCTGGGAAGATCCCACATGCTGTGGAGCAACTAAGCCCATGTGCCACAACTACTGAGCCCGCACACCACAACTACTGAAGCCTGTGCGCCTAGAGCCTGTGCTCCACAACAAGAGAAGCCACTGCAATGAGAAGCCTGCACACTGCAACAAAGACCCAACGCAGCCAAAAATAAATAAATAAATTAATTAATTATTTTTAAAAAGAAACTAAGCAGTGCCATGGCACCTTCATTTCCTAAGTGAAGGCTGAGTGCTGCAGCAGAACCAGCTGGCCTGGGTTTGAATTTCGGCTCCACCACATGACTGAACAGCATAACCCTGGGTCAGTGCCTTAAACACTCAGTGCCTCAGTTTCCACATCTCTAAAATAGGGGTAGTGATAGGTTTGACTACATTAAATTTGGATCCACGTCCCACACAGAGTAAGTAGCAAGTAAGGGTTTGGTTCTGTTCTATCTATGTACCAGGCACTTTAATCCTCACATCCATTGTAAGAAGTGGACTCAGTGAAGGAGGAATTTCAATGAGGCCACATGCCTAGTAAATGCAGAATTGAGGTCTGAACCCCAGGCTTGCCTGGTTCCCAGCCCACAATCTAAGGCTTCCTGACAAAGAGGGAAAACTCTCTCTTAGAAACCAGGAAATGGAAAAGATGACCAAGAAAATCATTCAAGTGTGAGGAAACATGTAAGATTTTGGAATAAGTAAAGGAAATTATTGAATAGCCTTTCAATGGGATGTTAGAGCCTTCTCAAATTATTCGATTCTATGAGGGCTTTGTGCTTTTTTTTGCCTTTAGTTACTTTACAACTCTGAAAATGATAAATAAGGGATAGCAATACACAGAATTCTTGACTAAAGACATGAAAGTAAATTCTGGACCCCCAAGAAAATAATACAGCAAGTTTCAAATCCATATACAAAGTTACTTCAACATTTCTTTACCCCATACAAACCTGTGGTCTTTTGAATTCTTCTTTGAACCAGTTACAATATCTTATAAGTGCCCTCATTCAATCAGTGAATTTGATAAAATCTTTCACATGTATTTGTTTTATGTTTGCATGAGAATCATGATTTTATTTTTTTTAATCCTCTAACACACAGATGAGGACAGGTTCAGGTTTGTGCCCCAGCGTCTTCTGAGGAAGGTACACTGTTTGCCATAAATACAGTATTTTAATGGACACCCAAGTAGCCTATCTTTATTTATTTAATTTTTGTCCTCACAGTGCAGCTTGTGGGATCTTAGCTCCCCAACCAGGGATTAAACCCAGGCCCTCAGCAGTGAAAGTACCAAGTCCTGACCACTGGACCTCCAGGGAATTCCTATAAGTAGCCTATTTTTAGATTCGGCCATGAATGTTTCTATTTTATGAAAGTCTGTATTTTTTTAACTGACGTGTTTCAGCCTAAAGCCACATCTCTTTGAAATATTTTCTAGATTTTCGTCCTTACAAATACATACTTTGTCTCTCATGCTATAATTCCAGTCAAAGATGTCCACAGTCTGAGAAACATCTACACTGGACAAGTATATTATTAAACATATCAGTGTTCAGGTTGAGGTTTTCCTTTGGAAAGTAACTTGTATATTGCAGCTGGAGGATGTTTCCTGAGCTATTATGCCACTAAAACCTCTTAATGAAGAACAAGAAATGAAATAGTTGGATAAGGGTGTTGGCACTGTAATGCGGACCCAGATGAAGGACCTAGAAATATGGATGGAGGCTGCCTTGAAATGACTGAAATTCTCTGTCCAGAGAGTCAGGAATGGGGAGGTGAAGAATTTATTGACCATGCATCCAGGAGTAGAGGGTAGGCTCAGCCCTCTTGGATGTTCCAATCCAGACCCTGACCAGCCTGACAGAGATTCCTGAGTCCTTGGAATACACTGGGGCCTCTTTCAGCTCCCCATCATGGAAGGAGGGCCAGAGAGTGCAGGTCACAGTGCCACTCCCCACCTATGCTCAACTGAAGATGCGTCCCTCTCTAGGAGAAACCAGCTGAGACATCTGCCCCTGCCTGAAAGTTCTGGGGTCTACCACCACCGCCCTCATCTGAATTTAGACATTCCCTGTCCCTGGCTGTATATGGCCCCTGATATGTTCCATGGTGCTGTTTGAAACAAAGGAACAAGAAGCTTTCAGGGCCAAGGAACACGTTGCGCTCACCAGGAGGCCCCAGCAGCTCCTAATTGAATCAGCATGGGGCATGACACAGACTCCTTCATTTTAATTCCTGATCTGCTACCAACTGTGAGATCTTAAGCAAGTTGCTTCACCTCTCTCATGAGGCCCACATTTCTTCATCTATAAAGTGCAGATAATACCGTATAGGGGTGTGGTGGCCATACTGAAAGTATGCACAAAGGAAAGTATTATGAAAACACCCAGTACAATTATTGGTCTGGCAATATGTTGATGCTAGCCTTGAACAGTCTAAAAATAACTTTCTAAAAATAAAAAAGGCTGCTAGGAAAATTTTATGAGATTTCATCTTTCCACTTGTATAATTTTCATAAAAACTCTGAAAGTGTTAGCATGTAAACAATGCCAGATACTCATTTTCTTTATAAATATATCAGCTTTACAAAACAGAACAAACCCAAGTAAATTATATGCACATGATTAATTATAAACCTTTTGTCTCATGGATAAAAGCTTATCGAAATGTGAATTAGGAATGTAAGGAGCATCCTTGAACTTTCTGATCCATTTCTTCAAGCTTAACTGCAAAAATCTTAAGAATCATACATTCTCCCTCCCTGAACTAAATTCAAAGGAAGAGAGAGAATGGAGAATGAGCCAAACCCCAAGACTTGGGGATGTCTACGGTTAAAAAGTTGGGGAAGAATGCTCCAAGTCATTGCCATTCAAAAAAATAAAAATTAAAACTACTAGAATAGCTAAAATTAAAAGGACTGAAAATACCAAATGTTGATGAGGATGTGAAGCAACTGAAACTCTCATAAACTGCTGGTGGGAGTTTAAAATGGTACAACTTTGGAAAGGTTATTTTCTTATACAGTTGAGGACGTACCTATTGCACATCTGCACCAAAGTGTTTGCTCAAAAGAAATGAAAATGTATATCCACAAAAAGACTTGGATAAGAATATTCATAGCAGTTTATTCATATGGTCAAAAAAGAACACAACCCAAACTAATACCCCCAGGAAAATAGATAAATGAACTGTGGATAAGATACATACTACTCAGCAATAATCATGAACAAACTACTGATAAATGATGTATGAATTTCATAGACATTATGCTGAGCGAAATAAGCCAGTCATAAAAGAGTAGACAATGTATGAATCTATTTACATGAAGTTTTACAAAAGAAAAAACTATCTATAGTGAAAAAAAATCAGAAAAGTGGTTTACTCTGGAGAGGCAGGAGGGGACTTTCTGGGGTGATGGAATGTTCTATGCATCAGTAGGAGGAGTATGTGTGTGTTCCTGTGCCAAAATATATCAGATTGTACACTTATGTGCATTTTACCCTATATAAATTTTACCTAAAAAATGACTGAAAACAAATGCTGAACTACAGTTAGCAGACTCCATTTCTCAGTTCATGGGTTAGTAACTCTGAAACTACTTTCTGTGTATCCTAGTTTTGAGCAAATGAGTAAAATTTTTAAGAGGACTCAGGGCCAGATTTCTTACTATCAGAGAAAATAGTTACAAACATGGATAAAGGAAACATTAGCATGTTCCCTGAGGCTATAGATTGAAACTGGAGGTATCCATATGAACTCATGCTTTTTAACAGATAAATAGGTATGTAAATAATTTTCTAGCTCTGTCCACTGAGAGCACTTAAAGCAATGACACCCCAATAGCAATGAACACATCTAGCACTTATGTCTTGTTTTCTAGCTACCATCCTTCACTAAAATGACCTGGGCTCCTTGGAGAAAAGCCTTGTATTCCAGAACTGGATCATGAAAAGCACAAGGTGAGCCTGGGACAACTTTTTGTACCAGAAACTAAGGAGATGCTCAATGAGTACTTGGGAAAATGACCCAGGATCAGCTCAAAGGAACTTCTACAGGACAAATCTGCAACAATTTGAGCATCAGTAATAAAAGTGTGTTATATTCCACTGTATAAAGTAAGAATCCATGAAAGCACACTGTTATGAATAGATACAAACATATATACATATATACATAGGTGAACAGAAAAGCTCTTCCTTATGGAAAAATGCTAATTCAGAAATATAGAAGAAATGGTAGAATTAAAAAATCATCAAAGGACACTAAAACTAGTTTGATAAGGGTGAAAACTTAATGAGGAACAGATATTTATCTAGTCTCAAAGTACTTCCTTACAAATTATTTACTTCTTACAAAGGGAAAATGGTAACTTTATGGTGGAGAAATATGGCAGACGCCACCTGTTCCAGTTACTAGGGCTGCATAACAAATAATCCCCAAACTCACCACCATTAATCAGCCATTTATTATGCTCATGGATTCTGGGGTTTAGGAATTTGGACAAGGTACATCAGGAATGGCTTGTCTCTGCTCCATGATGTTGGAGTTCTCAGCTGGAAAACGTGAAATCTAAAGGCTGGGATCATTCAGAGGCTCCTTTACTCACATACATCACGTACTTGATGTCTGTCACTGGGAGATTCAGGTCTTCTACGTGTGGCAAGTTGGGCTTCCTTACAGGATGGTGGCTGACTGGATTCACTACTGTACAGTTACTACTTCTCACTTTGTTATTAATAAGTAGCTTATAGGGAGATAGTTTGAAACTGTATAAATACTCTGTATCTCAGTCATGACTTTTCCACTCTTTAGCATCTACTGATGATTTTTGCCTGCAACAATTACAGTTGTAGTATTGTTGCAAACTCTGTTTTTTTAAAATAAATTTATTTATTTTTGGCTGTGTTGGGTCTTTGCTCCTGCGTGTGGGCTTTCTCTAGTTGCGGCGAATGGGGGCTACTTTTCATTGCAATACGCCAGCTTCTCATTGTGGTGTCTTCTCTTGTTGTGGAGCAAAGGCTGTAGGCACATGGGATTCAGTAGTTGCAGCATGCAGGCTCAGCAGTTGTGGCTCTTGGGCTCTAGAGCGCAGGCTCAGTAGTTGTGGCGCATGGGCTTAGCTGCTCTGTGGCATGTGGGATCTTCCCAGACCAGGGCTCGAACCCGTGTCCCCTGCACTGGCAGGCAGATTCTTAACCACTGCAACACCAGGGAAACCCACAAACTCTATTTTTAAATGCCAGTTTACTTCACAGACATCTACATTTCTTCAAGAAGTCCAAAATCCAAACAGAGTATAGGTTGAATCTTGGAAGCATAGAATTCATTTGTTTGGCTCACTAGTCTTCATCTTTGATAAAGCCCCTAGTTTTTCTAGTTTGACAATCTTTGTTAATCCAAAAGGCAACCAAAAAAGACATCTCATACATTTAATTGCATTTCTATTATTAAACACTGAAGTTGAGCATCTTTTCATGTTTAAATCGTTTATATTTCCTTTTCTAATAACTATTTGTTCTTATCATTTATCCATTTCATTTTTACTTGCAGGAGCTTTTTTATATATGAAGAAGTAATTATGGAACAAAGAAATATATTATGGAAGATAGCTCTTTATCAGTTAAACAAGTTGCAAGCATTTTTCTCAGTTTTGTGTTTGTCCTTTCTCTTTTAATTTTGTTTGAGTATTCTTTCTTTTTGGGGAGGGGGGACCATAGCATAGTTTTAATAGGTACCACTTTGGACATTTTTTTTCTTGAATTTTTGATTTTATTATTTTTTTTATACAGCAGGTCCTTATTAGTCATCAATTTTATACACATCAGTGTATACATGTCAATCCCAATCTCCCAATTCATCACACACACCCCACCCCACCCCACCCCGCCGCTTTCCCCCCTTGGTGTCCATACGTTTGTTCTCTACATCTGTGTCTCAATTTCTGCCCTGCAAACCAGTTGATGTGTACCATTTTTCTAGGTTCCACATATATGCGTTAATATGCGATATTTGTTTTTCTCCTTCTGACTCACTTCACTCTGTATGACAGTCTCTAGATTCATCCACGTCTCTACAAATAACGCAATTTCGTTCCTTTTTATGGCTGAGTAATATTCCATTGTATATATGTACCACATCTTCTTTCTCTATTCATCTGTCCATGGGCAATTAGGTTGCTTCCATGACCTGGCTATTGTAAACAGTGCTGCAATGAACATTGGCATGCATGTGCCTTTTTGAATTATGGTTTTCTCTGGGTATATGCCTAGTAGTGGGATTGCTGGGTCATATGGTAATTCTATTTTTAGTTTTTTAAGGAACCTCCATACTGTTCTCCATAGTGGCTGTATCAATTTACATTCCCACCAACAAATCAACAGGGTTCCCTTTTCTCCACACCTTCTCCAGCATTTGTTGTTTGTAGATTTTCTGATGATGGCCATTCTGACTGGTGTGAGGTGATACCTCAATGTAGTTTTGATTTGCATTTCTGTAATGATTAATGATGTTGAGCATTCTTTCATGTGTTTGTTGGCAATTCCCATTTCTAATGCTCATCAAGAAGCAGTGTGATTTTCATCTGCATTTCTGTATACCTGCAGACAGAGAGTGCCTGAATGTGCAGTCCATCTGGCAGTTACACTTTCTTATTTTCAATTATCACATTGACATTCAGGCTTGGAGTCCACCACGCAAATTCCATCAGCCTGAGTGGACTGATGGGTGCTGAGTGGGGAAGATATATGTGGAAGCCCACAAGGCAGAGCCTAAAACTTGGATGACAGTCAATCCACCATGGCAATGCGCTTCTGGGGGTCTCTTGGTACACAGTCAACTTCTTCTTATGATATTTTAGCCTAGACTTTCAAATGTCCATGGACTTAACTCAGAGGGAACACAGAAACAGTTATGCTTTCCCAGTGTAGCCCCTTCTCAGACCAAACTCACTAGGAAACAAACCTCTTTTCCTTCAGATGTCAGGGGAGATGGTTGTTGGGAGGTTAAAGAGCTTTTTCACAAGCATAGGAAAGGAAAGGAATTGAGAGCTTCCCCTGGAGTGAAATACGACTAAGGCCCTCCTGTGAGGAGATATGGTTGGTATATTAAAGCAAGATTTCTGTAAGTAATCCCTTGAAATAAAGGAGATGATTTTGCTGGTAACTGCTTTCTGAGTTCACTTTAAACCTCAAGAGTAAATTGACTGATGTTGGTGAATAAAAATTCACATTTTTAAGGCAAGACTAGAAAAATTTCAACATAAAGCTTTTTCTCTGCCCTTTGGCCCCTTTCCTCCTCTCTAGTGTTCACTGTGCATCTGCATTATGCATTAACCAGACCTCCCTAATGGCAAAAATACCTGCTTAACCATAAAGATCCCTTTTTCTTCTTCTGACGTCAACCAGGTAACTCCTTAGAAGATAACATTCCTTTCTCAATGCTGTGAGGTGTCACAATGACCCACTACTCACTTTTTACCTGTGGATATCTTGGTAATTTTTATGTACAGTGACATTATATCATTTTCCTTAAAGATAGCAGTTGATGATCACACTGGTCAGATGACCTGGGGAGACACTGGGCCATACCTAACAGAAGTTCTTAGCTTAACTACTTACTTGTGACCCTATTAATATTATTAGCTATATTACTTGTACTCTGCCTCTTTTAGAAGATGATTATTTCTTGCATTACCAAATGTGTGATTGAGCCTCAGATACAATTATTGATGATTAGATGACTTGAATCTATTGACCAAATATACAGTCCTATAAGATCAATGACTTTAATAGTGTAACTCCAGATATGAGAAGAAGCAACAAGAGGGAACCATTTCCTAGACCATAATGGACTAGTAAGACAGGCAGTCCAGAAGCTTTTGGCTACTGTTAACAGGGCCTAGTCCAGTAATAAGTGGCCTATCAATGAAATCCTCACCTGACATGGGCATAAACATTCCTAGCCCCTTGGGACAAACTGGTCATGAAATGCTTCCAAACCTTGGTTGAAATTAAAACCTAAATAAACGGAAGGGACTGTAAAATAAAGAATGTTACCCACTATCCAGTTCTACAAGAATCAAATTATTAGCCACTGCCATCACTGACATGCAATGTACCCTGAAAGGAATTCAGGGTGGGGACCAGGGTAAGGCACTCTATGCTAAGGGAAAACTGGCAGAACAAGACTTTAGATAGTTGGATATTTTCAACAGAAATTTTTTATTAACCCAGTTTCTTATATCTTCCCATAGTTAGAAAAGCACTGAAGCCATTAACTGTTTGTTCCTCATGAATACTAGCAATCTTCTACTGAGATGACTGCTTCATTTCATGTACACCATTGCCAAAATCCCAAGTACACCGACCTCTCCCTGTATCTCTTTGAAACAGTTCTCAGAGTTCTTGGAGAGACTGTCTACTGGGTTATTATCCTCAGGATTATTGGCTCGAATAAAATTTTCCATCTCTTCCTCAGATTGACTATCGATTAACTGTTTTCACTGACAAAACTGTAAGTAAACAGCAAGTCAAAATTGTGTCTGCCCAGCCTGCTTGATGCCATGAAGAACATGAACTCAGCTTCCAGTCCCTGAGAGCAGGAGGCCAGGAAATTACCTTCCAGATTCTGTCTTTGAAAAATGGAATTCTGGATAGACATTTCCTGTCTCTCACCATCTGGTGTGTCTTGGTGGGGAGAGGGGTATCCTCCAAGTCTCTGCTTTTGAAAACTGACTTCAAAATGGAATTTAGGAAATCACTCTCATCTCTACACCACCTCTATCTCCTCCCTAATTTCTCTCCTCAATACTGCATTACATCCTGCTCCTATATGACATGTGGGTCCCCAGAGGTCTACCAGAGGAGAACACGTACGACCTCTTGTCATTTGGTCAGTTGAGGTGACTTTCTCCTGGACAGGTGTCTGTGTCATCTGGACCTGGTGACATGACAGTAAAGGTGCCGGAAAGGCTTGTCTCAGAGTGGCAGTGCTGGTGGAGAGCTCCAACTATCTCCCCAAGCCCCTCTCTTGCTCCTTAGGCAAAGGAGGCTCAGGGAGTGTTGTGAGCAGAGCCCAGAACTGATTCTTAGACCAGGGCACCTTCCACCAGGACATTTGATGAGCTGTTTCACTAACACACTAACCAATCACACCTTTAGACAACTACTTAGTCCACAAATGTTCACTAAGCCCCTACCATGGGAAAGCACAGAGCCTGGGTCACTAAAAGGAGTGGGAAGAAGTGTGGGTGCTGGTGGGGGGAGCCATAGATGGGCACATGCAGAAGGACACGATGTAGACCCTGAAGTAGTAGCCCGTGTCTGCAGGAGGCCTTAGCTCCCCGGTGACAGAAGAGGATTCGAAAGGTCATATGAATGGCCAGGGGAAACATCCCCACCTCACAACTTGGTAGAGGGCTCCAGGCCCTTGAAACAGAGGACAGGCACTGCCAGCCAGGACCGGCTTCACAATCTGTGGGATCCAGAGCAAAATTAAAATCTGAGGCCCTTTGCTCAAACAACAACAACAACAAAAAGTATTAAAATCAAAACAGTAAGAGCAGAACATTAACCCAAGCGTGGGGCTCTTCTAAGTACAGGACCCCATGTAATGGCACACTTCACATGCCCATGGAGCTGGCCCTGATGCTACTCATATTTACCATTTCATTCACAAAGCCAAGCAATGTCAGACCACCCAGTACCTAATCCAGGCAACTCCTGAGCAAAAAAGGAAGCAGAGGCCCAGAGAAATGAAGTGACTTGTCCACGGTCTCACAGCTGGTTACTGGCAGCCAGGTCTCCTTAGAAAACAGCTACACCCTGCTTTTGCCAATCAGAATTATATCCTATAGATTTGTCTACCTGCTTGTTTACTTCCTACTGTAAAGCTGGCTAGGTATAGGATAAAAAGAAGAAAATATGCTCGTTTGAACATAAAATAAGGCCCCCCAAACCTGAAGGCAGAACACTTTATCTGCCCCAGATTCTCCAGCCACCATTGCTGGCTCCTCCTTCTGGGGAAGCAGCCCAGGTCCACCCAGGAAGTCTCTCCACTGTCCAGATGCTCAGGCATGGCACATGGCACTCCACCACGTGACTGGCATCTTTCAAGGGTCTCCTGACCATCCTTGATGAGGGTGAGGCGGGGCAGAGCACAAATCACGACCTGTCACCGCTGAAAGGACCACGGAGATGAGCAGAATAACACTTCCATTCTATAGATCAGAGACCTGAGGCCCAGAGAAGGGCTGTGGAGAGCTGGGAGGAGCACAAAGGTCTGCTAGTAGAGAGCTCCCCAAATGCCAGTCTTGGCTCAGAAACTGTGTGTGACCATATTGCCAGCTGTACTTCCTTCTCTACAACATTGGGAGGTAAGCGGAGAAGAAAGACAAGAAGGTGTGATGGAAGGGGCTCCGGAGACAGATAGACCTGGCCAGTTCTGCTGCTTTCCAGCTGTACAAGTTTTCCTATCATGGATATACTAAGTCTCACTTTCCCCATCTAAAAAATGAGCATAGAATGTATCCCACACATTGGATGCAATGAGATGGCCTAAGAGGCCCTGACCCTGCCATTAGAGCATGTGCTCAACCAAGGTTGTGTCCTGCCCACCCTCCCTCTCTTCCTCTGCATCAGGAGTTCCAGCTGGGGCCAAAAGCAGATTTGGAAACCTTTCATGGGTGGTGTGAGGTGAAGCATCCCAGCATCTAGTTGCATCTCCTGAAAGATATGGACCTGAAGACCTTATGAGAAAAGACTTTAACCATGTATACAACTGGGGTTCTGACTCACTGGCAAACTAGGGTTCAGTGGGAAGCCATAGGGAGAAGCACAGGGATCCTCATTATGGATCAGCAAAGGCCTGGCATCACATCAGACACACCCAGAATGCCCAGAAATCTTTGAGGGAAAAGGGAACCTTGAAATAGCTGCTAAGATCCTGTGTGCCAGCAGGGGAAGTTAATAAGTAGTAAAATCCATGAGTTCCCATTAAGGGGGTCTCCTGGTTACTCAGGCTGCTGAGGCCTGCAACTGCCTTCACCCCACACAATGCCATCAAGAAGCCTACAGGGGCCCCTATGGGTGGGGGACTCCAAGGATTGCCCATTGGCCATTTCTGTCACCAAAGCTGCTCCTTTCCAGCTCATCACTCATGCGCCCACCTCCATGTACCTTTCATCCCCTCCTGCCTTCACTCCTGCTGACTCTCAGCTTAAAAGCCCCTTTGTACCCAACGAAGTCTTCTCCTGTCTCAGTGCCTCTCCTTGGGGAAGCTCTTCTCACCCCATCAGCAGGAACCTCCTACACATTTGTGGTCCTTCACACTGGCCTGGATCTCTCTCCCGTGGCAGCCTCTACCTGGGGCTGGGACCCAGGCCTTTGTCCCCAGACACTGTGAACCTCCTGGGGCAAGAAACTTTGAACTGGTCACCTCTGTACACTGCTCAGTGCCTGACACAGTGTTGGTGAGTGTCTTTGGTTCAATAAAATGGGATAATTGGGTCACTAATTATTCCACACACGTGCAAGTCTCTGCCCTCTACATTTCAGTCCCAGCGTTTGAGAAAAAGAGAAAAGCAGGGCAAGAGGCCCAGATGCATCCCTTCCTGTGCTGAGAGCAGCATTGGGAGAGTAAGCAGAAGCCCACGGTACCCTTCCCCACCTCCTGCACCACACACACCAACCAGCACATGCACACTGCAGAGCCTTCACTGGTTTCCGGGCATTTCATTATCTTTGTCATGTTTCCCATGGCCTATGGGTCACAGAAAGGGGTCACACATGAGGTCACTGGGAGGGTTTACACCACAATCTCCCTGCAATTCACTGGGGAAATCCACCCCTACAGACCCACCACCTACAGGTTTTCCACAGCCCTGGTCTCCCAAGTGCCAGCCCTCAAGACCCCTTGCTTCCGCATGTCCTCAGGCACTTGGAGCTCCCCAAGGCTTCCATGTCCTGAGCAACCCCTCCTACCCAGAAACACCTGTCTCTGATCCTGTGTATCCAGCCTTGGCTCTCTCTGCAGTGCCATGGACTCTGATTACAGACACTCCCGTCAGAGTTCCTGCAGGGGACGGGGGCACATTTAAAACCATGCACACAAGGATGGAGGACTGAGTTCTGAAGCACAGGCACTTCTGCGGAGAAAAGAGGGGGTGAGGGCTTGGACTTAGTTGTACAGTTCTAGTTCTCTAAGGCGACGGGTAGGGATTCTAAAGCCAATGTGGCAAATAGGAGGGGTGTCCATGGTTGGCAAATTACTCTGTGTGTGTGTGTGCCCACATATTTCATAAATTTTTTAAAAAGAACAAAAGCACTTGAGGATATAAGTACAACATACTTCAGAAACACATGACAGCACTAGGACTCTCCTAGACCTTCTGTTCATTCTTAGGCATTGGAATAATTTTGGCCTCAGTCTGCTCCCCAAATCAGCTCTCCTGAGGGACCTCCCTCCTCTCCTCTTCCCTAGCTAACCCTGGGCCCCTGCTCCTTCTTCCCTCCTGCCTGTGGCTGGCCTGCACCCCTTTCTTCCTGGGGCCCAATCATCTCTGCTTCCAAGACCAAGCCTGGCCCAACCAGCTCCCAAATTCTCCCCCATTCTGCACATTCTTACCTTCTTCCCAGTGGCCCTCAGGCTGCTTAGGGCTGCCAGCCAGAGCCCACATTGAAATTAACAAAAGGAATGCCTACAGAATCCTCACACATTCCTTCAATCTCATAGGAAGGAGGGTGTGGCCAAGAAGATCCTGAACTCCTTTCCTCCAGGGTCACACCAAAATTACGACTATTTACAGAGCAACTACTGGTGAGAAACGTCTGAAGACTAGCAGAAAGGATCTTCTACAACTAAGGATATAAAGAAGGAACCACAACGAGACAGGTAGGAGGGACGGGAGACATGTGTAAGATCTCTATACCCCAGGTGTAATGAGAGGATAGTTATGACTGCAGATGTCTTCCCCAATGAGTCAGGCATCTGAACCCCACATTGGGCTCCCCAGCTGGATGTTCTACACCAAGAAGATGAGCCCCCCCCAGAACTTCTCTGTTTTTGTAATGGCTAAAATCAAACTTACTAATTTTTTCTTTAGTTTTTATTGAAATATAGTTGATTTATATGTATATACTTTTTTAGATTCTTTTCCATTAGTGGTTATTACATGATATTGAGTATAGTTCCCTGTGCTATACAGTAGGTCCTTGTTGGCTATCTATTCTATATATAGTAGTGTATATATTTTAATCCCAAACTCCCCTTTGGGATTGATCCCTCCCCCAACCTTGCCACTTTGGTAACCATAAGCTTGTTTTCTATGTCTCTCAGTCTGTTCCTGTTTTGTAAATAAGTTCATTTGTATCTTTTTCTTAGATTCCACATATAAAAGCAATATCATATGATATTTGTCTTTGATACTAACTTCACTTAGTATGTTAATCTCTAGGTCCATCCATGTTGCTGCAAATGACATTATTTCATTTTTTTTTTTTTTTTACAGCTGAGTAAGATTCCATTGTATATATATACCACATCTTCTTTATCCATTCATCTGTCAACGGACACTTAGGATGCTTCCATGTCTTGGTTATTCTAATAAATAGTGCTGCTATGAACATTGGGGTACATGTATCTTTCCGAATTACAGTTTTCTCTGGACATATGCCCAGAAGTGGGATTGCTGGATCATATGTTAGCTCTATTTTTAGTTTTTTAAGGAAACTCCATACTGTTTTCCATAGTGGCTTCACCAATTTACACACCCAACAGTGGTGTAGGAGGGTTCCTTTTTCCCCACAACCTCTTCAGCATTTATTATTTGTAGACTTTTTCATGATGGCTATTCTGACCCATGTGAAGTGATACCCTACTATAGTTTTGATTTGCATTTCTCTAATAATTAGTGATATTGAGCATTTTTTCATGTGCCTGTTGGCCATCTGTACGTCTTCTCTGGAGAAATGTCTGTTTAGATCTTCTGCCCATTTGTTTGATTGGGTTGTTTGGTTTTTTTTATATTGAGCTGCATGAGCTGTTTGTATATTACGGAAATTAATCCCTTGTGGGTCACAGCATTTGCAAATATTTTCTCCCATTCCTTAAGTGGGCTTTTTGCTTTGTTTATGGTTTCCTTTCCTGTGCAAAAGTTTTTAAGTTAAGTTAGGTTCCATTTGTTTATTTTTGTTTGTATTTTCATTACTCTAGGAGACAGATCCAAAACGATATTGCTGCGATTTATGTCAAAGAATGTTCTGCCTATGTTTCCCTACAGGAGTTTTACAGTATCCGATCTTACATTTAGGTCTTTAATCCATTTTTAGTTTATTTTTGTATATGGTGTTAGAGAATGTTCTAATTTCATTCTTTTACATGTATCTGTCCAGTTTTACTGTGCTGTCCAGTTTTCCCAGAACCACTTTTGGAAGAGACTGTCTTTTCTCCATCGTATTTTCTTGCTTCCTCTGTTGTAGATTAATTGGCCACAAGTGCATGGTCAATGCACTTTATTTCTGGGTTCTCTATCCTGCAGAACATTTGGCTTTAAGGCCAGTAGGGCTACTTTTGGGAGAGCCAGAGGTCTGTGGAGAATAGAGAATCCAGTCCTAAGAGGTGCATATAAAATTTTACATGCTCCAAGTCCAAGGGCAGAAGAAGTAATTTGAAAGAAGCCTGGGTCAAACCCACTTGTTGATCTTAGAGAGCCTCCCAGAGAGGCAAGAGGCAACTGAAACTCAGCCTAGGAACTTAGATACTGGCAGCAGTCACTAATGAGAGCACATCCCACTAAGAGAACACTGGTGCTGCTAATCACCATTGTGGAATTCTCTGTCTAGATTATTAGTGCAGTAACCTGCCCTTGTCCACTTGTGAGTCTGCCTCAGTCCCGGGAAGCCCCAGTCCAGGCAGTTAGCTGGGCAGGGATACTGCCCCACTCACCAGCAGGCCTGCTGCCGAAGGACACCCTGCGTACCCAGTAGCTCCAGGACTGGCCCTACCTACCAATAGGCCAGCAAAGCCCCAGGACCCTGACACTAGCCATCAGACCCAGGCCCATACACCAAAGGCCTACATTAGCCCTAAATCCATCCTCACCAACCATAGGTAGGCCCCAGCACTGGTCCCAACCACCCTCAGGTTGACGCCCACTCCTGAAACCCAGGGCACTGCAGCCAGAGACCCTGGGACCCAGCTCTGCCCACCAGAGGGTCAGCACTAGCCCTGAGGCCCCTCCTCAGCCCTGCCACTGCCCACCAGCCAGCTAACATCTGCAACAGAAACTCAGGACCTTGAATCCAGACACAGAGCCACCCACCAGTGAGTCACCCCTAGGCCTGGGACTGTCCTCACCCATCACTGGGTGGACAATAGCCCTGGGAAAACCATGGCACTGCAGCCAGTTGTGTTGGGGTCTGGTGCACTCACCAGTGGGGTATCACTAGCTCTGGGTAAGTCCGGAGCCCACGGTCACACAAGTCAGGAATTGGCCCTACCCACCAGTGGGCGTACACCAGGCCCAGATACCCCTAAGCCATGGCCCCACCAATCAACAGGCGGATCCAACTCTGGGAGCCCTGAACCTACTGCTGGCCACCCCAAGACAAAGCTTTGCCCACCACTAGACCAGCATTAGCCCAAGGACCCCCTTTCCCAGGGCTCTGCAGCCAATCATTTCATGACACGGCCCTGCCCACCTACAGGGGGCAGCCTATGCCCAAGGCAGGGCCTGGCAACCAACCTGACACAGGTGCAGCTACACCAACCACCACGTCTACAGTAGTCAGCCTGCCACAACAGACAGACCCACTCAGTTCACATAGAGGGCACCACTAAATCTTACTGCTTGGGTGACCAGAGGGGAGTGCGCTGATGGGCCCCATAGGACATTTGCTCATAAGGCCACTTCTCCAAGATTGAAAACAAAACCAACCTACCAAACATATAGGAATAAAAATGGTGAATTAGGCAAAATGAGGCACCAGAGAAATGTTCCAAATGAAGGAATAAGATAAAACCCCAAAAGAAGAACTAAGTGAAGTGGAGATAAGCAATCTACATGATAAAGAGTTTAAGGTTATGGTCATAAAGATGGTCAAAAACTCAGAAGAAGAATGGATGAAGAGAGTGAGAAGTTAGAAGTTTTCCTTCTTACTGGAAAACCTTACTCTTTGGGGGAAGTAATTTTGAACAGGAAGCGGGTGAGGGATTGTTTTTTAAAAAAAAAATTGATTTGGCCTCCAGAGGAAAAGATTGCCTAAACCAGATGCTGATGAAGTCACAGAATGACTCCACCTCTGCAATGAGCTTCATTTTCATGTATTTTGGTAAGAAATTTGGCTCTCAGTTGAGAATTCAGTCACTCTACCTGTTCAAGGGCAAGACGATAAGGTTCTATCCAACCAAGTGTCTAAACAAAACTAAGACTCTACCAAGGTCAGAAATGCTGCACTTCAAGCCAAAAGATCTCTCTTGGGCTTGATTGTTTTGACTGATAACTACAAATTTGTCTTGTCTAAATGTCCAATCATATTATAAAACAAAGCACCCATCTCTACAGTACAGCATCCTCTGAAGTAACAGGAGTCCTAGATGTACCTTTGGGGATTCTCTAATTTTTCTGCCACTCTGATTTCCACAGGACTTTAAATTGCTTCCCCTGAGATCAAGCAACACAAGATGGTTCTGGAAGTGCTGAACTCAGTGCATTATAACATCACCAGCATGGTGACCGAAGTTGTGCCTGTTACCAGCATTGCAATCCTGCTGCTCACTGGCTTTCTTCTCTTGGTTTGGAATTATAAAAACACATCCTCAATACCAGGTAACACAGTCATTTAGTTCTGTATCTAAGGAGAGTGTTTCCTTGGGCTTTTGGTCCATGAGGGTAAAGACAATTTTGCAAAACAGTGAAGAGTAAACCTGAGGAGATGGCTGAAGCCCAAGGCATATTAGCAAATGAATTCAGGTGAACATTTTTCTACCAGTTATCTGCATATGTTAAATGAAAGCATTAAAAAAATCTTAGATAATCCTTTCCAGTCTGCATTTTGTTTTGGTAAAATAGACTTGGCAAAAGTATCCTTTAAAGTAAATTTTAGATGGGGTGGAACAAAGTAAAATTCCAGGTTTTGGATTTTTTTTTAATTTAAATTCATTCCAATTTTGGTCTAAAGGTGAAAATGTCTCTGGAATGCCTTCTGTACTCCTTTCTGTCTCCCTCCCACTTTGCCTCATCCATGTCCTCTACACTCTCCCTTCTTGAATTTATTCCTTCTCTTTACCCCACGCTTCATTTTCTTTTATTGTTGGGCGTGGAGGTGCTGTGAGTACCACCATAAGGGCTGGATGGGGCCTGGACAGTGGAAAAAAAATGGGGAACACTATGGCTCCTTTGGAACCTCACACCCTGAAAGAATCTTCCACAAGCTCTGTGGATCAATCAAAAGTAGAGTATAATATAATTATCCAGATAATTCCAGTAGAAACAACACCACTCTACACTATCAGATTAACTCAGAATTCCCAGAATTATCAGACGGCTTTGTAGTTTCTTGGAAAATTCCTCATGGCAGGCATGTGTCCCCAGTCCCATAAAAAATTCTGTAAGTCAACCATCTACATATAATGTTATTAGAACAACCCTAAGATTAAGACCCCTTTACCCCAAGACTCCCAAACTTGTTTTGGTTATATAGACATTAACAAAGACTTTCCACTAAGGGCAAAAAGAATACCCTGATAATCTTTTCCACATTAACCCAGCTACTTCAAAGTTAAGGAATAAACCTTGTTTGCCAGATTTGGGCTTAGACATCCAATTTAAATGATTCACCCAAAAACTTAGATTATCTAAATTATCAGCACTGTACTGTCTCAGATAGTTGTGTGAGTTTGGGCTGAACGACTATTTCACTAACAGAATGGAATTAAAGGAGTAAGATACAGAAATGGTATAACTTTACAATAAAACTCCTAAAACCATTCCAACAAGCTTTTGACGTACTTTTCACCACCACCACTAAAATCAAGCTACGAAGTTCGTTCTCTGATACAAGCAACAGCAACTCCCCTGGCTGCTCACCAGATTCACACTCCTCACAATTCTGTCATAGCCTACGTCAGCAAGGGTGTAAGGGCCACGGCTCTTCACTAAAACCACATCACTGGACTCAGACTCTGGTCTAGACACTGATCAGACACACTGCCTCATTCCTCAATGCTTAGCTTTATTTTGTCTCATGAGATTTAGCTTAAGATTCTCTTCTTAAACCAAATCCTTTTTGAAGGAAATAAAAAAGGAATGCATGCTTTTTGTTGGGACATTGTCTTTGCAGACCGTGTCTCTCACAGTTAAAAAGATGACACCCAAACCACAGACTAATTCAAACTCACCCATTCCATTGACTGGTGCTTTCAAACCCAAAGTTTTCAGACAAAACTAGGCAGCCAGACAGACCCGTCAGCTTGTCACTTGTCCTGGTTTTCGTGCCTGTTACCAGAGGGACTGATTGACTTGTATTTGAAACTCATTGACACCATTTAACACAGCAAGAATAGAGTAGACACCTATTTCAGGTCTGTTCAGACTGAAATGCTTGAGACCAAATGGAACTGGAGTGGTGTAGACTCTGGATTACTTTTTACTCATGGAGCTGTGAAGAGTGTCATGTTAACTTGTGTTGTTGTTTTAATCATTTTGTGTGTGTGATTCACCTATATACATCGGAAGATAAAAAAGGACAGCCAGATCAAAAGAACAAGAATAGCAGTTAATTTAAAGCAATTGCTCTTTTTGGTGTTGCAGAAATACTGATTGTGATCTGATGACTTTCCTAGGTCCTGGCTACTTTCTGGGAATTGGACCCCTCATTTCCTACTTCAGGTTCCTCTGGATGGGGAATGGCAGTGCCTGCAATTACTACAACAAGACATATGGTGAATTCGTAAGAGTCTGGATATGTGGAGAGGAAACCCTCATTATTAGCAAGTAAGTCTGTTAATAATCGGGGACATATTTAAAAATCAAGGCTGGGATTTTCATATTAAAAACCAAACAAACTTATTTCGATATCTTGATGTCTGTTGCTAAAGATGTGCTTTTACTACTTTTTAAATGAAGGATGATGCCTGCAGCTCAGGATCTAGGACAGTGCTTCTCACCCTGGCTGCATATTAAAGTAACCCAAGGAGCTGTTCAAAACCCCACTGCCCAGGCCACAAACCCAAGTTTTACAGTCTCCTGGGAAGGAGGGACCTGGGCATCAGTAGTGTTTAGAGCCCCCAAAATGATAGCAACGTGCTACAGAGCTTGAGGAGGAAAAAAGGTAAGAAGCTTCCAGAGTAGAGGGCCTTGCCCTGGGGTTGGGGAAACACCTAAGCAGGTTGGAGGGGTTCTGTCTAATTTTCTTACCCTTAAGTGTAGTTCAGGTGCTGGGAGTGCAAGACTAGACCTGGAGGGAAGAATGAAGCACATGTGAAAGGACCAGAGGACCAGGAAGAAATTGCTCTTAGACACTAGGTACTTAGATCACCAGATAAATTCCCAGGAACCC
Source organism: Hyperoodon ampullatus (assembly GCF_949752795.1). NCBI lineage: Eukaryota > Metazoa > Chordata > Mammalia > Artiodactyla > Ziphiidae > Hyperoodon > Hyperoodon ampullatus. The sequence continues at coordinate 86,319,848 of NC_136916.1, forward strand.
TGACCAGTTGCTGAAATAGGATCCTCGTTACAGTGCAGGTAGCACCTGGCAACGCTGCTGTCTTAATTAGGAAAGTGACCTTAGCGACCCTGACAGGGTCAGGTGCTGATTCACGCTGAGAACATGACAAAACTCACTCTGCCCTTCCCCCAGCTTTCCCAGTTCTTTCCCTTTTCTGTCCTCACAGGCTTTTCTCTGGTTGGAGTCTCTGTGTTCTCCTTAATTGCCGCCCAGCCGCTCAATTTTCTTAAGGGATGAGGTCCCCGCAGGAATAGGACATGTTTGTCCCCATCTCCTGCCCTTGTCTGCTCTTCAGGTCCTTCCAGAACTACCCATACCTCTTAAAAAGACCCCACTGGACGTCAGAAAGCTCTTCCTTTTTCTTTGAATAATATGCCAAGCATTTTCTCTTCTGAAAATTTTGACGTCTGTAGTTATTACACCTGTGTAGAGATTATGGGCCAACTTTTCCAAGCAGCTTAGTTCTGAAGTGGGGGGCTGCAGAACTTTGGAGCACGATGGGGTGGGGAGTCAGGCACCAGTGCTGCCATGATTCTGCCTGAGCAACTGGGGGCTATGGGGAGAGGTCCATCTAATCACCTGTAGATAAAGTATGCATGATTCCCCAGGCAGAGATGCTCTAAATTATTGAGGGTCTACAGAAGTTATGCATGACACTATATGTCATGTGTATATGTGTTTATCACGAATATCAAAAATAGAATGTGAATAGCATCCATAAAGAGGAACTGGCATTTAACATGATAATTAGGATGACACTTGGCCATATGTTAGCAATTAAAATAACAATTAAGGTTATATTATTTGTATACCTGTTTTAGTCATTTCCGAATTTATAGGAAATTCATTCTTTTATTCTGTAACATACATTTATTTATTAGAATTTACTCTATAGTAAGCACTGGATGACCCTAAACTATCATAGAAATTATTGGCTCTCCATTCATTCATTAAATAAATATTTATTTATTATTACGTACAACAGGTATCATGAACAAATCACTCCCAAATCCCTACCCTTGTAGAGGAATATATTGTTACAGTATTAATATACCAACAATAAAAGGCTAAAACATAGTATTATCAGTTGGGTGAACAACTGTCTTGGTTTACTTGGAACCAGAGGATTTCCCACGTTGTGGGGTTTTTAAGCTGGGCAAACCAGGATGGTTGTCCACACCATTATCAGGTAGATATGGGCTATATAGAAGATAAGGTGGGTGGAGCAACTTTGGGATGGGGAGAAATCAGGATTCTATTTCAGATATTTTGACTTGACTTGCCTAGTACCGCTGAATAGGATACTAAGAAGGAAGTTCTAACCATTCAAACCTTCGACTGTAGTCAGAAACTAGCAAAGGAGGGCTTCCCTGGTGGCACAGTGGTTAGGAGTCTGCCTGCCGATGCAGGGGATGCGGGTTCGTGCCCCGGTCCGGGAAGATCCCACGTGCCACGGAGCGGCTGGGCCCGTGAGCCATGGCCGCTGAGCCTGCATGTCCGGAGCCTGTGCTCCGCAACGGGAGAGGCCACAGCAGTGAGAGGCCCACGTACCGCAAAAAAAAAAAAAAAAGAAAAAAAAAGAAACTAGCAAAGGAGGCTGAGAAGGACAGCCACACAGATAAGGGAAAGCCAGGAGAGTGTGGTGGTTTGAAAGCCAGGCGAGAATGCATGTCAGGGAGGATGGAATAGTCAACTCTCCAGATAGGGCCACATGACTGGACAGAGATGTGAGCATTGCATTTAGCACCAGGGAGGTCATGGGTGACCTTGACAAGGGCAGTTTCAATGGAGTGCTGGGGGCAAAACTCTGACCACTGTGGAGAATGGGGAGAGAAGAATTGGAGGCAGCAGGTATAGACACTCTTTCCAGGAGTTTGCCATAAAGGAGGCAGAGAAATGGAACAGAGTTGAAAGGGATGTTTAGTCCAAGGAGTTTTTATTTGTTCAGATACAAGATATTAGGACATGTGTGTTTTGATGGGAATGATGAGTTACAGAGGAAATTGTTGATGCAGCACACAGAAGGAGTGTGCCAGGTGAGATGACAAGGGGGTCCAGGTAACAACTGGACGTGGCCTTGAAAAGGGACACGCAAGTTCATCCACAGTAACAGGAGGGAAGGTTGAATATATGGGCACTGATACTGGCGGTTGGACTTGCAGAGGTTCCAGTTGCTTCTGTTTTCTCAATAAAATAGGAAGTAAAGTCTGTAGCTGAAATTAAAGGTGAGGAAGTACAACACTGGGGGACAGAGGAGACCGGATATAACAGTCATCCAGGAAAGCGAGAGTGACGGAACTTGGGAAATTTAGTAGAACTGGCAGCTCCACTAAGGGCCCACTTGAATTTTTTTTTATTAGTTTCTGCTTTATAACAAAGTGAATCAGTCATACATATACATCTGTTCCCCCATCCCTTCCCTCTTGCGTCTCCCTCCCTCCCACCCTCCCTATCCCACCCCTCTAGCTGGTCACAAAGCACCGAGCTGATCTCCCTGTGCTATGTGGCTGCTTCCCACTAGCTATCTACCTTACGTTTGGTACTGTATATATGTCCATGTCTCTCTTTCGCTTTGTCACAGCTTACCCTTCCCCCTCCCCATATCCTCAAGTCCATTCTCAAGTAGGTCTGTGTCTTTATTCCTGTTTTACCCCTAGGTTCTTCATGACATTTTTTTTTTTTAATTCCATATATATGTGTTAGCATACGGTATTTGTCTTTCTCTTTCTGAGTTACTTCACTCTGTATGACAGACTCTAGGTCTATCCACCTCATTACAAATAGCTCAGTTTCGTTTCTTTTTATGGCTGAGTAATATTCCATTGTATATATGTGCCACATCTTCTTTATCCATTCATCCGGTGATGGACACTTAGGTTGTTTCCATCTCCGGGCTATTGTGAATAGAGCTGCAATGAACATTTTGGTACATGTCTCTTTTTGAATTATGGTTTTCTCAGGGTATATGCCCAGTAGTGGGATTCCTGGGTCATATGGTAGTTCTATTTTTAGTTTTTTAAGGAACCTCCATACTGTTCTCCATAGTGGCTGTACCAATTCACATTCCCACCAGCAGTGCAAGAGTGTTCCCTTTTCTCCACATGCTCTCCAGCATTTATTGTTTCTAGATTTCTTGATGATGGCCATTCTGACTGGTGTGAGATGATATCTCATTGTAGTTTTGATTTGCATTTCTCTAATGATTAATGATGTTGAGCATTGTTTCATGTGTTTGTTGGCAGTCTGTATATCTTCTTTGGAGAAATGCCTATTTAAGTCTTCTGCCCATTTCTGGATTGAGTTGTTTGGTTTTTTTTGCTATTGAGCTGCATGAGCTGCTTATATAAATTTTGGAGATTAATCCTTTGTCAGTTGCTTCATTTGCAAATATTTTCTCCCATTCTGAGGGTTGTCTTTTGGTCTTGTTTATGGTTTCCTTTGCTGTGCAAAAGCTCTGAAGTTTCATTAGGTCCCATTTGTTTATTTTTGTTTTTATTTCCATTTCTCTAGGAGGTGGGTCCAAAAGGATCTTGCTGTGATTTATGTCATAGAGTGTTCTGCCTATGTTTTCCTCTAAGAGTTTGATAGTTTCTGGCCTTACATTTAGGTCTTTAATCCATTTTGAGCTCATTTTTGTGTATGGTGTTAGGGAATGATCTAATCTCATACTTTTACATGTCCCTGTCCAGTTTTCCCAGCACCACTTATTGAAGAGGCTGTCCTTTCTCCACTGTACATTCCTGCCTCCTTTATCAAAGATAAGTTGACCATATGTGCGTGGGTTTATCTCTGGGCTTTCTATCCTGTTCCATTGATCTATCTTTCTGCTTTTGTGCCAGTACCACACTGTCTTGATTACTGTAGCTTTGTAGTATAGTCTGAAGTCAGGGAGCCTGATTCCTCCAGCTCCGTTTTTCGTTCTCAAGATTGCTTTGGCTATTCGGGGTCTTTTGTTTTTCCAAACAAATTTTGAAATTTTTTGTTCTAGTTCTGTGAAAAATGCCAATGGTAGTTTGATAGGGATTGCATTGAATCTGTACATTGCTTTGGGTAGTAGAGTCATTTTCACAATATTGATTCTTCCAATCCAGGAGCATGGTATATCTCTCCATCTATTTGTATCATCTTTAATTTCTTTCATCAGTGTCTTATAATTTGCTGCATACAGGTCTTTTGTCTCCTTAGGTAGGTTTATTCCTAGATATTTTATTTTTTTTGATGCAGTGGTAAATGGGAGTGTTTTCTTGATTTCACTTTCAGATTTTTCATCATTAGTGTACAGGAATGCCAGAGATTTCTGTGCATTAATTTTGTATCCTGCTACTTTACCAAATTCATTGATTAGCTCTAGTAGTTTTCTGGTAGCATCTTTAGGATTCTCTATGTATAGTACCATGTCATCTGCAAACAGTAACAGCTTTACTTCTTCTTTTCCAATTTGGATTCCTTTTATTTCCTTTTCTTCTCTGATTGCTGAAGCTAAAACTTCCAAAACTAAGTTGAATAAGAGTGGAGAGAGTGGGCAGCCTTGTCTTGTTCCTGATCTTAGTGGAAATGGTTTCAGTTTTTCACCATTGAGGACGATGTTGGCTGTGGGTTTGTCATATATGGGCCCACTTGAATTTAACTGAGACCTGCGTGTGTGTGTGTGTGTGTGTGTGTGTGTGTGTGTGTCCATGTGCATGTATAGTTTTTTCCCTGGCCCCATTCAGCTGCCAGGTGTAAGCACGGAGTAAGCTAAACTGAGAGTTGGATTGGGCCAGGGTTGAGGTTTTACCAGGCAATTAGGACAAAGTAAGCAGAGGGTCAAGGGACTTGAGGATTCATGAAAAGGAGAGACTCTAAAGATCGACAAGAAAATATTTTTCCAACTTTCTAGTAAGAAAAGTTCTTCTAGTTCTTCTAACAGGAAAGTTAGAAGAGCAGTCCTCCGCCCTTTTTCCCCATGACCTTGACCTTCTGAAAAGACCACATCAGTTGTCTTACAGGATGTCCCACATTCCAAATCTCTCTCAGTGTCTCATTATGGTGTCATTGAACATATTCTTCTATTCCTGGTATTGCTTATAAACTGAACACTAGGTCTATAGGCTCTATTCAATTCAGGTTAATTGTTGTGTAATAATACCTTCCTGTTAGTCCTAGGCACTTCACATTGCATCACATCAAGAGACCAGGGAAGGTGGTCTCGTATTAGTGATACTAAATTTGACCAGCTTAGGGTGGTTACAGTCAGATCTCTTTGTTACAAAGATTCTTTTTCTCTTGCAGTGACCTCAGTATCAAACCTGGGTAAGGATAGAGGGCAAAGGACAGGGAAAATGTGGTACGATTGATGGAGTATAAGTCACAGGCACAGAACAGGTCTACACAAGGCACGTGTTTTTAAATGTTTGGTACCAAATATTCCATTGATTGTCTCCCCTCTATTTCTAGTACTCATCAATCTTGAACCTGACCACAGGTGTGTGAGTTCTTTGAACTCAGAACGGGAGGGTGGCTTTTTGTTTACCACCTAAGGACTTACTTCCTGGCTACTTTCCATCTTGAAGAGACATTAGGTTTGCCATCTTTGGGGATGTCTTTTGACTTCAGTCACGTTTCAAGAAGAATAATGACCCCAGGGATCAGGCATCTTACACTACCCACTGTCCCTTCTGAGCTTGGGGACTCACTCTGTCTCTCCTCAGTAGTAAGAAGTCCTCACTCTCCCAGCCAGTCAGTCACTCAGTCAGTCACTCAGTCAGTCAATGTAACAACTCCCTCACCTGGTGTTACAGGCCAGTCGACACTGTGGGAAGGAGATCTCTAGTGTTCTCCTGAATATCAGGGGAGCTCTGGGCTGACATCCCTAGTTCGTCACCAACCTTCCCTTCTTCACTTTCCTGATTTACTCCAGTTAGATAAAGCCAGCCTACTTTTGATAAGTGACCTTATTTTAAACTGCTCATCCTTGGTGACACTTTGCTTGCTGTATCACTTCTGTCTTCCCTACTTTGTTCTTTGCCAAGGCAGAGCCTCTGTCTCAGGATAACTGAGATGTTGGCGCCCCCTAAAGGACAACTGACTTAATTGTTTGCTCTTTATTAACTAACATTTAATTCGGTTGAAGTTTTTAATTGTCCAGTAATTCCTCAAAACATATGGACAGACCAATGTGTTTTATGATATACTCAAAAGCTCTAAAGGTCAGAGCAGAAAAATAGCATTCTATCTGTCAAATAATCACTCAAAATTTGTAGATCTGAGTTTGTGAGTAAAGAGTATACAAATTACTTGCTGCTTTGATTATAGAGTGATTTAGGGGATGGTACGAATAGCTAGAATTCTGAAGTCTATTAATTAAATAAGAATTTCAGTCCTTTCTATAGCATGATGTCATATACAGGACAAAATTTTATGTATGTATCAGTCAAATTAATTCCCTGGAATACAAATTGAAGTATCTCGATTTGCGTATTGAAAATACAACACATGAAATAAAGCCACCCCACCTTTTATCCTGAAGAGACTAACTATCCATTTATCCTTTATGCTCTCAAATGTTAAATTATTTAAATGATTCATTTATACTTCCAATGCCATAGCCTAATTTATAATCAATCTTAATAAAACGTCTTCTCAACAAAGTGAGTCTCTCTGCAGTAGAATTCTGTACCACTGTCCTAAGACAATATTCTCCTCACACATGGAGGCCCCATGACGTCTTCAGCTAGGATTTTACAACATGTTATAATGCTCATTGCCTTATCGTGCCCCAATTAGAGTAGGATTTGGGGCAGGAAGCAAGTCCTGAAGGAGGACATGGGTGGGGAGGGGCCGCCTGCTCCTTCCTACTTGCTCTGAAGGCCCAGCTCAGGCCTTAAGAGCCGGGCCTGGGGGTGGGAATAGAGGGCAGAGCAGTGGAAGAGGAACCAGGAAGTTCAAGGAAGCCTGGGTTCCTGGCAAGGTCCCAGGGTTGCCACAGCAAGGGCTTTCTAATGGCTCAGTATGTCCTATGTCCTGGGAGAACTCTATGACCCTGGAGACCTCGATGAATCATGATGGATGCAGAGACCCAAGACAGCTGCTGTCACCACCACAGAGAGCCTTCCAGGCCCAGCCCAGTCAGCCAAGTCCAGGGCCAGAGGTGCCCAGGAGATGTCCTTCAGTCCTAGAATGATGTTCCCCTGGAGGGTCCAGGCCTGATTAGAGCCTCTGGGGGATGGGTGGTACAAGGCAGAACTGCTGCTTCCAAACTAAAGAGATAAGATTTCAGTTATTCCAGCAACTTCTGATTATGAGGCTCACTTCTGCATGGGGAGCACTGTCTAGAGAGGGACTGCTTGGGTGCTGGAGGCTCTCAGGAATATGGTGGTGTGGAGGGTTCAGTTTCTTACAGGCTTGCAGCTTTGATAACGTTAGAGGGTCGTATTTTAGTGACTTGGAGTTAGACAAGGTGAAATAACGAATAACTGTGTGTGTGTGTTCGATCTTTAGGGATGCTCAAACAGAGAGCTAGTATGTAGAAATGTTTCAACTGGAGAAGGAGGTTCTTGTGCTAACACAAGTGCTTAGTTAATCTGAATACTAGAAATTATGCATTGCATTTAGATCAACAGGCATTTGGTATGAGAGCCACCTGGTAGGCAAACTCATCACACTGAGTTCTCCTGACCCTCAACAAGTAACCCCAAGGTTTGCTTTCTCTGCAGGTCCTCAAGTGTGTTCCACGTAATGAAGCACAATCACTACACATCCCGATTCGGCAGCAAACTTGGGTTGCAGTGCATTGGCATGCATGAGAAAGGCATCATATTTAACAATAATCCAGTCCTCTGGAAAGCTGTTAGAACTTATTTTATGAAAGGTATTCAGATGTCCAGCTACATTCTGCTCTTTTGTCTATGAATATGCCTTCTTGAAATCATTTTTAACTTCTGCTGCTTCACAGTTTTGAAATAGTAAGAGCTAACATTCATTATACATGTACTATGTAGTAGGCACTGTTTAAGCCTTTGATAACTTTAATCCCACAGCAACCCCATGTGTTAAATACCCTTATCACCTCCATTTTACAACTGAGAAAACTGAGGCATAAAGAGTTTAAATAGCTTGCCCAAGTTTCCACCAATAGCAAATGGTAGCACAGGATACAATCCCAGAGCCTACGTATTCACTCAACACAAACTCTGTCCTTCTTGTTGACCCACAAACAATTTCATGAATGTGAAGGAGAATTGGCACCCTACATACTTAAGATCACTTCAGTTAAGAACTTAGTATGTCAGCCATATAGTTGATTTAGCATAACTAACATGTTTGCTGAATCATTGGCTGACATCCCAGATGTCTTAAGATAGCAATTTGCAAATAAATTACAGAATTTTAGAACTGAGAAGAGTTGTATATGTCATTTCATCCAGACTCTGAGTTTTATACTTAAAGAGTACATTTCTAGAGAGCTTGTGATTTTTCCTCCAGGCAACATAGCCAGGTATGGAGGAGCAGAGACTGGATTACAAACCTCCTTATCTAGTGATTTCCCCCTTTACTATATGCTGCTGGAATGGAAGCCTTTGGCTTCAAACCACACATTCATTATCTTACAGTTTTATGGGTCAAAAGTCTGACATGGGTCTCACCGGGCTAAAATCAAGGCACTGGCAAGCCTGTGTTCCTTTCTGGAGCTTCTAGGGAGAAAGTGTTTCCTCGCCTTTTCCAGGTTCTAGAGGCTCCCCATTCCTTTTATACGTTTGAAATGTGGTTTATACATTTGAAATGTGGTTTCAAGCTCTTGAACATAGAGGCAAATCATACATCAGTCTGGGAGTGGCAAATCATGCATCAGTCTGGGAGTGATAAACAAAGCCAACACTTCCATGCAAAGGATTGATTCACTGAGGAATCATTTATCTCACTTGTGATTTTGACAGTCTCCCAGGAAACAGCATCCTGGCCTTTCATATCTCCAGGTCCCTCCTAAAGTCAGAAAGTATGTTGCCAACCCAAACTTCCTTTTTATACATGGGTGGAAATGCTTAGACTCTAGGACCACTCACCAGGTTTCCTTTCTTATTTGCCAAGTGTGCCTTCAGGGGCTTCTGCAGCACAGCTGATTTGTTTTGTTTGAGGGCTCTGACTTTAACAGCAAGTCTGAATAAAAAAGACATAAAAAAGAGAGATTACTCCTAAAGAAAGCTTAGAGCAACCTTGAACAAACAGAGAAAGGAGGACTTTAAGAGTTAAACGCATGTTAGACCACCTACCATTAGGACCACTAGATGCTCAGATGGTCAGGAGCCAAGAAAGAGAGAGATCAGAGCCAGTTCACTCTACCTGGTTTCATTCATTCATTCATCTATTCATTCACTCATTCATTCATTCCTCCTTTTGACAAATATATATCGAGGGCCACCCTGTACTATGGACTTGAAGTACAATGCTAATAGGTTATCACTGTCCCCAGTGTTCCCAGTCCTGTGAAGAAGACTGTTCAACCAACAAAGTTTTGTTTTGTTGATAAGACATTGATTGAGTACAATAAATCTGGATGTAGTTTGAAGAGAAACCAAAACTAAGAGAAGGGTACATTTGGTAATTTATAAGACTAGGACTTTACACATATGAACTACAATTAAACAGGAAGCCCCTTAGATCTGAAAGGTAAGATCCAATTTGAATAGTTCTGTAGCAATATTCTGCCACCCATTGAAATATAAAATATCACCCAAGTGAAATCCAAACCTTCTTTAGAGAGAAATGTACATAATATAGAAAATTACTAATTTGTAATTTATGATCACAAATACTAAATGTTTCATTTGCAATCTCACAAATGATTTGTCATAGGTAGAATAAAAGTTTAATTTTGAATCATTTGTTTTAAAAAGATTTGTCAGTCATTCATTCATTCATTTTTAATCATAAAACTGATACTTTCTAGTAGACAATTAGTAGAATATAGAAAAATGAAAAGAATATGAAAATTTCCACCCATTTATTGAATAAAAATTTGTGGTCAGTTAAGCTCCAAACGTAAAAAGCCAAAATTGCCTGATAGTTTGTATGCCCTGGAGTTGGAGGCGGCTCACTCTGACGTGTACCCTTCAGCTTTGTCTGGCCCCAGCCTGGTGCGCATGGTGACCATCTGTGCTGACTCCATCACCAAGCATCTGGACAGGCTGGAGGAGGTCCGCAACGAGTTGGGCTATGTGGATGTGTTGACCCTCATGCGGCGCATCATGCTGGACACCTCTAACAAGCTCTTCCTGGGGATCCCCTTGGACGGTACTGAAATGTTCACTTTTTTTTAATATATATATATATATATATATATATATATATTTTTTTTTTTTTTTTTGGCTGTGTTGGGTCTTCGTTGCTGTGCGCGGGCTTCCTCTAGCCGTGGCGAGCAGGGGCCAATCTTCATTGCGGTGTACGGGCTTCCCATTGCTGTGGCCTCTCCTGCTGCAGAGCACGGACCCCTGGCACGAAAGCCTCAGCATCTGCGGCAGGCAGGCTTCAGCAGTTGTGGCCCGCGGACTCCAGAGTGCAGGCTCAGCAGCTGCGGCGCACCGGCCCAGCCGCTCCGCGGCATGTGGGATCCTCCCAGACCAGGGCTCAAACCCATATCCCCTGCACTGGCAGGTGGACTCCCAACCATTGCGCCACCAGGGAAGCCCTGAAATTTTCATTCTTATGACTTGACATTCAGCCCTGTATTAAACAGGGCATAAGAAGGATAACAGACTCAAGCAAAGATATGCTCTTTTGTACACTGCTCTTCTTTAAACCCTTCTAAGTATTCCCAAATATTTTTCCTGGTATGTCTTCCTTGTTCACTTATAAGGTCATAAATATCCACAGCAGGGGCCATCTTCTATTTCTTTTGTATCTCTCTTCATTGCTCTAGGAAATAGGATTCTACCCACAGCTGAAACTTAACAGATGTGATCATGTGATTTGGTCATAAATATATCCTACCACCAAACCTATGTATTTAACCATTACCAACCATTCTTTTGGGCATTGAATATATAGTTATATATATACACACACAAACACATATACACATTCCATCTATCTATACACACACATAAATGTCCATACACACCTCTCCCTCAAAGCCACTAAGTATGAAAATTTTGACTCTATATGATGATAAGGGTACTGAGGCTGCTGGAAATGATGATGATAACTAACATAAATTTAGTATCTACTATGTGCCAAGCAGTATAAAAAGTTGTTTCACATAAACTTTGTCACTTAGCACTTATAACAATCCTGGCAAGATGTCTCACACAAGAAACTGCTTTCCTCACTATATTACAGAAACAAATATTAAACACATACATGCAACTCTACCGCCAACAAGAGAACAAACATTAATCATGTGGATCCCTTAAATTCTGCTGCTGTCAGCTTAATGTAATTTCTCCTGACTTGATTTCTAGCAGTGTTCATTGATGCATACATTCATTCAACTAATATTTATTGATTGCCTATTTTATGCCAGGCTTAGGTTCTGGGGATAGACCAGTGGACAAGACGAAGTCCTTGCCTTCAAAGAGTTTACATCCTAGTGGGTATATGGACAGTAAAAAACGATCTATCTAATAATACATTAGGCTATAATAAGTGCCTTAAAAAAAACAAAGCAGGGCAAAGGGCTAGAAAGTGAAGGGGGAGGTCAGTGGGAGGCTGAAGCTCTTATGGAGAGAAAGGGTGGTCAGGAAGGCCTCTGTGGAGAGGATGTCTGAAAATAGCCCTAAATGAAGTGTGACCATGAGCCACGTGCAGATCTGAGGGAAGAACATCACAGGCATAAGAACAAGGCACGAGTTTCACACTTGCCCAGACCAACTGAGCTATCACACCTGCTCCCTGATTGACCACGTCTGGACAAGCAGACAAGCGACAAGCCCTCCCTTTCTCTGCTCCACTCTCCTCGCCTCATCTCCCCGGCTCTTTAATGATTCCTTACCAGAGTCATAGGAACCCCATCTGATTGACATTAGGATGGGAGCCCCATTCACTCTGAAAGTCACAGCCTCTTGCCTCATCCCCTTTCACACAGGGACTCTGAAAGTCCTGTTTGCCTGTTCCACGCACATCTCTCCTAAGGTATGACAGGTACCTATTTTAGAAGTCCCTGCTCTTTGGTTCCCCACTGGCCTTGATTCTTAAGAGGGATCAAGTAAAGGGAATTGTACAGCTCTCTGTTAACTTATGGATACAGACTGCAGTCTAAGAACCTGCATAACCCATACAGACTTATGTGTATTTCCCTCTGCTTACCGGGTCCTTGTTAAACTCTCATTTGGCCTGAGGCACTCAGTGCACCGAAGAGGAAAGGACATGGCCCTGAGGTCAAACAGAATCGAGCTCCAGCCTAGGGACTTCCTGCCACTCTGGCTGTATGGTGCTGGGCAAGCTTCTTCATTTCTGTGAACTGCAGTTTCTGCATCTTCATGTCTCTTCCCTTCTCTTGTATATAATTTGAAAAAAGCAGGGGTTTTCTTTTTTCTAGTATTCAGTTTAATTCAAGAACATCTGTTAAGATCTGACTGTGCACAAGACTCAGGACAAGGCACTGAAAATTCCAAGATGAATTCTACACTCTGGAATGAAATATAAACAGCACAGCAGCATGGCTTTTTGCCTTTCCAGGTGCCAGAATTGAGCCCGTAACAGCATTAATTACTTATTTCCCATAGTCAGGAAAACAGGAGGGATTTGGAGGCTCAGCCATGGAGAAGGATGTGAGATTCTAGGCTGTGTCTCTAGCACAAACTTGAAAACTGGCAAATCTTTGGTTAACGTGGCCAATTTAGATGCCAAGCAGAATAAATTAGTGTTGATTTGTTTAGTGACATTCTTCTGGCTGAAACACCCAGTGAAGGTGGTACCTTGCCCTGCTTAGAGTCCCAGATGGTAGGAGAGTCTACAGGGGATTTTCTCTGAGCAGTGTACCATTCTTGGGCTCGCATTTTTGCTCATCTGTTCTGATCTTTTTCTGTTTTTCCAGAAAGAGCCATCGTGGTTAAAATCCAGGGTTATTTTGATGCATGGCAAGCTCTCCTTCTCAAACCAGACATCTTCTTTAAGATTTCTTGGCTCTGCAGAAAGTATGAAAAGTCTGTGTAAGTAACATATTTTGGAATTTTTATTGCTGAGATTGGATTGATCTGTGTTGTGTCTTAGTTATTGCTGGCCTCTTCGGCAAGCTTTCTCCTCTCCAGAACCGCACGGGAGCTGTTAAGTTGCTGGTGAAGCACTTCTTACAGCAATTTGGCAGCATGTGGCCAGACCACAGAGGAAAGGAAGCCTTTGGCCCAGGGTAGTTTTCCCCTAGGAGGCTGAGAGCTCCATCTCTGGAATTAGGACACTGCCGTGTATTCTGAGTTGAAGAGGGGTTGGCTGAACCTATCCTTATTATTAGTCAAAATTCTCTTTGCATGTCTGGAAAAATCAATCATTTTATTGTTGTGTTGCTTCTGAATGAATTTAACTTAATTCAACTTGTAAGCACTGACAGTAGTTGCAAGAGAATTTTTTCATGATTAACTTTTATAAGATGGGTTGTTTGTTTAGTTATGCATCTTACATCTTTGGGGGATCCTAAAACTGTCATTAAATGGCTTTGCTTTGATCTCAGACTAGTCTAGCAGAAGACGAGACAAATGCCCAGAGACCTACTGGATAATCAATGGGTTTTTAGAGTGTAAGTAGCCAGCCACTATACATGCCACCTCTAACCACCAGTGGAAAGCACAGGGGATCTAGAGGTAGACAGACCTGGTTTGTATCCTATCTCTACCACTTAGTAACCAAATGTCCTTGGGAAGTTCTTTGAAGTAAAATATAACATATCCTCCGTGGTGGCAATATAGGTTAATGAGATCCTCTATGTAGGGCAATCAGCACAAAGCATGACACACAGTAGGTGGTAAACATGTTAGCTTTCCCCATCCCTCTGTTCATATCCTTCCCAGATGTCCCTGACTATATTAAATTCTCCATCTCTACAATTTCCCAAACTTGTTTGAAGAGCTAACTTCATCCTGTTTGCGTGTTTTGAAATTCAGTAATATTAGTCTCCAGGAAGTCAGCTTGATGTTGCTTTGTATATTTCAAGCGGATGATGAGTATCAGGTGGATGATTTGGACACTTGGTCCTTTAAACATTTCTCTTTGTTTCTACTGGAGCTTATTGTGACTTGAATCGATGAGATAAATGGTTCATCTCTTCACTGCTGTCAGAAATTGTGGTTATCTAAAGCGTCTTACTGGTCCGCAGTTAAACTTGTTCATTAGTTTAGCTTCAGTATGGTCAGCAGGCCCATGGAAACTTATAACATGAAACTGTATAACAGTTTCTCTTTGGTTTCTTTAAAATTATCTCAACAACATTCCCTCTCTATATAAATTTGCCAATGGTTAGTTCACTATGTACTATCTCCTCTGATCTAGAGCAGTAAAAACCTAGAGAAATCTTTTAATCTTCTTCCCCTGCATGCCTTTGCAATAATGCTGATACTTTTTTTGAGGCATAATTGACATATAACATTATGTTAGTTTCAGGTGTACAGCCTGATTCAATATTTGAATATATTGAGAAATGATCATCACAATTAATCTAGTTAACATCTTTCACCATACATCGTTACAAAACTTTTTCCTTGTGATGAGAACTTTTAAGATCTACTCTCTTAGCAACTTTTGAATATGCAACACTGTATATTAACTGTAGTCACCATGCTGTACATTACATCCCCATGACTTACTGAGCATATAACTGAAAGGAAGTTTGTACCTTTGACCCCCTTCACCCATTTCACACCCAACCTACTCCCAGCACCCATGGCAATCACCAATCTCTTCTTGTAAAACTGAGGTTGGGATTTCTCCTTTGGTTATTGTTTTTTTTAAGATCCCACATATAAGAGAGATCATATGGAATTTGTCTTTCATACCAATATTTTAAAAATTATATTTATGTAAAGGTTTCTGGGACATCTACTTCCATGCCTATTTATTCAATTTTGTATTTTCCCTCTTTGAATTCCCAATATTAGAACAGTATTGTTTCTACATTTTGTTTCGTCAAATGTAGGCTTTTCAGTCTCAGAATACATTAAGTAAGTGTTTGTGGCCTGGACTAGGAGCACAGCCACCATTATTTTCATATAAACAGAGGAATTCTTGCAATATAATTTGTAAGTCACAGACTTCCTATTTCCTGGAAACTGACATTTAACTCAATTCTCCTTGTTTTTAATGATATACAAATTCAAATACATACATTTAAGCAGAAGCAAATTTTAACCTGAATAGGAGGAATACCAGTGGATATTCACAGGCCCCTGATTCTGTCCCAGGGAGGAAGGAGATGCTTAGAAGTGGATGCAGCTCCATCAAGAAATTCTCTAGGAATTCAAAGTCTAGGGGCATTTCAATACATCCCAGGCCATTTGGGGGCCATTGCTTAGGTAGGAATACTATGAGCATTCTAGCCCACTATTGAATAAATGTAGGAGATACTCAACAAATATTTGCTGAACAAATGGATGGGCAGGTAAATGAATAAACGTGAATATATCCCTGCTGTATATCTGGAATGGTGAGTGTGTGTGTGTGTTTGTGTGCACGCCTATAAAGCATACTCACAGAGATACACAATAGTAGGCATCCTTATTTAGAATGACACAATGAAAATACTACCCTGAAGAATATCTCTCAGAATGTTTAAACATCTTCCTTGAGATGCCCCCCCAAAAAACTTTTAAAGATAGGAGGTATCTTGGGCTTCCCTGGTGGCGCAATGGTTGAGAGTCCGCCTGCCGATGCAGGGGACATGGGTTTGTGCCCCGGTCCGGGAGGATCCCACATGCCGCAGAGCAGCTGGGCCCGTGAGCCATGGCCGCTGAGCCTGCGCGTCTGGAGCCTGTGCTCCGCAACGGGAGAGGCCACAACAGTGAGAGGCCCGCGTACCGCAAAAAAAAAAAAAAAAAAAAAAAAAAAAAGATAGGAGGTATCTTAAAGAATCCTCCATTACTTTTCCTGCTGAACGGGAGTAAACATAGAGGCTATTTAGGTCAACAGAGTATTTAAGCATGTAGGCAACTGTGTCAACAAGAATTTCAAAGAAAGATTTACTGTACATTTAACATAATACAGAATACTGTTCCCTGAGATTGGGGAACAATACAATTATACGTGAAGTAATACACTTAAAGACAAAGTCAAAGATAACAGAATTGAGATCTCAAGGTGGCCTTATTATTCATCTAGCCTGATCCCTTCACTTTAAAAGAGACATAAAACTCAGAGACTTAAACTAGGTTACGTGGAACGACAACAACCTGGACCAGAACCTGACCCTTTGTCGAAGGTGTTTTTCCCTCCTCCACACTGTCAAAATGCATATGCATATTGATGCAGCCAGTCATTCATTCAATAAATATTTACTTAGTGTTACTATGAGGCAGAAACTGCAAGGTATGAGATAAATATCAGGAAAAATACTTCCTGTGTAGAAGAGGAACCTCAAACTCAATAGTCTTCGAAACTATGCAGATAAAAGTGGGCTGGGTGGATGTAAGACACAGGAAATGGAGGTGCCCATGGCAGACTAGAGAGTGCATGCTCCCACTAAAGGCATTCACTGGCTTTGGTTTTTGATGTTTAACTTAAGCACTGTGCTGGCCCAATCAAATAGCAGAAAACATAATTGGATTTAGCCATTTGGTACCAGTTTTTAACCCTTAACTAGTTACAGCCTTGATTTTGCTACCACTGCCGAGATATATGGGCTAACTCTGGTCCCTTAACATGATATAATGTGTATGTAATTTAAGAATATCTGTGAAGAATTAAGTATAAATTCATTTATTCATGAGCACTAATGGATTCCACTAAAGCAGATCATTTTATTTCTAAACATGGCAAACAAATCCATTTATCTAGATGTCATATCTGTGTACAAGTAGATAATATTTACACTGTTTTTTCCAGCGAGGAGCTGAAAGAGGAAATGGAAATTCTGGTAGAAAAAAAAAGACGCAGGATTTTCATAGCAGAGAAACTGGAAGACTCAATGGATTTCGCCACTGAGTTGATTTTGGCTGAGGTACAGACCTGAACCATAATTCCCACACAACATACGTGTATGACTGTTTGTATCAGTGTCTAAAAATTCTCTCCTGTTAATTGTTGCATGTTTCTGCTTTGACTATATGCTCCAGTATTTCTATAATGCCCAATCCAATAGCCCCCTATTAGACAGTCAGGTAAGATTGATCTTTAAGACTGAAACTTCTGTGTTTCTGCACAATAAAAATATGAAAACTGGGGAATCCAAAGACACTAAACACACAGATATTTCGTTAACTTCTTCAGCTTTGAGATGAAGACTGTTAATGCAAATGTCCATCATCAGACTCAGAGACATATAATTTCTATGATTTCATTTTATTGAGGTTATTAATCCTTGAGTGCCACCTCCCCTCCTGTTCTGAACCGTTCATTCACGTTGCTAATGTTTCTCCCCGCTTTCAATTGTTCAGAAACGTGGTGACCTGACAAGAGAGAATGTGAACCAGTGCGTACTGGAAATGCTGATCGCAGCACCAGACACCATGTCCGTCTCTGTGTTTTTCATGATGCTTCTCATTGCAAAGCACCCCCAAGTTGAAGAGGCAATAATGAAGGAAATCCAGACTGTTGTTGGTAAGACTTTATCAAGCAAACAATAGAGATTAGAAAACAATTCCTTCTGAATATCAGCTTCTAGGTCCTAAGAATCTTATGTCAAAATCTTTATTAGAATACACCCAGAGAACAATAGAGCAAGTCAATGTGTCATATTTTCATTATGCCAAACAGGTTTCTGTGTTTTTCTAATATAAAAAAAAATACATGCTGGTTGGAAAAAAATCCAAATAATAGAGAGATGTATAAAGCAGAAAGTATTATTTCCTGATCCCTTCCACTCTCCTTCCCATTCCCCAGGGGGAATCACTGTTAATATTTTGATGTGTATTCTTCAAGGTCTTTTTTGATGGGCACATAAACACATATATGCGGTTCTATTTGTCTGTGTTTAAAAAAACATGGGATCATCCACAAGGATTTACTACCTTATCAGTGACAAAAGGCTTTTGAGGGTCCACCCAGGGAAATGGCTATCATTTTTTGCAGTGTTTTGGGTTTCAAGCAGTCTGTTCTTCCAGGTGGTGGCAGAGGGAGGAGGAAAGGGTGATGATAGCAGAGGCAGGGGAGCGATCAGTTTCCCTCCCCCACCCTCTCCTCCTCCTCTGCAGGAGAGCCTCCAGGTCCCTGCTCAGCTCTTCCCCACTCTTTCCCCTCCCTGCTCTGCCTCCGCTTCAGCATCACTCTGCCACTGCTTCGGATATCCCCACCCTTCCCTGGAGACACTGCCACGTTCAGAAGTCAGAATTGCTTTCTGGAGAAAACAGAATCCCTTATTTGGAATGTGCTTCACATAAGTAATCTCTTTAGGAACACATTTCAGACACATGTGAAGGGGTATCAGTAACGATATATATATATTTTTCTTGACTTTACAGGTCTCTGTGAAACAACTTATTTTGTTGTTAAAAGGCAACATGTATTTTTTAAACTTTTTATCTTATTTATCTTTAAAACCATTTGAGTGCTGCTTGAAACAGACGACAAGGGGAAATTTCATACACGGATTAAATATGTGAAAGGGTTCTGCAGACGCGTTGCCATAGGAGGGCCACTGCCTGGGAAGGTAGATACCAAGGAGCCAGAATGAATTCCGGGTTTCAAATTCTGGAATGTTTTCTCAAGCACCCTTTTCAGGTTATGGGTTCTGTACCAGGTGCAAGGGCACCGCGGTGAACAAGCCAGTGCCATCCCTGCAGTCCTGGGGCTCTCAGTCTCATGAGAAAAAGAGAATTCAAGAAACAGCTCAGTGGAGTGAGAGAGAGTCACAGAATGATGGGGGTACAGGCAACACAGGGGAAATTGCTCTTGAGATCATAAATCTTTAATACAATTTCCTTGAGACGTAAAAAGTTCTTGTGCCCCATGATATCCTCCTGACACGACAGTCCTCTTGAAAGATAAAACTGGGACAACCACTAGTACCTGTATACTTGTTCCCCCTAGACCCACAGAACTGGTAATTACTTCTAAAAGTATGCCTTTTGTTACCTTCTCCATCATCTGCCCTCTAACTCCCCACCACAGATAAATACACCCATTAGACTCTTACCGTGTTCGAAAAGCAGTATGTGAGGGGCTGTGTTGTTAAAGTTCTCTAACCAAGTGAGACCACTCCTGAATAACCTAACTGTACAGGAGACAGAGCTGCCTCAGGACCCTGGGTTGACTTTCATTCTGCAAAAACAGTACCCCAATTCAGGATGTTTTGAAGTTTTGCCAATTCTGAGAGTAATCCAAGCCTCTTTGACCAGTGTCGAGCCAAGCTGAGACATGGAGGTGTCCATCAATCCCCAGCTCACCTGGAGCTGATGAGGCACCCCATTTGTTGTGGTGGAGAGAGGGCATTCTTGCCACTTTACCACCCAGGTTGTCCTTGATGAGATGAGGAGGAGAGACTAACAGTGATATTTTCTTTTTTTTAAAAAAATTTCTTTACTTTTTTATTCAGAAGGTTATTAGTCATCCATTTCATACACATCAGTGTAAACATGTCAATCCCAATCTCCCAATCCATCACACCACGACCCGCACACCCCGCTGCTTCCCCCACCTTGGTGTCCATACGTTTATTCTCTACATCTGTGTCTCAATTTCTGCCCTGCAAACCAGTTCATCTGTAGCATTTTTCTAGGTTCCAAATATATGTGTTAATATACAATATTGGTTTTTCTCTTTTTGACTTACTTCACTCTGTATGACAGTCTCTAGATCCATCCACATCTCTACAAATGACCCAATTTCGTTCCTTTTCATGGCTGAGATATACTCCATTGTATATATGTACCAAATCGTCTTTATCCATTCGTCTGTCGGTGGGCATTTAGGTTGCTTCCGTCACCTGGCTATTGTAAAGAGTGCTGCAATGAATATTGGGGTGCATGTGCCTATCTGAATTATGGTTTTCTCTCGGTATATGCCCAGTAGTGAGATTGCTGGGTCGTATGGTAATTCTACTAATAGTTTTTTAAGGAACCTCCATGCTGTTCTCCACAGTGGCTGTATCAATTTACATTCCCACCAACAGTGCAAGAGGGTTCCATTTTCTCCAAACCCTCTGCAGCATTTGATGTTTTCAGATTTTCTGATGATGCCCATTCTAACTGGTGTCAGGTGATACCTCACTGTAGTTTTGATTTGCAATTCTCTAGTAATTACTGATGTTGAGCAGCTTTTCATATGCTTCTTAGCTATCTGTATGTCTTCTTTGGAGAAATGTCTGTTTAGGTCTTCTGCCCATTTTTGGATTCGGTTGTTTGTTTTTTTAATATTAAGCTGCATCAGCTGTTTATATATTTTGGAGATTAATCCTTTGTCCGTTGATTCGTTTGCAAATATTTTCTCCCATTTTGAGGGTTGCCTTTAGTCTTGTTTATGGTTTCCTTTGCTGTGCAAGAGCTTTTAAGTTTCTTTGTTTATTTTTCTTTTTATTTCCATTACCCAAGGAGGTGAATCAAAAAATATCTTGCTGTGATTTATGTCAAACAGTGTTCTTCCTATGTTTTCCTCTAAAAGTTTTATAATGTCCTATCTTACATTTAGGTGTCTAATATATTTTGAGTTTATTTTTATGTACAGTGTTAAGGATTGTTCTAATTTCATTTGTTTACATGTAGCTGTCCAGTTGTCCCAGCACCACTTATTGAAGAGACCGTCTTTTCTCCATTGTATATCCTAGCCTCCTCTGTCATAGATTACTTGACCATAGGTGTGTGGGTTTATCTCTGGGCTTTCTATCTTCTTCCATTGATCTATATTTTGGATTTTGTGCCAGTACCATATTGTCTTGATTACTATAGCTGTGTAGTATAGTCTGAAGTCAGGGAGTCTGATTCCTCCAGCTCCATTTTTTTCTCTCAAGACTGCTTTGGCTATTCAGGGTCTTTTGTGTCTCCATACAAATTTTAAGATTTTTTTGTTCTAGTTCTGTAAAAAATGCCATTGGTAATTTGAGAGGGATTGCACTGAATCTGTAGATTGCTTTGGGTAGTATAGTCATTTTCACAATATTGAAGCTTCAAATCCAAAAACATGGTATATCTCTCCATCTGTCGGTATCATCTTTAATTTCTTTCATCAGTGTCTTATAGTTTTCTGCATACAGGTCTTTTGTCCCCCTAGGTAGGTTTATTCCTAGGTATTTTATTCCTTTTGTTGCAATGGTAAGTGGGAGTGTTTCCTTAATTTTTCTTTCAGATTTTTCATCAGTAGTGTATAGGAATGCAAGAGATTTCTGTGCACTAATCTTGTATCCTCCAACTTTACCAAATTCATTGATTACCTCTAGTAGTTCTCTGGTGGCATCTTTAGGATTCTCTATATATAGTATCATATCATCTGCAAACAGTGACAGTTTTACTTCTTCTTTTCCAATTTGTATTCCTTTTACTTCTTTTTCTTCTCTGATTGCCATGGCTAGGACTTCCAAAACTAAGTTGAATAATAGTGGTGAGAGTGGACATCCTGTCTTGTTCCTGATCTTAGAAGAAATACTTTCAGTTTTTCACCATTGAGAATGATGTTTTCTGTGGGTTTGTCATATACTGTCTTTATTATGTTGAGGTAGGTACCCTCTATGCCCACTTTCTGGAGAGTTTTTATCATAAATGGCTGTTGAATTTTGTCCAAAGCTTTTTCTACATCCATTGATATAATCATATGGTTTTTATTCTTCAGTTTGTTAATATGGTGTATCACCTTGATTGATTTGCATATATTGAAGAATCCTTGCATCCCTGGGATAAATCCCACTTGATCATGGTGTATGATCCTTTTAATGTGTTGTTGGATTCTGTTTGCTAGTATTTTGTTGAGGATTTTTGCATCTATATTCATCAGTGATATTGGTCTGTAATTTTCTTTTTTGGTTGTATCTTTATGTGGTTTTGGTATCAGATTGATGGTGGCCTCATAGAATGGGTTTGGGAGTGTTCCTTCCTCTGCAATTTTTTGGAAGAGTTTGAGAAGGATGAGTGTTAGCTCTTCTCTAAATGTTTGATAGAATTCACCTGTGAAGCCATCTGGTCCTGGACTTTTGTTTGTTGGAAGATTTTTAATCACAGTTTCAATTTCATTACTTGTGATTGGTCTGTTCTTATTTTCTATTTCTTCCTGGTCCAGTCTTCGAAGGTTATACCATTCTAAGAATTTGTCCATTTCTTCCAGGTTGTCCATTTCATTGGCATAGAGTTGGTTGTAGTAGTCTCTTACGATGCTTTGTATTTATGCGGTGTCTGTTGTAACTTCTCCTTTTTCATTTCTAATTTCATTGATTTGAGTCCTCTCCCTCTTTTTCTTGATGAGTCTGGCTAATGGATTATCAATTTTGTTTATCTTCTCAAAGAACCAGCTTTTAGTTTTATTGATCTTTGCTACTGTTTCTTTGTTTCTATTTCATTTATTTCTACTCTGATCTTTATGATTTCTTTCCTTCTGCTAACTTTGGGTTTTGTTTGTTCTTCTTCCTCTAGTTCCTTTAGCTGTAAGGTTAGATTGCTTACTTGAGATTTTTCTTGTTTCTTGAGGTAGGCTTATACTGCTATAAACTTTCCTCTTAAAACTGCTTTGCTGCATCCCATAGGTTTTGGATCGTCCTGTTTTCATTTTCATTTTTCTCTAGGTATTTTTTGATTTCCTGTTTGATATCTTCAGTGATCTCTTGGTTATGTAGGAATGTATTGTTTAGGCTCCATGTGTTTGTGTTTTTTACTTTTCCCTGTAATTGATTTCTAATTTCATAGCGTTGTGATCAGAAAAGATGCTTGATATGATTTCAATTTTCTTAAATTTACTGAGGCTCATTTGTGACCCAAGATGTGATCTATCCTGGAGAATGTTCTGTGTGCACTTGAGGAGAAAGTGTAATCTGCTGGTTTTGGATGGAATGTCCTATAAATATCAATTAAATCTATCTGGTCTGTCAATTAACGCTTGTGTTTCCTTATTAATTTTCTGTCTGGATGATCTGTCCATTGGTGTAAATGAGGTGTTAAAGTCCCCCACTCTTATTGTGTTACGGTCGATTTCCTCTTCTATAGCTGTTAGCAGTTGCCTTATGTATTGAGGTGCTCCTATGTTGGGTGCATATATATTTATAATTGTTATATCTTCTTCTTGGATTGTTTCCTAGATTATGTAGTGTCCTTCCTTGTCTCTTGTAACATTTTTTATTTTAAAGTCCATTTTATCTGATATGAGTATTGCTCCTGCAGCTTTATTTGATTTCCATTTGCATGGAATATCTTTTTCCATCCCCCCACTTTCAGTCTGTATGTGTCCCTAGGTCTGAAGTGGGTCTCTTGTAGGCAGCATATAGATGGGTCTTGTTCTTTGTATCCCCTCAGCGAGCCTGTGTCCTTTGGCTGGAGTATTTAATCCATTCATGTTTAAAGTAATTATCGATATGTATATTCCTATTACCATTTTCTTAATGGTTTTGGGTTTGTTTTTGTAGGTTTTTCTTCTCTTGTGTTTCCCACTTAAGAGAAGTTCCTTTAGAATTTGTTGTTCAGCTGGTTTGGTGGTGCTGAATTCTGTTAGCTTTTGCTTGTCTGTAAAGCTTTTGATTTCTCCATCGAATCTTAATGAGATCCTTTGTGAGTCCAGTAATCTTGGTTGTAGGTTCTTCCCTCTCATCACTTTAAGTATATCATGCCACTCCCTTCTGGCTTGTAAAGTTTCTGCTGAGAAATAAGCTGTTAACCTTATGGGGGTTCCCTTGTATGTTATTTGTCAATTTTCCCTTGCTGCTTTCAATAATTTTTCTTTGTCTTTAATTTTTGCCAATTTGATTACTATGTGTCTTGGCATGTTTCTCCTTGGGTTTATCCTGTATGGGACTCTCTGCACTTCCTGGACTTGGGTTGCTATTTCCTTTGCCATGTTAGGGAGGTTTTCAACTATAACCTCTTCAAATATTTTCTTGGGTCCCTTCTCTCTCTCTTCTCCTTCTGGGACTCCTATAATGCGAATGTTGTTGTGTTTAATGTTGTTCCAGAGGTCTCTTAGGCTGTCTTCATTTCTTTTCATTCATTTTCCTTATTCTGTTCCACAGCAGTGAATTCCACCATTTTGTCTTCCAGGTCACTTATCCGTTCTTCTGCCTCAGTCATTCTGCTACTGATTCCTTCTAATGTACTTTTCATTTCAGTTATTGTATTGTTCATCTCTGTTTGTTTGTTCTTTAATTCTTCTAGATCTTTGTTAAACATTTCTTGCATCTTCTCGATCTTTGCCTCCATTCTTTTTCCGAGGTCCTGGATCATCTTCACTATCATTATTCTGAATTCTTTTTCTGGAAGGTTGCCTACCTCCACTTCATTTACTTGCTTTTTTGTGGTTTTATCTTTTTCCTTCATCTGTTACATAGCCCTCTGCCTTTTCATCTTGTCTATCTTTCTGTGAATGTGGTTGTTGTTCCACAGGCTGCAGGATTGTAGGTCTTCTTGCTTCTGCTGTCTGCCCTGTGGTGGATGAGGCTATCTAAGAGGCTTGTGCAAGTTTCCTGATGGGAGAGACTGGTGGTCGGTAGCTATCAGTGATATTTTCTGACAGATGACTGCATTGGATACCAGAAGAGAAAATTTCTGTGAACATCATTAATCTCACCATCTCACTTGACTACAGGAGGAATGAATGTCTTCTAGAATTCAGAGTAGGGGACAAAACTCAAGAACCACACAGGTGGCAATAAACGTTTGAAGCAGATTAGGTAGGTCTACATGATGGTGCAGAGAGGAAGTTCCTCTAAAGGGCTCAACAGCCACACAGCCTCAGCCAACTATTGCCATGTGGGGATGTGAGTCCAATGTAACCTGTTTTTTTATTTCTCTACAAGTCCAGACATTTCTATGAAATCCCTCAGATGTTAAGATAATTGACTTCAAATCTGAATTTTCATAAGACACCCTGTGGGCCAAACATAAAGTATTTTAGAATTATATATATAAATTTTTTCAACCAAGACAGAACTGACCTATAAGTACACTGATGTGAAACTAGGAGTTTTATGCCCATCACATGTTGAAACTAACATGACCTCCTTTGTCCTTTTTATCTGATCGCACAGGTGAAAGAGACATACGGATTGATGACATACAAAAACTAAAAGTGGTAGAAAACTTTATTTATGAGAGCATGCGGTACCAGCCTGTTGTGGACCTGGTCATGCGCAAAGCCTTAGAGGATGATGTCATCGATGGCTACCCAGTGAAAAAGGGGACTAACATTATCCTGAATATTGGAAGAATGCATAGACTCGAGTTTTTCCCCAAGCCCAATGAATTTACTCTTGAAAACTTTGCCAAAAACGTAAGAGCCCTTCCCTAAAACTGAGTGTACCACTCTTGAAAATGTCAGCTCTTAAGTCCTCTCTGTTTCTATGTTTGCACCATGTACATTTCATTCTGTTTACTCATTTTCTTCACACCTCACCAGGAAAACACATTTCTCCTAGCTTGGAACATGGTCACCATGTCTGTCCTCAAGTCAAGGAGGCTGGCTCTCCAGCTCTCAGAAATGTCTTCATGGAGGTACAAAATAGGTCAAAAGGTGAACAATTCAGGCCCTTAATTTGTTTAAAATAAGGTAAATTTTCTTTAACCAAGCCATTTAAACTTAACTTTTCCATTTAAACTTATCACCTTGTCATCATGTAGATTGAGCCATAGCATCATCTAAGTCAAGGAAATCCACTTCTGCTTCAGATGGAAATCAAGTGAGAAGAAAAGATTTGGTTTCCCAAATGGCCCCACAAGCACTAGGCCTCATTCTATATAAGACTTTGTAATTAGAAGAGCCTCAGCTTGTTCTTTTTCTTTAATTGAGGTGTACTGGAGATTCTGCCTCCATTATGTCAATTCTAGGCAAAGATTTTTTTTAACCTGAATTATCCAGATAGTTCTCTCTGTGCCCCCTTTTTCCATTTGCATATGGAA
This sequence comes from Hyperoodon ampullatus, assembly GCF_949752795.1. Classification (NCBI taxonomy): domain Eukaryota; kingdom Metazoa; phylum Chordata; class Mammalia; order Artiodactyla; family Ziphiidae; genus Hyperoodon; species Hyperoodon ampullatus. The sequence goes on from NC_136916.1 coordinate 86,345,998, forward strand.
ATATGATCTTAGTTAAACCAGTTGTCTAATTCATTCCATTTCTATATAAGCAACCCACGCCACGTTGGCAATCGGTCAAAAATAACTTAACTGAGCATGTATTAAGTGCCAGGCATTATGTGATTACAAATGGGGACAAGACAGGCAGAGGTGTCCCATTAAATATTTGTATAACTAAATATATTTAGATCCTTGGCACTAATAGACAGGGAGTCCACACCTTTGCCTAAATTTGTCCTTGTCATCATGTTATATGGCCTGGCACAAAAATAATCTTTGCCTCAATGACTGGCAGAACAGCAGTAAAGCCGTGGTCTTCCCACAGAGCTAGTTGAGTAGTTACATGAAAAGCAAAACAGGGGATTGTTTGAAGTTGTGTCTGTATCACAAAGGGTGAATCAAACTGGAGGGAGAAAGCGGCTTATCTGAGTTACAGTCATTCCTCTCCGTGAAGGAGCAGTATGGCCAAGTCACTGAAACAGAGCATTCTGACTCACAGTGTTTTCAGGGTGAATCAAACAGATATGCATGGCTGTAGCTTTTACTTCTCTGGCTAATTGTCTGATCATTTTCCTAGGTTCCTTACAGGTACTTTCAGCCATTTGGCTTTGGGTCCCGGGCCTGTGTGGGAAAATACATTGCCATGGTGATGATGAAGGTCACCCTGGTCACACTTCTGAGACGCTTCCACGTGCAGACATTGCAAGGTCAATGTGTTGAAAAGATGCAGAAAAAAAATGACTTATCCTTGCACCCAGATGAGACCAGCGACCTGCTGGGAATGATTTTCATCCCAAGAAATTCAGATAAGTGCCTCGACCACTAAAAAAGTTTGGTCAGTCCCTGCCCTGGAGCACTTCTCAACAGTATTTCACATGGAAACCACCCACCTTTGCCACGTAATCCTCCTCCCATGAACAACTGTGGCCTCTGGCCTTTTATACACTTACTTCCTGTGGGGTGTCAGCGAGCCGGGAGACGCCAGTCATCTGAGCGCATCCAAACCAGAAACCAGACTGCAGGAGAAAATACAGAGGCCAAGATTTGTGCAGGAAATGGCAGCCCTAAAGGCCCAGTTCCACAAAACATGCTTTGGAAAAGACAAGCCATCAGCAAGACTCATGCCCGACTCCTCACTGTCCTGCCCTGAGATGGGAGCTTGGTAATGACTGGGGCAGAAGCACTCAAGTCAATTACAAAGGCCAGGCTGACACTGGGTACCTAGGGCTAAACACACCCACTAGTGTGAATAAAGGGCTTTTGATTTTGTTTTCAGTGGGTTGGGTACTGCAATATTCACACCCTTGGAGAAATGCTTACAAATTCAGCATTTGCCTTTTCCTATGAATTATGTTAAATTAACTCTTGTTTAACCTCATGTGATTTAACTGTGGCAAAAGTTAAATGGAAGACTGTCATTTCCCAGTCTCTCAATTTATGCCTCAACCAGATTATATATGTGTTCTAGGAAAGAAATTCATACAATGGGTTTGAAATTAAAATAAAATTCCTTTCTTCATTATCTGGATTGTTGTTTAGTTCCATGAGTGCACTAAGAAAGAGAATACCCTAGGTGGTAGCATCTATTAACTCTTACCACAGGTCCATGATTTGGGGGAGGGGAAGTCTCTGAATCTATATCTAAATCTACAACCCAGTGAGTTCAAACTTCTAAGGAGTGCTCCTCATATACCATTATCCTTCTCCCTCAACATTTCTCCCCATCTTACTTTCCAAGGCCCCAAAAGAAAAGAGCAACAGATCAGTAGACAACATGGCCAGGGTAGATCCCCTACAATCACATTTTATCCTAGCTCAGATTTAACAATTACCTTAGAGATTTAACAGTTATCTAGTTTATCTAATCACTACATGTAGCCAGGGGTAAAATACAAACCTCGGAATTAGCTCTTGAGAGAATAAAATAGATGAGTGAATTTTCCAAATACCAGTTTTGTTCTGTTATATCACCAATATGGATGTGTATACTGAAGGCCACTTAAAAACTAAAAAATTAAACTCATTTAAACACTTGTAAATCTTGGCCATTGAGTCAACCTGAATATTCTTGTCATCCTGCTATTGGGCAGAGCTCTTTTCTTTTGGAATCCATGCCGGTCTCCCATTCTTTTTTTTTTTTTTTTTTGGCCATGCCTGGTGACATGCAGCTTCCTACCATCCTCCATTCTTACTCTCAAGATCAGTACTGAATCAACACTCTGGCTCAGAGACATTCTAATTGACCCAGAATCCAGGTGAAAGGGAGAGGTATCCAAAGTGGTCAGGGATGGGCATTAGTAAAGCAGGAAATATTTGCACTTTGCTGTACACCTGAAACTAACACAATGTTGTAAATCAACTATACTTCAGTTTTAAAAAGTAGGAAATACTTGAACTTGGAATTATCTGGATCATCTACATGGCCTAAACATATGTTGAAATAGGCCTGTGCACATGGATATGTCTGTAGTCAAGTCTAGACAAGCATCCAAATAATCCAGATCTGCAAAAGACAGTCCAGGATTTTAGACTTAATATCTAAATTAATTAATTCACATTAACTCACTAGATGATTGTAAACACACACTTTACTGTGACTAGAGCTGTACAGTAGAGGAAAACAGATTTTGGACCATTGCACTTCACCCATCCAATTCCCTTGAACATCTACTGTATTTAATGTGTACATACGTAGCCAAGGCCATCATCTATACAGTCAAAGTGAGACGGAGGTGGATATAGTTGTCTATAGATAATGCAGATAAAAAATATGCTAGGGGAAAACAGGACTAGGAGGTGGAGACCAGAGGAGGACAGGAAGAGGGGAACTGCTGGTTTGCATGATGAAAGCAAACTCTTCCAGAATCAAATTATCTGGGTAATTACTCAACTTGAAATTCTCTTTGTCCGGTATTGACAAACCCCATATGTTTGTACAGGCTTGGTCTAAGAATCTGGAGTGTCATTGATTCTTCACTGGGCTGATGGGCATATATTTGAAAATCCTGTTTTCTCTTCAGAATTTTACCTAATTATTAAGTACTTAATGTACTTAACATAGCACTCTGAATGTGTTGTGGATTCTGTTTTTACTAACTCTCAGAAAACTGGGATGTACCAAAATGAAAATAAATAAGGAAATACAAGCTTTAAATGACACATTAAACAAGATGGACTTAATTGATATTTATAGGACATTCCATCCAAAAACAACAGAATACACTTTCTTCTCAAGTGCTCATGGAACGAACAATCTCTAAGATAGATCATATCTTGGGTCACAAATCAAGCCTTGGTAAATTTAAGAAAATTGAAATCATATCAAATATCTTTTCTGACCACAATGCTATGAGACTAGATATCAATTACAGGAAAAAATCTGTGAAAAATACAGACACATGGAGGCTAAACTATAAATAACTAATACTTAATAACCAAGAGATCACTTAAGAAGTCAAAGAGGAAATCAAAAAATACCTAGAAACAAACGAAAATGAAAACACGATGAGGGGATTGGTTCAAGATGGCAGAGCAGAAGGACATGCGCTCACTCCCTCTTGCGAGAACACCGGAATCACAACTAACTGCAGAACAATCATCGACAGAAAGACACTGGAACTCACCAGAAAAGATACCCAACATCCAAAGACAAAGGAGAAGCCACAATGAGATGATAGGAGGGGTGCAATCACAATAAAATCAAAACCCATAACTGCTGGGTGGGTGACTCACAAACTGGAGAACACTTATACCACAGAAGTCCACCCACTGGAGTGAAGGTTATGAGGCACACATCAGGCTTCCCAAACTGGGGGTCCAGCAATGGCAGGAGGAATTCCTAGAGAATCAGACTTTGAAGGCTAGCAGGATTTGACTGCAGGACTGTGACAGGACTGGGGGAAACAGAGACTCCACGCTTGGAGGGCACACACAAAGTAGTGTGCGCATCGGGACCCAGGGGAAGGAGCAGTGACCCCATAGGAGACTGAACCAGACCTACGTGCTAGTGTTGGAGGGTCTCCAGCAGAGGTACGGGGTAGCTATGGCTCAACATGAGGACAAGAACACTGACAGCAGAAGTTCTGGTAGGTACTCCTTGGTGTGAGCCCTCCCAGAGTCCGCCATTAGCCCTACAAAAGAGCTGGGTAGGCACCAGTGTTGGGTCACCTCAGGCCAAAAAACCAACAGGGAGGGAACCCAGGCCCACTCATCAGCAGAAAAGTGGATTAAAGTTTTACTAAGCTCTGCCCAACAGACGAACACCCAGCTCTACACACCATCAGTCCCTCCCATCAGGAAACTTGCACAAGCCTCTTAGATAGCCTCATAGACCGGGGGTGGGGGGGGCGGCGAGGCGGACAGCAGAAGCAAGAAGAACTACAATACTGCAGCCTGTGGAACAAAAACCACATTCACAGAAAGATAGGCAAGATGAAAAGGCAGAGGGCTATGTACCAGATGAAGGAACAACATAAAACCTCAGAAAAACAACTAAATGAAGTGGAGATAGGAAACCTTCCAGAAAAAGAATTCAGAATAATGATAGTGAAGATGATCCAGGACCACAGGAAAAGAATGGAGGCAAAGATCAAGAAGATGCAAGAAATGTTTAACAAAGAACTAGAAGAATTAAAGAATAAAGACCTAGAAGAATTAAAGAACAAACAAACACAGAAGAACAATACAATAACTGAAATAAAAAATACACCAGAAGGTATCAATAGCAGAATAACTGAGGGAGAAGAACGGATAAGTGACCTGGAAGACAGATGGTGTAATTCACTGCTGTGGAACAGAATAAAGAAAAAAGAATGAAAAGAAATGAAGACACCCTAAGAGATCTCTGAGACAACATTAAACACAACAACATTCACATTATACGGGTCCCAGAAGGAGAAGAGAGCAAGGCTCTGAGAAAATATCTGAAGAGACTGTAGTCGAAAACCTCCCTAACATGGGAAAGGATAGCGACCCAACTCCAAGAAGCGCAGAGAGAACCAGGCAGGATAAATCCAAGGAGAAACACGCCAAGACACACAGTAATCAAATTAACAAAAATTAAAGACAAAGAAAAATTACTGAAATCAATAAGGCAAAAATGACAAATAACATACAAGGGAGTTCCATTAAGTTTAACAACTGATTTCTCAGCAGAAACTCTACAAGCCAGAATGGAGTGACATATTTAAAGTGATGAAAAGGAAGAAACTACAACCAAGATTACTCGACCCACCAAGGATCTCATTCAGATTCGATGGAGACATCAAAAGCTTTACAGACAAGAAAAGCTAAGAGAATTCAGAACTACCAAACCAGCTCTACAACAAATGCTAAAAGAACTTTTTAAAGTTGGAAACAAAAGAAGAAAAGGACCTACAAAAACAAACCCAAAACAAATAAGAAAATGGTCACAGGAACATACACATCGATAATTACCTTAAACATGAATGGATTAAATGCTGCAACCAAAAGATACAGGTTCACTGAATGGATACAAAAACAAGACCCATATATATGCTATCTACAAGAGACCCAACACAAACCTAGGGACACATACAGACTGAAAGTGAGGAGATGGAAAAAGATACTCCATGCAAAAGGAAATCAAAAGAAAGCTGGAGTAGCAATACTCATATCAGATAAGATGGACTTTAAAATAAAGAATGTTGCATGAGACAAGGAAGGACACTACAAAATGATCAAGGGATCAATCCAAGAAGAAGATATAACAATTACAAATATATATGCGCCCAACATAGGAGCACCTCAATACATAAGGCAACTGCTAACAGCTATAAAAGAGGAAATCAACAGTAACACAATAACAGTGGAGGACTTTCACACCTCACTTACACCAATGGACAGATCATGCAGACAGAAAATTAATAAGGAAAAAGAAGCTTTAAATGACACAAAAGACCAGATAGATTTAATTGATATTTATAGGACATTCCATCCAAAAACAGCAGATTACACTTTTTCTTCAAGGGCACACAGAACATTCTCCAGGATAGATCACATCTTGGGTCACAAATCAAGTCTCAGTAAATTTAAGAAAATTGAAAACATATCAAGCATCTGTTCTGACCACAATACTATGAGATTGGAAATCAATTACAGGGAAAAAAAAGCTAAAAGACACAAACAAATGGAGGCTAAATAATACATTACTAACTAACCAAGAGATCACTGAAGGAATCAAAGAGTAAATCAAATAATACCTAGAGATAAGTCACAACGAAAAAATGACCATCCAAAACCTATGGGATGCAGCAAAACCAGTTGTAAGAGGGAAGTTTATAGCAATACAAGCCTACCTCAAGAAACAAAAAAATCTCAAGTAAACAATCTAACCTTACAGTTAAAGGAACTAGAGGAAGAAGAACAAACAAAACTCAAAGTTAGCAGAAGGAAAGAAATCATAAAGATCAGAGCAGAAATAAATGAAATAGAAACAAAGAAAACAGTAGCAAAGATGAATAAAACTAAAAGCTGGTTCCTTCAGAAGATAAACAAAATTCACAAACCATGAGCCAGACTCATCAAGAAAAAGAGTGAGAGGACTCAAACCAATAAAATGAGAAATGAAAAAGGAGAAGTTACAACAGAAACCGCATAAATACAAAGCATCCTAAGAGACTACTACAAGCAACTCTATGCCAATAAAATGGACAACCTGGAAGAAATGGACAAATTCTTAGAAAGGTATAACCTTCCAAGACTGGATGAGGAAGCAATAAAAAATAAGAACAGACCAATCACAAGTAATGAAATTGAAACTGTGATTAAAAATCTTCCAACAAACAAAAGTCCAGGACCAGATGGCTTCACAGGTGAATTCTATCAAACATTTAGAGAAGAGCTAACACTCATCCTTCTCAAACTCTTCCAAAAAATTGCAGAGGAAGGAACACTCCCAAACCCATTCTATGAGGCCACCATCAATCTGATACCAAAACCACATAAAGATACAACCAAAAAAGAAAATTACAGACCAATATCACTGATGAATATAGATGCAAAAATCCTCAACAAAATACTAGCAAACAGAATCCAACAACACATTAAAAGGATCATACACCATGATCAAGTGGGATTTATCCCAGGGATGCAAGGATTCTTCAATATATGCAAATCAATCAAGGTGATACACCATATTAACAAACTGAAGAATAAAAACCATATGATTATATCAATGGATGTAGAAAAAGCTTTGGACAAAATTCAACAGCCATTTATGATAAAAACTCTCCAGAAAGTGGGCATAGAGGGTACCTACCTCAACATAATAAAGACAGTATATGACAAACCCACAGAAAACATCATTCTCAATGGTGAAAAACTGAAAGTATTTCTTCTAAGATCAGGAACAAGACAGGATGTCCACTCTCACCACTATTATTCAACATAGTTTTGGAAATCTCAGCCATGGAAATCAGAGAAGAAAAAGAAATAAAAGGAATACAAATTGGAAAAGAAGAAGTAAAACTGTCACTGTTTGCAGATGACATGATACTATACATAGAGAATCCTAAAGATGCCACCAGAAAACTACTAGAGCTAACCAATGAATTTCATAAAGTTGCAGGATACAAAATTAATGCACAGCAATCTCTTATATTCCTATACGCTAATGATGAAAAATCTGAAAGAGAAATTAAGGAAACACTCCCATTCACCATTGCAACAAAAAGAATAAAATACCTAGGAATAAACCAACCTAGTGAGTCAAACGACCTGTATGCAGAAAACTATATAAGACACTGATGAAAGAAGTTAAAGATGATACCAACACATGGAGAGATATACCGTGTTCTTGGATTGGAAGAATCAATATTCTGAAAATGACTATACTACCCCAAGCAATCTACAGATTCAAGGCAATCCCTCTCAAATTACCAATGGCACTTTTTACAGAACTAGAACAAAAAATCTTAAAATTTGTATGGAGACACAAAAGACCCCAAATAGCCAAAGCAGTCTTGAGGGAAAAAAACAGAGCTGGAGGAATCAGACTCCCTGACTTCAGACTATACTACAAAGCTACAGTAATCAAGACAATATGGTACTGGCACAAAAACAGAACATAGATCAATGGAACAAGATAGAAAGTCCAGAGACAAACCCACATACCAATGGTCAACTAATCTATGACAAAGGAGGCAAGGATATACAATGGAGAAAAGACAGTCTCTTCAGTAAGTGGTGCTGGGACAACTGGACAGCTACATGTAAAAGAATGAAATTAGAACACTCCCTAACACCATACACAGAAATAAACTCAAAATGGATTAGAGACCTAAATGTAAGACCGGACATTATAAAACTCTTAGAGGAAAACATAGGAAGAACACTCTTTGACATAAATCACAGCAAGGTATTTTTTTATCCACCTCCTAAAGTAATGGAAATAAAAACAAAAATAAATAAAAGGGACCTAATGAAACTTAAAAGCTTTTGCACAGCAAAGGAAACCACAAACAAGATGAAAAGACAACTCTCAGAACTGGAGAAAATATTTGCAAATGAATCATCAGACAAAGGATTAATCTCCAAAATAAAGGCCCATGCAGCTCAATATTAAAACAAACAACCCAATCCAAAAATGGGCAAGAGACCTAAATAGACATTTCTCCAAAGAAGACATACAGATGACTAAGAAGCACATGAAAAGCTGCTCAACATCACTAATTATTAGAGAAGTGCAAATCAAAACTACAATGAGGTATCAATTCACACCAGTTAGAATGGGCATCATCCAAAAATCTACAAACAACAAATGCTAGAGAGGGTGTGGAAAAAAGGGAACCCTCTTGCACTACTGGTGTGAATGTAAATTGATAAAGCCACTATGGAGAACAGTATGGAGGTTCCTTAAAAAACTAAAAATAGAATTCCCATATGACCCAGCAATCCCACTACTGGGCATATACCCAGAGAAAAACATAATTCAAAAAGGCACATGCACCCCAATATTCACTGCAGCACTATTTACAATAGCCAGGTCACGGAAGCAGCCTAATTGCCCATCGACAGACAAATGGATAAAAAAGATGTGGTACATGTATATAATGGAACATTACTCTGCCATAAAAAGGAACAAAATTGGGTCATTTGTAGAGACATGGGTGGATCTAGAGACTGTCATACAGAGTGTAGTAAGTCAGAAAGAGAAAAACAAATATCGTATATTAACTCATATATATGGAACCTAGAAAATGGTACAGATGAACCGGTTTGCAGGGCAGAAATAGAGACACAGATGTAGAGAACAAATGTATGGACACCAACGGGGGAAAGTGGAGGTGTGGTGGTGGTGGTGTGATGAATTGTGAGATTGGGATTGACATATATACACTAATATGTATAAAATGGGTAACTAACAAGAACTTGCTGTATAAAAAAATAAATAAAATCCTAAAATTCAAAAAAAAATTTCGTTATTCAACATTAAAAAATAAACAAAAAAAACAAAAAAACCCACGATGACTCAAAACCTATGGGATGGGCTTCCCTGGTGGTGCAGTGGTTGAGAGTCTGCCTGCCGATGCAGGGGACACGGGTTTGTGCCCCAGTGCGGGAAGATCCCACATGCTGCGGAGTGGCTGGGCCCGTGAGCCATGGCTACTGAGCCTGCGTGTCCGGAGCCTGTGCTCTGCAACGGGAGAGGCTATAACAGTAAGAGGCCCGAGTACCAAAAAAAAAAAAAAAGAAAAAGAAGAAAGAAACAAAAAACCTATGGTATGCAGCCAAAGCAGTTCTAACAGGGAAGCTTATAGCAATACAATCCTACCTGAAGAAGCAAGAAACATCTCAAATAAACAACCTAACCTTACACCTAAAGCAATTAGAGAAAGAAGAACAAAAACCCCCAAAGTCAGCAGAAGGAAAGAAATCATAAAGATCAGATCAGAAATAAATGAAAAAGAAATGTAGGAAATGATAGCAAAGATCAATAAAACTGGACTTCCCTGGTGGTGCAGTGTTTGAGAGTCCGCCTGCCGATGCAGGGGACACGGGTTCGTGCCCCAGTCTGGGAAGATCGCACATGCTGCGGAGCGGCTAGGCCTGTGAGCCATGGCCGCTGAGCCTGCGCATCTGGAGCCTGCGCTCCGCAGCGGGAGAGGCCACAACAGTGAGAGGCCCAGGTACAGCACACACACACACAAAAAGATCAATAAAACTAAAACCTGGTTCTGTGAAAAGATAAAATTGATAATCCATTAGCAAGACTCATTAAGAAAAAAGGGAGAAGACTCAAATCAATAGAATTAGAAATGAAAAACTACAAGTAACAACTGACACTGAAGAAATACAAAGGATCATGAGGGGTTATTGCAAGCAACTATATGCCAATAAAATGAACAACCTGGAAGAAACGGAAAAATTCTTAGAAAAACACAACCTTCCTAGACTGAATCAGGAAGAAATAGAAAATATGAACAGACCAGTGACAAGCACTGAAACTGAAACTATGATTAAGAATCTTCCAGCAGGGCTTCCCTAGTGGCTCAGGGGTTGAGAGTCCGCCTGCCGATGCAGGGGACATGGGTTCGTGCCCCGGTCTGGGAAGATCCCACATGCCGCAGAGTGGCTGGGCCCGTGAGCCATGGCCACTGAGCCTGTGCTCCGCAACGGGAGAGGCCACAACAGTGACAGGTCCGCATAACGCAACAACAAAAAAAAGAATCTTCCAGCAAGGGCTTCTCTGGTGGCACAGTGGTTGAGAGTCCGCCTGCCAATGCAGGGGACATGGGTTCGTGCCCCGGTCCGGGAAGATCCCACATGCCACGGATCAGCTAGGACCGTGAGCCATGGCCACTGAGCCTGTGCGTCTGGAGCCTGTGCTCTGCAACGGGAGAGGCCACAACAGTGAGCAGCCCGCATACCACCAAAAAAAAAAAAAATCTTCCAGCAAACAAAAGCCCAGGATCAGATGGATTCACAGGTGAATCCTATCAAACATTTAGAGAAGAGCTAACGCCTATCCTTCTCAAACTCTTCCAAAATATAGCAGAGGGAGAAACACTCCCAACCTCATTCTACAAAGCCACCATCACCCTGATACCAAAACCAGACAAAGATGTCACAAAAAAAGAAAACTAGAGGCCAGTATCACTGATGAGCATAGATGCAAAAATCCACAACACAATACTAGCAAACAGAATACAACAGAACATTAAAAGGATCATACACCATGACCAAGTAGGGTTTAGCCCAGGAATGCAAGGATTCTTCAATATATGCAAATCAATCAATGTGATAGACCATATTAACAAATTGAAGGTGAAAAACCATATGATGATCTCAATAGATGCAGAAAATTCTTTTGACAAAATTCAACACCCATTTATGATAAAAACCCTCCAGAAATTAGGCATAGAGGGAACTTACCTCAACATAATAAAGGGCATATGTAACAAACCGACAGTCAACATCGTTGTCAATGATGAAAAACTGAAACCATTTCCACTAAGATCAGGAACAAGACAAGGTTGCCCACTCTCACCACTATTATTCAACATAGTTTTGGAAGTTTTAGCTTCAGCAATCAGAGAAGAAAAAGAAATAACAGGAATCCAAATCAGAGAAGAAGAAGTAAAACTGTCACTGTATGCAGATGACATGATACTATACATAGAGAATCCTAAAGATGCTACCACAAAACTACTAGAGCTAATCAATGAATTTGGTAAAGTAGCAGGATACAAAATTAATGCACAGAAATCTCTGGCATTCCTGTACACTAATGATGAAAAATCTGAAAGTGAAATCAAGAAAACACTCCCATTTACCACTGCAACAAAAAGAATAAAATATCTAGGAATAAACCTACCTAAGGAGACAAAAGACCTGTATGCAAAAAATTATAAGACTGATGAAAGAAATTAAAGATGATACAAATAGATGGAGAGATATACCACGTTCTTGGATTGGAAGAATTAACATTGTGAAAATGACTCTACTACCCAAAGCAACCTACAGATTCAATGCAATCCCTATCAAACTACCACTGGCATTTTTCACAGAACTAGAACAAAAAACTTCACAATTTGTATGGAAACACAAAAGACCCCAAATAGCCAAAGCAATCTTGAGAACGAAAAACAGAGCTGGAGGAATCAGGCTCCCTGACTTCAGACTATACTGCAAAGCTACAGTAATCAAGAAAGTATGGTACTGGTACAAAAACAGAAAGATAGATCAATGGAACAGGATAGAAAGCCCAGAGATAAACCCATGCACATATGGTCACCTTATCTTTGATAAAGGAGGCAGGAATGTATAGTGGAGAAAGGACAGCCCGTTCAATAAGTGGTGCTGGGAAAACTGGACAGCTACATGTAAAAGAATGAAATTAGAACACTCCCTAACACCATACACAAAAATCAACTCAAAATGGATTAATGACCTAAAGGTAAGGCCAGATAGTATAAAACTCTTAGAGGAAAACATAGGCAGAACACTCTACGACATAAATCACAGCAAGATCCTTTTTACCCACCTCCTAGAGAAATGGATATAAAAATAAACAAATGGGACCTAATGAAACTTAAAAGCTTTGCACAGAAAAGGAAACCATAAATAAGATGAAAAGACAACCCTAGAATGGGAGAAAATATTTGCAAATTGAAGCAACTGACAAAGGATTAATCTCCAAAATATACAAGCAGCTCATGCAGCTCAATATCAAAAAAATAAACAACCCTATCCAAAAATGGGCAGAACACCTAAAGAGACATTTCTCCAAAGAAGATATACAGATTGTTAACAAACACATGAAAGGATTATCAACATCACTAATCTTTAGAGAAATGCAAATCAAAACTACAGTGAGCTATCACCTCACAATGGTCAGAATGGCCATCATCAAAAAGTCTACAAACAGGATCACCTTCCTCCTCACGGATACACCAGAAATACAGCTACACGTGGAACAACTCCTACAGAACACCTACTGAACGCTGGCAGAAGACCCCAGACCTCCCAAAAGGCAAGAAACTCCCCACATACCTGGGTAGGGCAAAGCGGAGAGATTCCCGCACAGAGGATCGGTGCCGAGCGGCACTCACCAGCCCGAGAGGCTTGTCTGCTCGCCCGCCGGGGCGGGCGGCGCTGGAAGCTGAGGCTTGGGCTTCGGTCAGAGCGCAGGGAGAGGACTGGGGCTGGCGGCGAGAACTCAGCCTGAAGGGGGCTAATGTGCCACAGCTAGCCGGGAGGGAGTCCGGGAAAACTCTGGAGCTGCCGAAGAGGCAAGAGACTTGTTCTTCCCTCTTGGTTTCCTGCTGCGCGAGGAGAGGGGATTAAGAGCGCTGCTTAAAGGGGCTCCACAGACGGGCGCGAGTCGCGACTGAAAGCGCGGAGCCCAGTGACGGGCGTGGGACGCTGGGGCTGCTGCTGCCGCCGCCAAGAAGCCCGTGTGCGAGCGCAGGTCACTGTCCACACCGCCCTTCCGGGAGCCTGAGCAGCCCGCCACTGCCGGGGTCCCGGGATCCAGGGGCGGCTTCCCTGGGAGAACGCACGGCGCGCCTCGGGCTGGTGCAACGTCACGCCGACCTCTGCCGCTGCAGGCTCGCCCCGCACTCCGTGCCCCTCCCTCCCGCCCGGCCTGAGTGAGCCAGAGTTCCCGAAGAGGCTGCTCCTTTAACCCTTTCCTGTCTGAGCGAAGAACAGATGCCCTCCGGCGACCTACACGCAGAGGCGGGGCCAAATCCAAAGCTGAGACCCGGGAGCTGTGAGAACAAAGAAGAGAAAGGGAAACCTCTCCCAGCAGCCTCAGAAGCAGCGGATTAAAGCTCCACAATCAACTTGATGTACCCTGCATCTGTGGAATACATGAATAGACAACAAATCATCCCAAATTGAGGAGCCAGGAGTCAGTACTGTGCCTCTGAGGTGGGAGAGCCAACTTCAGGACACTGGTCCACAAGAGACCTCCCAGCTCCACATAATATCAAACGGCGAAAATCTTCCAGAGATCTCCATCTCAACACCAGCACCCAGCTTCACTCAACGACCAGCAAGCTACAGTGCTGGACACCCTATGCCAAACAACTAGCAAGACAGGAACACAACGCCACCCATTAGCAGAGAGGTGGCCTAAAATCATAAAAAGTCTGCAGACACCCCAAAACACACCACCAGACGTGGACCTGCCCACCAGAAAGACAAGATCCAGCCTCACCCACCAGAACACAGGCACTAGTCCCCTCGACCAGGAAACCTACACAACCCACTAAACCAACCTTAGCCACTGGGGACAGACACCAAAAACAACAGGAACTACGAACCTGCAGCCGGCAAAAAGGAGACCCCAAACACAGTAACATAAGCAAAATGAGAAGACAGAAAAACACACAGCAGGAGAAGGAGCAAGATAAAAACCCACCAGACCTAACAAATGAAGAGGTAATAGGCAGTCTATCTGAAAAAGAATTCAGAATAATGATAGTAAAGATGATCCAAAATCTTGGAAATAGAATAGACAAAATGCAAGAAACAGTTAACAAGGACCTAGTAGAACTAAAGATGAATCAAGCATCGATTAAAAACACAATAAATGAAATGAAAAATACTCTAGATGGGATCAATAGCAGAATAACTGAGGCAGAAGAACGGATAAGTGAGGTGGAAGATAAAATAGTGGAAATAACTAATGCAGAGCAAAATAAAGAGAAAAGAATGAAAAGAACAGAGGACAGTCTCAGAGACCTCTGGGACAACATTAAACGCACCAACATTCGAATTATAGGGGTTCCAGAAGAAGAAGAGAAAAAGAAAGGGACTGAGAAAATATTTGAAGAGATTATAGTTGAAAACTTCCCTAATATGGGAAAGGAAATAGTTAATCAAGTCCAAGAAGCACAGAGAGTCCCATACAGAATAAATCCAAGGAGAAATACGCCAAGACACATATTAATCAAACTGTCAAAAATTAAACACAAAGAAATCATATTAAAAGCAGCAAGGCAAAAACAACAAATAACACACAAGGGAATCCCCATCAGGATAACAGCTGATCTCTCAGCAGAAACTCTACAAGCCAGAAGGGAGTGGCAGGACATAATTAAAGTGATGAAGGAGAGAAACCTGCAACCAAGATTACTCTACCCAGCAAGGATCTCATTCAGATTTGATGGAGAAATTAAAACGTTTACAGACAAGCAAAAGCTGAGAGAGTTCAGCACCACCAAACCAGCTTTACAACAAATGCTAAAGGAACTTCTCTAGGCAAGAAACACAACAGAAGGAAAAGACCTACAATAACGAACCCAAAACAATTAAGAAAATGGGAATAGGAACATACATATCGATAATTACCTTAAATGTAAATGGACTAAACGCTCCCACCAAAAGACACAGATTGGCTGAATGGATACAAAAACAAGACCCATATATATGCTGTCTACAAGAGACCCACTTCAGACCTAGAGACACATACAGACTGAAAGTAAGGGGATGGAAAAAGATATTCCATGCAAATGGAAACCAAAAGAAAGCTGGAGTAGCAATTCTCATATCAGACAAAATAGACTTTAAAATAAAGACTACTAGAAGAGACAAAGAAGGACACTACATAATGATCAAGGGATCGATCCAAGAAGAAGATATAACAATTGTAAATATTTATGCACCCAACATAGGAGCACCTCAATACATAAGGCAAACACTAACAGCCATAAAAGGAGAAATCGACAGTAACACAATCATAGTAGGGGACTTTAACACCCCACTTTCACCAATGGACAGATCATCCAAAATGCAAATAAATAAGGAAACACAAGCTTTAAATGATACATTAAACAAGATGGACTTAATTGATATTTATAGGACATTCCATCCAAAAACAACAGAATACACATTTTTCTCAAGTGCTCATGGAACATTCTCCAGGATAGATCATATCTTGGGTCACAAATCAAGCCTTGGTAAATTTAAGAAAATTGAAATTGTATCAAGTATCTTTTCTGACCACAATGCTATGAGACTAGATATCAATTACAGGAAAAGAGCTATAAAAAATACAAACACATGGAGGCTAAACAATACATTACTTAATAACGAAGTGATCACTGAAGAAATCAAAGAGGAAATAAAAAAATACCTAGAAACAAATGACAATGGAGACACGACGACCCAAAACCTATGGGATGCAGCAAAAGCAGTTCTAAGAGGGAAGTTTATAGCAATACAATCCCACCTTAAGAAACAGGAAATATCTCGACTAAACAACCTAACCTTGCACCTAAAGCAATTAGAGAAAGAAGAACAAAAACATCCCAAAGTTAGCAGAAGGAAAGAAATCATAAAAATCAGATCAGAAATAAATGAAAAAGAAATGAAGGAAACAATAGCAAAGATCAATAAAACTAAAAGCTGGTTCTTTGAGAAGATAAACAAAATTGATAAACCATTAGCCAGACTCATCAAGAAAAAAAGGGAGAAGACTCAAATCAATAGAATTAGAAATGAAAAAGGAGAAGTAACAACTGACACTGCAGAAATACAAAAGATCGTGAGAGATTACTATAAGCAACTCTATGCCAATAAAATGGACAACCTGGAAGAAATGGACAAATTCTTAGAAATGCACAACCTGCCAAGACTGAATCAGGAAGAAATAGAACATATGAACAGACCAATCACAAGCACTGAAACTGAAACTGTGATAAAAAATCTTCCAACAAACAAAAGCCCAGGACCAGATGGCTTCACAGGCGAATTCTATCAAGCATTTAGAGAAGAGCTAACACCTATCCTTCTCAAACTCTTCCAAAATATAGCAGAGGGAGGAACACTCCCAAACTCATTCTACGAGGCCACCATCACCTTGATACCAAAACCAGACAAGGATGTCACAAAGAAAGAAAACTACAGGCCAATATCACTGATGAACATAGATGCAAAAATCCTCAACAAAATACTAGCAAACAGAATCCAACAGCACATTAAAAGGATCATACACCATGATCAAGTGGGGTTTATCCCAGGAATGCAAGGATTCTTCAATATACGCAAATCAATCAACGTGATACACCATATTAACAAATTGAAGGAGAAAAACCATATGATCATCTCAATAGATGCAGAGAAAGCTTTCGACAAAATTCAACACCCATTCATGATAAAAACCCTGCAGAAAGTAGGCATAGAGGGAACTTTCCTCAACATAATAAAGGCCATATATGACAAACCCACAGCCAGCATCGTCCTCAATGGTGAAAAACTGAAACCATTTCCACTAAGATCAGGAACAAGACAAGGTTGCCCACTCTCACCACTCTTATTCAACATAGTTTTGGAAGTTTTAGCCACAGCAATCAGAGAAGAAAAGCAAATAAAAGGAATCCAAATTGGAAAAGAAGAAGTAAAGCTGTCACTGTTTGCAGATGACATGATACTATACATAGAGAATCCTAAAGATGCTACCAGAAAACTACTAGAGCTCATCAATGAATTTGGTAAAGTTGCAGGATACAAAATTAATGCACAGAAATCTCTGGCATTCCTATATACTAATGATGAAAAATCTGAAAGTGAAATCAAGGAAACACTCCCATTTACCATTGCAACAAAAAGAATAAAATATCTAGGAATAAACCTACCTAAGGAGACAAAAGACCTGTATGCAGAAAATTATAAGACACTGATGAAAGAAATTAAAGATGATACAAATAGATGGAGAGATGTACCATGTTCTTGGATTGGAAGAATCAACATTGTGAAAATGACTCTACTACCCAAAGCAATCTACAGATTCAATGCAATCCCTATCAAAATACCACTGGCATTTTTCACAGAACTAGAACAAAAAATTTCACAATTTGTATGGAAACACAAAAGACCCCGAATAGCCAAAGCAATCTTGAGAACGAAAAATGGAGCTGGAGGAATCAGGCTCCCTGACTTCAGACTATACTACAAAGCTGCAGTAATCAAGACAGTATGGTACTGGCACAGAAACAGAAAGATAGATCAATGGAACAGGATAGAAAGCCCAGAGATAAACCCACGGACATATGGTCACCTTATCTTTGATAAAGGAGGCAGGAATGTACAGTGGAGAAAGGACAGTCTCTTCAATAAGTGGTGTTGGGAAAACTGGACAGGGACATGTAAAAGTATGAGATTCGATCACTCCCTAACACCATACACAAAAATAAGCTCAAAATGGATTAAAGACCTAAATGTAAGGCCAGACACTATCAAACTCTTAGAGGACAACATAGGCAGAACACTCTATGACATAAATCACAGCAAGATCCTTTTTGACCCACCTCCTAGAGAAATGGAAATAAAGACAAAAATAAACACATGGGACCTAATGAAACTTAAAAGCTTTTGCACAGCAAAGGAAACCATAAACAAGACCAAAAGACAACCCTCAGAATGGGAGAAAATATTTGCAAATGAAGCAACTGACAAAGGATTAATCTCCAAAATTTATAAGCAGCTCATGCAGCTCAATAACAAAAAAACAAACAACCCAATCCAAAAATGGGCAGAAGACCTAAATAGACATTTCTCCACAGAAGATATACAGACTGCCAACAAACACATGAAAGGATGCTCAACATCTTTACTAATTAGAGAAATGCAAATCAAAACTACAATGAGATATCATCTCACGCCAGTCAGAATGGCCATCATCAAAAAATCTAGAAACAATAAATGCTGGAGAGGGTGTGGAAAAAAGGGAACACTCTTGCACTGCTGGTGGGAATGTGAATTGGTACAGCCACTATGGAGAACGGTATGGAGGTTCCTTAAAAAACTACAAATAGAACTACCATATGACCCTGCAATCCCACTACTGGGCATATACCCTGAGAAAACCATAATTCAAAAAGAGACATGTACCAAAATGTTCATAGCAGCCCTATTTACAATAGCCCGGAGATGGAAACAACCTAAGTGTCCATCATCGGATGAATGGGTAAAGAAGATGTGGCACATACATACAATGGAATATTACTCAGCCATAAAAAGAAATGAAATTGAACTATTTGTAATGAGGTGGATGGACCTAGAGTCTGTCATACAGAGTGAAGTAAGTCAGAAAGAGAAAGACAAATACTGTATGCTGACACATATATATGGAATTTAAGAAAAAAAAAGGTCATGAAGAACATAGGGGTAAGACAGGAATAAAGACACAGACCTACTAGAGAATGGACTTGAGGATATGGGGAGGGGGAAGGGTAAGCTGTGACAAAGTGAAAGAGCGGCATGGACATATATACACTACCAAACGTAAGGTAGATAGCTAGTGGGAAGCAGCCGCATAGCACAGGGAGATCAGCTCGGTGCTTTGTGACCGCCTGGAGGGGTGGGATAGGGAGGGTGGGAGGGAGACGCAAAAGGGAGGGGATATGGGAACATATGTATACATATAACTGATTAAATTTGTGATAAAGCAAAAAATAAAAATAAAAAAATAAAAAAATAAAAAAAATTAAAAAAAAAAAAAGTCTACAAACAATAAATGCTGGAGAGGGTGTGGAGAAAAGGGAACCCTCTTGCACTGTTCGTGGAAATGTAAATTGATACAACCACTATGGAGAACCTTATGGAGGTTCCTTAGAAAAATAAAAATAGAAGTACCATATGACCCAGGAATCCCACTACTGGGCATATACCTGGAGAAAACCATAATTCAAGAAGAGTCATGTACCACAATGTTCACTGCAGATCTATTTACAATAGCCAGGACATGGAAGCAACCAAAATGTCTATCGACAGATGAATGGATAAAGAAGATGTGGTACATATATACAGTGGAATATTACTCATCCATTAAAAGAAAAAAATATATTTGTAGTGAAGTGGATGGACCTAGAATCTGTCATACAGAGTGAAGTAAGTCCAAAAGAGAAAAACAAATACCATATGCTAACACATATATATGGAATCTAAAAAAAAAAAAAAAAAGGTCTGAAGGACATAGGGGCAGAAGAATAAAGACGCAGACGTAGAGAATGGACTTGAGGACACGGAGATGGGGAAGGGTGAGCTGGGATAAAGTGAGAGAGTGGCATGGACATATATACACTACCAAATGTAAAATAGATAGCTAGTGGAAAGCAGCCACATAGCACAGGAAGATCACCTCGGTGATCTGTGTCCACCTAGAGGGGTGGGATAGGGAGGGTGGGAGGGAGACACAAGAGGAAGGAGATATGGGGATATAGGTATACATATAGCTGATTCACTTTGTTATACCTAACACAACATTGTAAAGCAATTATACTCCAGTAAAGATATTTAAAAAAACAAACAAACTGGGATGTATAGATTATTAGTGAAATGCATGCATATAAGGTTTCTTTCATATAATCATTTTCAAATTGTGAGGAAAACTGTAGTTTCCTGTCTTTGGATGTTCCAGACAACTGCCTCTGCCTTCACTGACATCTTACTCTTCCCTCCCCCAAATGGAAAATCATCTCATTCAGAAAGGCTCCACGTATTCAAAAATGCCAGCTGGGAGTTGTCACTTTTTATTTCTAAGCAGCAGCCATTCATGGCTAATGAATGGCTCACCATTCATGGCTCACCATTCATGGTGCTAATATTCCACAGTAGTGTGTGGCATTGGCTCACGGAAAGAATGATACCTGGACCCTCCTCAATCTCCTGTATTATTTGGTCTCTGGGACTGAAACTCTCACCTGTACTTGTAGAAAGTCGTGATAAATTAAACTTTTTCAAACTGACGAGTCGAATGGAATTTGTGTACTTTCAGCTGGATATGTCAAAGTCTTAAGTTCTTAAGTTATGAGACACGGAAGTTGAGCCTGTGGCCCAGGTGATTTTTAAAGTTCCTTTCAGCTCCACGAATCTATAAAAAAAGGAGGCAATGAAGGCGAGAATCTGGGCTCAGCCATTTCTTAAATGTATGCTTTGGTCAAACTCTTTAGTCTTTCATACCTCACTTTTCTCATCAATCCAATGGGGATAATAAATTCCTCATAAGGTTGATGTTGTGATTACAAGGGATAATTTATGTGAGCTCTCAGCACAGTGTCTGGTATAGGGCAAGTTCTCAATAAGCCTTGGGCCTGAAAATGATGATGCTCAGTAATTAGGCTGATCATGACACCCTGAAACCTCTTTTCATGCAGTGGAGGGGGCTGAAGATGTGCCAGATGATTCAACATTATGATCTCATTTTAAGCTTCATGACAACTCTCACATTAGTATGATTGCCCCAGGAAGCCCCACATTATTGATGACAAGACAGAGGCCCAGGGATTTGGGGAGACTTGCTCTCAAGGACCCAGCCAGTAAAGGAGCTGGATTCTAGTCCATTTCTCATCCCAAAGTCTTGGCCCCTCCATCATGCCACCTCTTTGCAGCAGGACTCACTGCTGGAAGGCTGAGTGCAGTCCCAGGCTCCTGGCTCTCCCCCATGTGGTGCTGGGTAAACTCCTTTCAAGCTTTGCTCATTCCGTGCCTCATTTACCCAAGGAATCTAAGTCAGGAAATATTTTAATTCCTTCATCCAGAAAATTACCTGCCTTACCCACTTCCATGCGTGTTTGGAGGCTCTTTCTCAAGAGAGGTAGTACACGGGAAAGTGCTGTAAAACTTCACTTAGTGTAAGGTGGTAGTATTAACGTGTGGATTCCATCAGCTGCCTCAACTGGAAATTATCAGATTCCATTAAGCTATTACCCGACCCACTAGGAACACTTCTAGTTTTGCACAATTTCAATTCATTTCAGATGTGGTACTGCATGAAAAAAAATAGACAGTGGAGAAAAAAGTAGTAATTTACTATAAACGCAGAGGGGGCAAACCAGACCTTATGGTGGCCATAAAATTCTCTCCATTTAGGCCAAACTGACAAGTTCTAAGAAGCCCATTATGATGAGACAGCTGTTAGGCAATCTCTTCTTTTGGCAAGGATGTCAGCTATGAAAGAAATAGTCAGTCCCTCATCTAGTTATTTCCAAATGGCCAGGTGTTTGGCATGGAGGAGACCCAGCCAGACACAGGCACGGAGGCTTCCTCTTCTAGCCTAGTGCAGCCTGGATGGATGAGGAGGTGAGAACACTTCACTCTTCTGCCTCTTTCCCATTCCAGTTTATTGTGACATGTGTTCATTCTTTCAGACCAAGAAAAACAATAGTAACTGTACTTACTTTCTTATTATATTAAGTCCTTTACATAATCATTTCATTTAATTCTCCGAACAATACTGTGAGGCAGGTACATCCCCATTTTACAGATAAATTCTGCCCTTCCAATCCATTTATATTCCTTTGCTACCTGCTTCATAGAGTTTCTCAAATCTACCCACACAAACCCCAACACACAGGCTCAGTGTCTCAAGTTCTCTTAACAAAACCTGCCCCCCACCAATTTTTTCTTGGTCTGCTAAACTTATCTACTCATGTTATAAAGCACAGCTAATATTCAAAATGTTTTCCTCCCTTCCAACATAGGCTTTTGTTTTTCTAAGGAATTGTCTAAAAGAATTATAAGCATCAGCAAGCAGGTCTCGTGTAAGTAAAGGAGGGAAGAAAGGAGGTGCTGCCTTCCAGATACCCCTAAAATAATAGCACCTACTTTACCTACACATGAAGCTGGTCCTACCTATAGAGTGGCGTCTATGTAGTAAGGGTTCCCCAATCAGAATGTCTAGAGGAGTGAGACACCTATGATCAGGCCAATTGTAAGCAGAGCTTGTGGGAGAAAAGGAGCACGTCTCACTTATAGGCATTGAACATAGGTTCGGTGTTCTAAAATTCAGTGTTGGACAAACCGAAGTCATCCATGAGCTGGATCAGGCTCACTAGTACCTCCCTCACCAGGGGAAATTAACACCTTCCCTGGCCATCAACACCTTCCCTCTGACAAGCTTACCACCTTCCCCAAATGCAGCTTGCTACTTTTACTACTCATAGAGATTTAGAAACAACCAAAAACTGGAAAAGAGAAATCAGTTGTCACTTTGGAGAGATCCCTGCCTGTGATATAGCAGGTGTGGATGACATTTCTTTGTGTGTTGTCCTTGAGGCAAGTGGAAGATGAAAGAATTGTTATAAATTGTTAATGAGCCAAAACTAATAGCTCTCCATCTCCAAGTGCTTACCATGGACCAGGTTATCTCATTTAAACCTCACAACAATCATGAAAGGTAGAAATTATTCACCATTTTACAAATGACAAAACTGTTTCTCAATGAGTAACTTGCCCAAACTCCTTTAGTTAGAAAATTGAACCCCTGACTTACCCTAAAGTCTATGATCTTTCTGGAATGCTACAACAAAAAGTAGGATTTGGTTCCTTGCAAAATCAAATATAGTATAAATATATATACCTGTAATTTTTCATTGGTATAGATGTTAAAATTGTGGGATAGAGTGGCAGAAATTCAGGTACTGAGAAAGTGATAAATTTTTGCTGCTATTTTAGCTCTGATTAGCCACTCCACCATGGAAATGAGCCCAACAACAATGACGTGGGACTTTAGCCTGTTTCTCCAACCACCAGCCAAAGGTGGGTCAAACCAGTTATATCAATTTCTCTATATTAAGGAATCAAAGGAAATTAACTGAAATGTTTTCTCTAGTTATTTATGTTTTATTCATCTCACTATCTGACACAAAGCCTGAATTCAATACATTTTTGGTGGATGAATGAGGAAAGAATCTTTGAGTCAACAAGAAAAGCAAGTTCTACTAGATTCACAAAAATAACTGGTGTCACATGTACATATTCTAAACTGTGTCCTTTGCACTTAAGGCCACTAAATGCCAATGAACCAGCCTGACATGGACAGTGAACAAGATCTGGCTACACATTTAAAACAAAAGAAACATGGTCAAGCAGGGGGAGCTGGATACCTCTCCATCAGGGCTACTAGGGAAGGGGTTCCTGTTCATTAGGGAGTTACACTACATGAACCTTAGGACCTCCTCTGCCACTGAGATTCCACAAGTCTGTGAGTTGGTACCAGTTCTAAAATGAAGTGGTCAGCACTTGAACATTTTCTAAAGGAAGCCAAAGAACTGGTCCTGTGGAATATACAGTCTCAAGAGGCCATCTTCCAGAAGAATCTCTCTTAGCTTCATCATCAGTCCTGGCCACAAGGATCCCAAGTATGTGCTATTTTGGGCACAACGATCACATTTGATCATACTGGTTACCAGGAGAGGTAACACTATGTGTATTTGTAAGTATAACTCATTTGCAAATCAACTAGAAGAACACATTTTGTCATATTTCAATGCAATTATTGCTGGTTCTCCATCTTAGATCTCATTCTATTCTCTACAGTAACCTGTGCTCCTACTTCTGGTAGATCTTTTGCAGCTACTTCCACAGGAGTTCTCTTGGTAGCCCCTGCCTTCTGTAGTGCCCCTCAGCCTGTCTCAGGTCAGGGAACCCCTGCCCTGGCTGCTGGTCCCAGGTCTGCTGTCCTCTCCCCTCAAATATGCCATGTGTTTGTATTTGCTTTTAGTTCTCTTTCTTCTTCCTCTGCAAATCCACCTCCCATATTTCACTCATCTTCCTGAACCTCTGCTATCTCCCTTTTCTTTGTTTTTTCACATATTTATTGGAGTATAATTGCTTTACAATGGTGTGTTAGTTTCTGCTGTATAACAAAGTGAATCAGCTATATGTATACATATATCCCTATATCCCCTCCTTCTTGCATCTCCCACCCTCCCTATCCCACCCCTCTAGGTGGTCACAAAGCACCGAGCTGATCTCCCTGTGCTATGCGGTTGCTTCCCACTAGCTATTTTACATTTGGTCGTGTATATATGTCCATGCCACTCTCTCACTTCATCCCAGCTTACCCTTGCCCCTCCCCGTGTCCTCAAGTCCATTCACTACGTCTGTATCCTTATTCCTGTCCTGCCCTTAGGTTCATCAGAACCATTTTTTTTAAGATTCCATATATATACGTTAGCTTATGGTTTTTCTTTTTCACTTTCTAACTTACTTCACTCTGTATGACAGATTCTACGTCCATCCACCTCACTACAAATAACTCAATTTTGTTTCTTTTTTATGGCTGAGTAATATTCCAGTGTATATACATTCCACATCTTCTTTATCCATTAATCTGTCAGTGAACATCTAGGTTGCTTCCATGTCCTGGCTATTGTAAATAGAGCTGCAGTGAACATTGTGGTGCATGACTCTTTTTGAATTGTGGTTTTCTCAGGGTATATGCCCAGTAGTGGGATTCCTGGGTCATAGGGTAATTCTAATTTTAATATTTTAAGGACCTCCATACTGTTCTCCATAGTGGCTGTATCAATTTACATTCCCACCAACAGTGCAAGAGGGTTCCCTTTTCTCCACACCCTCTCCAGCATTTACTGTTTCTAGATTTTTTCATGATGGCCATTCTGACTGGTGTGAGGTGATACCTCATTGTAGTTTTGATTTGCATTTCTCTAATGATTAATGATGTTGAGCATTCTTTCATGTGTTTGTTGGCAATCTGTATATCTTCTTTGGAAAAATGTCTATTTAGGTCTTCTGCCCATTTTTGGATTGGGTTGTTTGCTTTTTTGACATTGAGCTGCATGAGCTGCTTATAAATTTTGGAGATTAATCCTTTGTCAGTTGCTTCAATTTGCAAATATTTTCTGCCATTCTGAGGGCTGTCTTTTCGTCTTGTTATGGTTTCCTTTCCTGTGCAAAAGCTTTTAAGTTTCAGTAGGTCCCATTTGTTTATTTTTGTTTTTATATCCATTTCTCTAGGAGGTGGGTCAAAAAGGATCTTGCTGTGATTTATGTCATAGAGTGTTCTGCCTATGTTTTCCTGTAAGAGTTTGATAGTGTCTGGCCTTACCTTTAGGTTGTTAATCCATTTTGAGTTGATTTTTGTGTATGGTGTTAGGGAGTGTTCTAATTTCATTCTTTTACATGTAGATGTCCAGTTTTCCCAGCACCACTTATTGAAGAGGCTGTCTTTTCTCCACTGTATTAAATGTGTTTTTGATATATGTCTATTTAGATGATTACATTTATTTGGGGGGGGTATTTTATCTGTTTTGTCACTATTTCAAATGAATTATTTTCTCCCATCTTCTGATTGCTGCTCGTATATAGTTAAATGTTTATAAATAGTTAAATAGTTCATAAGCTCCCTAAGTTTATATCACTTAATGGAAGGAAGAAAATTTTATTTCTTTCTATATCAGTCACCAACACACAGTAGTAGAAAATGAATCTAGGTCTACATACAAAAGCTAAAGAACATTTTGTGCCCTCTTCTTATCCAATCTTAAAACAACCTCATGAGAGAGATGTTATGATAATCCTCATTTTACAAGAAATATGAGATCAGTGCAGTTTGATGGCTCACCCAAGCACCACAAAATCAAGGATTCTGTTCAGGCAGCTTACACAACCTTCTCGGTCCATCTTCAACTGGTTCAAGAAGTCACCCCTACCACAAGGCTTTCGTCCCTGTGTTTTGTGTGAAAATCTGTGTAGGAAGAAAGAGGAAAACAGTGCAGTTTCTTTCAAACCTCAGAAAAGGCAGAAATAAACTTCACAAAATCCTAGAACAGAAGCTGAGGCAGATGGACAGAACTCAGAAAGAGAGCCAGCTAGAACCCCTGGAGGGATGAGTTTCTCAGGAAAAGTCAGGCAGGATAGTGCCTGGTTAGAGAAAAAAAGTCGCTACATTTGTCTGTATGTTTTTTCTGAATGGTTTTTCCACTCCATATATATATATATATATCTTTGGTAAATTTTCAACTGTTTTATATAATGAAGTATATATAAGGTATATATATATATATATATATATATAAAATATATATCTTTGGTAAATTTTCAACTGTTTTATATAATAAAGGTTTTTTTTTTATGGCTGTGTTGGCTCTTCGTTTCTGTGTGAGGGCTTTCTCTAGTTGCGGCAAGTGGGGGCCACTCTTCATCGCGGTGCGCGGGCCTCTCACTATTACGGCCTCTCTTGTTGCGGAGCACAGGCTCCAGACGCGCAGGCAGATTCTCAACCACTGCACCACCAGGAAGTCCTATAATGAAGTTTTGTGCGGCGTTTTACAAAGAGAAACCTATTTTTATGGAGCTAGAATATGGTGAGGCTAATTTTGTAGCTTATCAAAAAGCAGGTGCTCTGCAGGGAGGCAAGTGAGCCTCTGTGGACACTTAGTGAACATTTCTAAATGGGAAATAGCAAAGGAAGGTTCCGAGTGACAGCCACTGAGAGGCCAGGGCAGTCTGGGCAGGAAACTCATAGTCGTCATTTCTGAATAGAAGCGCATGGTATTTGAAAGATCTTGAAAACTTGCTTGCAGTATTTAAGGTGAAGCAACACAAATAGAACCAGAGCTCTCACCTGATCTATGTGCCATGCTTCTCTTCTGCTCTGCAATATGATTTCCACATTTTCTCCTAACTAGAGTGCTGCTTTGTTGACCTAAATATCCGTATTCAGTGTACGGACCCTGTGAGCTGACTGTACTCTATGTTCAAACCTGATTTACTTGATTCTTCCACCTTCAAACCTGCCTTCGCCTGTGACACGTGCCCTCCTTGTTCTCCAGCTACTACAGCCTGTCATCCAAGCCTATCATTTTTGCTTTCAAAATCAATTAAACCTTTCTCCTCCAGCTAGATCCCAATCTTGCCTTTTATCCCTGAATTCTGGATTCTCTCATTTATTAAACACATTTTGACTGGGTACTACTGCTGGTATATTCAGCCACAGCACTGGGCACAGGGTAAAGAAATGAGGGTGGTACCACCTGTGGACACAGGAAAGGGCGTATTGACAGAAGGTTTCAGGTGAAACTGTGCAGCTCAGGTCAAGAAGGATGAGGAGCTTCCCTGCTGAGCTTCCTGACTCTTTCTAGTTCAATCCACCATGCCTTCTCTTCAGCCTGACTGCTCTCCTTCATTCCTGACTCAAAGCTTTCAAGTTCCTTCCTTCATCCATTCAGCTCATGCACCGAGTCTGTATGGCTCTGTGCTCAGAGATGCATACGGGGTGAGATCCAGCCCCTGGCCTTAAGGAGCTCAGCAAAAGAAAAACCAGCAGAACCACAATTATGGAGAGAGCAGCCTGAAGCAGGAATAACAGGTGCTCCGGGGTCTCAGAGGGGGCATGAGAAACTCTGCTTGGCAATGGAAAGAGCTGGCCTGAAAGATGACCCTGAAGAAGTTTATCAGCCAGAGGTGGGCTAAGGTTAGGCAGAGAGCATCCCAGGCACAGGGAGCTGCAGGTGGAAAGACACAGAAGAATGAACGGAGGGCTCAGGGATAGTAGTCCCTCTGCACGGTGGGGGAGGAGGTGTATGGTTAGCGTGGTAATGACCCAGATTCCAACCACACCACTGGATGTGATGGCCATATGTTCCCTCCACCATGTGGATTTATCATCCCTGAGGATGTCTGAGGCCATAACAACTACTAATAAGGTTTCAAATGAATGAAATCTCATGCAGCCACTTCTGACTCTGAACTCACATGCCACTGCACAGACATGGCTGGGCTTGTACGGGGCTCAACAGTCACTGTGAATCAGGCTCTGGGATCAGGGCTTATATTCACAAGTCACAGTGTGGACTGAAGGAGTATAAGTTGTAGAACTGAGGCACCTATTGCCCTAGCTGCAGGAGTGTTGGCATCTTATGGCTCAGATGAATTTTCCTCTAGGACTTGCTCTCATTTGAAGAGAGTGAACTAACCCAAAGCCATGACCCCTTCCCATAACTCCTGTCTAGTGATAATCCACAGCCAGTGATGGATGCAGGGAACAAAGCCTGGGCCCCTTACCTTGATACAGGACAACTCTAAGGGACCACTCCAGCTCCAGGGCCTCCCATGGGACTGGCTGACCTTGTCACTCTGCATGGCAGTTCAGCTCCCTCTTCCTAATCCTGCTTCCTTCACTCCACCATAGGTGTTCATCCCAAGAGCACTCCCAATGCACACACTCTGTCTCAGAGTCTGCTCTCCAGAGAACCTGATCTACAATAGATACCCTAGGCAGCCTGGTTCCCATTCAAACAAGACCAGATAGTATTAACATAGTTTCAGAAAGACTGTATCAATCTGAAGGAAGCTGGTCAGCCATGGAAACTAGGTAAGGTAGTTACTGGCAGTGCTCACTCATGCATGTGATGGAAGAAGGGGACATGTCAGGGCCTCACAAGCTCTGTTCCACCTGGGAGAACAAGTCCCTCCTGGGAAGATGGGTCTGTAGGGCTGCTGAAATCTGGTGCCATTAAATGAACCCACATCCTGAAACTAAATCCTCTTTTCCCCTCTCTCATGCTCATCAAGAGACAGTGTGATTCTCATCTGCCTTTCTGTGTACCTGCACACAGAGAGTGCCTGAATGTGCAGTCCATCTGGCAGTTACACTTTCTTATTATCAATCAGCAGATTGACATTTAGGCTTGGAGTTTGTCTCTGCAAACTCCATCAGCCTGAGTGGACTGACGGGTGCTGAGAGTGGGGAAGACATATGCACAAGTCCACAAGGCAGAGTTCAAAACTTTGATGATAGTCAATCCTCCATGGTAATGCCCTTCTGGGGTCTCTTGGTGCACAGACAGTCCACTTCTTCGTATGGTATCTCAGCCTAGACTTTCAAATGTTTATAGACTTAGCTCAGAGGCAACACAGAAACAGTTATGCTTGCCCCACTGTAGCCCCTTCTCAGACCAAACTCACTAGGAAACAAACCTCTTTTCCTTCAGATGTCAGGGGGAGATGACTATTGGGAGGCTAAAGAGCTTTCTCACAAGCAAAGGAAAGGAAAGGAATTGAGAGCTTCCCCTGGAGTGAAATACGACTAAGGCCCTCCTGTGAGAGATATAGTTGGCATATTAAAGCAAGATTTCTGTAAGTAATCCCCTTGAAATAAAGGAGATGATTTTGCTGTTAACTGCTTTCTGAGTTCACTTTAATACCTCAACAGTAAATTGATTGAAGTTGGTAAAATAAAAATTCACATTTTAAGGCAAGACCAGAAAAATTTCAACATAAAGCTTTTTCTCTGCCCTTTGGCTCCTTTCCTCCTCTCTAGTGTTCACTGTGCATCTGCATTATGCATTAACCAGACCTCCCCAATGGCAGAAATACCTGCTTAACCATAAAGATCACTTTTTCTTCTTCTGATGCCAATCAGGTAACTACTTAGAAGACATTTCTTTCTCATTCCTGTAATGGTTATAATAACCCACCATTCACCTTGTACATGTAAACATCTTTGGAATACTTTATGTACAATGCCAATATATCATTTTCCTTAATGATAGTGCTTGGTGCAGGTCAGACTGGTCAGACAACCTGGGGAGATACTGGACCAAACTTAATGGAAGTCCTTAGCTTAAATACTTACTTATGATCTCACCAATGTTATTAGCTATATTACTTGTATCTGCCTATTTACAAGATTATTCTTTCTTGCATTACTGAACATGTGACTGAGCCTCAGATAAAATGAATGATGATTAGGCAATCTGAAACCATTCACCAAATATATAGTCCTACAAGATCAATGATCTCAATACTGTAACTCTAGATATGTGAAGAGCACAAGAGGGAACCATTTCCTTCACCATAACAGACTAGTAAAACAGGCAGTCCAGAGACTTGGTTACTGTTAACAGAGCCTAGTCTAGTAATAAGTAATAAAATCCTCACATGACATGGGAATGAAGCTTCCTGGCACCTTGGGACAAATTGGTCATGAAATGCCTACCAAAACTTGGTTGAAATTAAGACCAAAAGGAAAGTGATTGTAAAATAAAGAGGGTTGCCCACCATCCAGTTCAACAAGAATCAGGTAATTAGCCACTGCAGTCACTCACCTACAGTACCCACTGAATGGAATTCAGGCACAGACCTTCAGATAATTGGATATTTTCCAAAGAAATTTTTTTATGAACCCAGTTTCTTGCATCTTTAAATAGTCAGAAAAGCACTGAAGCCATTAACTGTTTGTTTCTCATGAATAGTAGCAAGCTTGTACTGAAATGAGTGCTTCATTGCACATACCCCTTCACCAAAATCACATATACGCTGACTTCCCCACCGTGACTCTTTGAAAGAGTGCTCAGAACTCTTGCAGAGGCTGTCTCCTTGGTTATAAACCTCAGTTGGCTCAAATAAAAGTTTCCAAATTGCTTAGATTGATTATTCTTTAATTTTTCCATTGGCCATATTGTAAGTAAATAACCAGTCAAAATTGTGTCTGCCCAGCTGCTTGATGCCTAAAGAACATCCACTCAGCTTCCAGTCCCTGAGAGCAGGAGGCCAGGAAATTACCTTCCAGATTCTGTCTTTGAAAAATGGAATTCTGGATAGACATTTCCTGTCTCTCACCATCTGGTGTGTCTTGGTGGGGAGAGGGGTATCCTCCAAGTCTCTGCTTTTGAAAACTGACTTCAAAATGGAATTTAGGAAATCACTCTCATCTATACACCACCTCTATCTCCTCCCTAATCTCTCTCCTCAACACCGCATTACATCCTGCTCCTCTTTGACGTGTGGGTCCCCAGAGGTTTACCGGAGGAGAACATGTATGACCTCTTGTCATTTGGTCAGTTGAGGTGACTTTCTCCTGGACAGGTGTCTGTGCGAGTTGGACCTGGTGACATGATGGTAGAGGTGCCGGGAAGGCCTGTCTCAGAGTGGCAGTGCTGGTGGAGAGCTCCAACTATCTCCCCAAGCCCCTCTCTTGCTCCTTAGGCAAAGGAGGCTCAGGGAGTGTTGTGAGCAGAGCCCAGAACTGATTCCTAGACCAGGGTGCCTTCCACCAGGACATTTGCTGAGCTGTTTCACTAACACACTAACCAATCACACCTTTAGACAACTACTTAGTCCACAAATGTTCACTAAGCCCCTACCATGGGAAAGCACAGAGCCTGGGTCACTAAAAGGAGTGGGAAGAAGTGTGGGTGCTGGTGGGGGGAGCCATAGATGGGCACATGCAGGACACGATGTAGACCCTGAAGTAGCAGCCCGTGCCCGCAGGGGGCCTTAGCTCCCCGGTGACAGAAGAGGATTCGAAAGGTCATATGAATGGCCAGGGGAAACATCCCCACCTCACAACTTGGTAGAGGGCTCCAGGCCCTTGAAACAGAGGACAGGCACTGCCAGCCAGGACCGGCTTCACAATCTGTGGGATCCAGAGCAAAATTAAAATCTGAGGCCCTTTGCTCAAACAACAACAACAATAAAAAAAAGTATTAAAATCAAGACAGTAAGAGCAGAACATTAACCCAAGCGTGGGGCTCTTCTAAGTACAGGACCCCATGTAATGGCACACTTCACATGCCCATGGAGCTGGCCCTGATGCTACTCATATTTACCATTTCATTCACAAAGCCAAGCAATGTCAGACCACCCAGTACCTAATCCAGGCAACTCCTGAGCAAAAAAGGAAGCAGAGGCCCAGAGAAATGAAGTGACTTGTCCACGGTCTCACAGCTGGTTACTGGCAGCCAGGTCTCCTTAGAAAACAGCTACACCCTGCTTTTGCCAATCAGAATTATATCCTATAGATTTGTCTACCTGCTTGTTTACTTCCTACTGTAAAGCTGGCTAGGTATAGGATAAAAAGAAGAAAATATGCTCGTTTGAACATAAAATAAGGCCCCCCAAACCTGAAGGCAGAACACTTTATCTGCCCCAGATTCTCCAGCCACCATTGCTGGCTCCTCCTTCTGGGGAAGCAGCCCAGGTCCACCCAGGAAGTCTCTCCACTGTCCAGATGCTCAGGCATGGCACATGGCACTCCACCACGTGACTGGCATCTTTCAAGGGTCTCCTGACCATCCTTGATGAGGGTGAGGCGGGGCAGAGCACAAATCACGACCTGTCACCGCTGAAAGGACCACGGAGATGAGCAGAATAACACTTCCATTCTATAGATCAGAGACCTGAGGCCCAGAGAAGGGCTGTGGAGAGCTGGGAGGAGCACAAAGGTCTGCTAGTAGAGAGCTCCCCAAATGCCAGTCTTGGCTCAGAAACTGTGTGTGACCATATTGCCAGCTGTACTTCCTTCTCTACAACATTGGGAGGTAAGCGGAGAAGAAAGACAAGAAGGTGTGATGGAAGGGGCTCCGGAGACAGATAGACCTGGCCAGTTCTGCTGCTTTCCAGCTGTACAAGTTTTCCTATCATGGAAATACTAAGTCTCACTTTCCCCATCTAAAAAATGAGCATAGAATGTATCCCACACATTGGATGCAATGAGATGGCCTAAGAGGCCCTGACCCTGCCATTAGAGCATGTGCTCAACCAAGGTTGTGTCCTGCCCACCCTCCCTCTCTTCCTCTGCATCAGGAGTTCCAGCTGGGGCCAAAAGCAGATTTGGAAACCTTTCATGGGTGGTGTGAGGTGAAGCATCCCAGCATCTAGTTGCATCTCCTGAAAGATATGGACCTGAAGACCTTATGAGAAAAGACTTTAACCATGTATACAACTGGGGTTCTGACTCACTGGCAAACTAGGGTTCAGTGGGAAGCCATAGGGAGAAGCACAGGGATCCTCATTATGGATCAGCAAAGGCCTGGCGTCACATCAGACACACCCAGAATCCCCAGAAATCTTTGAGGGAAGAGGGGACCTTGAAATAGCTGCTAAGACCCTGTGCGCCAGCAGGGGAAGCTAATAAGTAGTAAAATCCATGAGTTCCCATTAAGGGGGTCTCCTGGTTACTCAGGCTGCTGAGGCCTGCAACTGCCTCCACCCCACACAATGCCATGAAGAAGCCTACAGGGGTCCCTATGGGTGGGGGACTCCAAGGATTGCCCATTGGCCATTTCTGTCACCAAAGCTGCTCCTTTCCAGCTCACCACTCATGCGCCCACCTCCATGTACCTTTCATCCCCTCCTGCCTTCACTCCTGCTGACTCTCAGCTTAAAAACCCCTTTGTACCCAACGAAGTCTTCTCCTGTCTCAGCGCCTCTCCTTGGGGAAGCTCTTCTCACCCCATCAGCAGGAACCTCCTACACATTTGTGGTCCTTCACACTGGCCTGGATCTCTCTCCCGTGGCAGCCTCTACCTGGGGCTGGGACCCAGGCCTTTGTCCCCAGACACTGTGAACCTCCTGGGGCAAGAAACTTTGAACTGGTCACCTCTGTACACTGCTCAGTGCCTGACACAGTGTTGGTGAGTGTCTTTGGTTCAATAAAATGGGATAATTGGGTCACTAATTATTCCACACATGTGCAAGTGTCTGCCCTCTACACTTCAGTCCCAGCATTTGAGAAAAACAGAAAAGCAGGGCAAAAGGCCCAGATGCATCCCTTCCTGTGCTGAGAGCAGCATTGGGAGAGTAAGCAGAAGCCCACGGTACCCTTCCCCACCTCCTGCACCACACACACCAACCAGCACATGCACACTGCAGAGCCTTCACTGGTTTCCGGGCATTTCATTATCTTTGTCATGTTTCCCATGGCCTATGGGTCACAGAAAGGGGTCACACATGAGGTCACTGGGAGGGTTTACACCACAATCTCCCTGCAATTCACTGGGGAAATCCACCCCTACAGACCCACCACCTACAGGTTTTCCACAGCCCTGGTCTCCCAAGTGCCAGCCCTCAAGAACCCTTGCTTCTGCATGTCCTCAGGCACTTGGAGCTCCCCAAGGCTTCCATGTCCTGAGCAACCCCTCCTACCCAGAAACACCTGTCTCTGATCCTGTGTATCCAGCCTTGGCTCTCTCTGCAGTGCCATGGACTCTGATTACAGACACTCCCATCAGAGTTCCTGCAGGGGACGGGGGCACATTTAAAACCATGCACACAAGGATGGAGGACTGAGTTCTGGAGCACAGGCACTTCTGCGGAGAAAAGAGGGGGTGAGGACTTGGACTTAGTTGTACAGTTCTAGTTCTCTAAGGCAACGGGCAGAAGTTCTAAAGCCAATGTGGCAAAGAGAAGGGGTGTCCATGGTTGGCAAAATACTCTGTGTGTGTGTGCACGCATATTTCATAATTTAAATTTTTTAAAAAGAACAAAAGCACTTGAGGCTATAAGTACAACATACTTCAGAAACATATGACAACAGTAGGACTCTCCTAGACCTTCTGTTCATTCTTAGGCATTGGAATAATTTTGGCCTCAGTCTGCTCCCCAAATCAGCTCTCCTGAGGGACCTCCCTCCTCTCCTCTTCCCTAGCTAACCCTGGGCCCCTGCTCCTTCTTCCCTCCTGCCTGTGGCTGGCCTGCACCCCTTTCTTCCTGGGGCCCAATCATCTCTGCT
The DNA here is from genome assembly GCF_949752795.1 of Hyperoodon ampullatus. Classification (NCBI taxonomy): domain Eukaryota; kingdom Metazoa; phylum Chordata; class Mammalia; order Artiodactyla; family Ziphiidae; genus Hyperoodon; species Hyperoodon ampullatus. Next base: position 86,381,228 of record NC_136916.1, read on the forward strand.
TCCAAGACCAAGCCTGGCCCAACCAGCTCCCAAATTCTCCCCCATTCTGCACATTCTTACCTTCTTCCCAGTGGCCCTCAGGCTGCTTAGGGCTGCCAGCCACAGAGCCCACATTGAAATTAACAAAAGGAATGCCTACAGAATCCTCACACATTCCTTCAATCTCATAGGAAGGAGAGTGTGGCCAAGAAGATCCTGAACTCCTTTCCTCCAGGGTCACACCAAAATTACGACTATTTACAGAGCAACTACTGATGAGAAACGTCTGAAGACTAGCAGAAAGGATCTTCTACAACTAAGGATATAAAGAAGGAACCACAACGAGACAGGTAGGAGGGACGGGAGACATGGTTAAGATCCCTACACCCCAGGTGGGCAACTCACTAATGGGAGAATAATTATGATTGCAGATGTGCTCCCCAATGAGTCAGACATCTGAACCCCACATTGGGCTCCCCAGCTGGGCATCCTACATCAGGAAGAGGAGCTCCCAGAACGTTTGGCTTTAAGGCTAGTGGGGCTATTTTCCAGAGAACCAGTGTGCTGCGGGAAGAGAAACTCCAGTCTTAAAGAGCACACATAAAATCTCACATGCTCCAGGACCAAGGGCTAAAACAGTACTTTGAAAGGAGCCTGGGTCAGACCTACTTTTTCATCTTGGAGAGCCTCCCAGAGAGGCAGGAGGCAACTGAAAGTCAGCCTAGGGACTTAGACACTGGCAGCAGTCTTTAATGACAGCACATCCCACCAAGAGAACACTGGTGCTGGTAATCACCACTGTGGAATTTTCTATTTAGATTATTAGCACAGGGACTTGCCCTCGCCCACTTGCGAGTCTGTGCCAGTTCTGGGAAGCCCCAGTCCAGGCAATTAGCTGGGCAGGGATACTGCCCCACTTACCAGCAGGCCTGCTGCCGAAGGACACCCTGGGAACCCAGCAGCCCCAGGACTGGTCCTACCCACCAAGAGGTCAGCAAAGCTCCAGGACCTCCAAGACCCTGGCGCTAGCCATCAGACCCAAGCCCACCCACCAGAAGGCCTACATTAGCCCTAAACCTGGCCTCACCCACGAGGGGTTAGGTCCCAGCCCTTGCAGGCTGACACCAATTCTGGGACCCCCAGGGCCCTGCTGCCAGAGAGCCAGGATCCAGCTCTACCCACTAGGGGGCTGGCACCAGCCCTGTGACTCCATTGGCCCTGGCACTGCCCACAAGCAGGCCAACACCTGTTCCAGAAACTCCAGACCTTGCAGCCAGAGACCCCAGCACACAACTCCAGCCACCAATGAGCCACCCCAGGCCTGGGACCTGGCCTCACCCATGGGTGGACACCAGCCTTGGGACCACCATGAAATGCAGCCAGCTATGTTAGGATCTGGGGCACTCACCAGTGGGCCAGCACCACCCCCAGGACACTCTGGGCCCCGGCACCACCCACCAGTAAGCCAACACCAGGTCCAGGAATACCAGACCCATAGCCAGAGAAGCCAGGACTCGGCTCTACCCATTAGTTTGCAAGCACAAGCGCCAGACCTTGGTCTCACCCACCTGTGGGTGGAAACAATCCCTAGAAAGCCCTGGGCCCCAGCTCCAACCACCAGTGGGATGACAGTGGCCCTAGAGCCACCATAGCCTTGCAGTCAATGTGTCAAGACTCAACTTACCCACTAGGAGCCCAGTATCACCTCCCAACCATGCCCCGGGCCCCAGCTTTGTGCAACAGCAGGACTGAACCAGCTCCAGGACACCTTGGGCCCCTCAGCCAGCAATGACAGAATCTGACCCCAACACCAGCATGCTGTCACTAGCCAGACCCCACAGTCACCCAAGTCAGGAATTGGCCCTGCCCACCAGTAGGAGGACACCAGGCCCATCTCCTTCTGAGCCATGGCCCTATCATCAACAGGCTGATCCAACTCTGGGAGCCCTGGACCCACAGCCAGCCACCCCAGGACCAAGCTCTGCCCACCACCAGACCAGCATTAGCACAAGGACCCCCTTTCCCAGGGCTCCATAGACAGGCACTCCCAGCCCTGCCCACCTACAGGTGGCAGCCTATGCACAAGGCAGGGCCTGGCAACAAACTGACATGGGTGCAGCCACATCAACCACCACACCCACAGTAGTCAGCCTGCCACAACAGACAGACACACGCAGTCCACATAGAGGATACCCCTAAAGCATATTGCTCAGGTGACCAGAAGGGTGTGCACTGCTGGGCCCTGCAGATACCCCTAAAGCATATTGCTCAGGTGACCAGAAGGGTGTGCACTGCTGGGCCCTGCAGATACCCCTAAAGCATATTGCTCAGGTGACCAGAAGGGTGTGCACTGCTGGGCCCAGAGGGGTGTGCACTGCTGGACATTTCCTACATAAGGCCACTTCTCCAAGACTGGGAAACAAAACCAACCTACCAGTTTAAGAGAGGTTTGGCAAAACATTAAGCATACTAGCATTCACATTATAGGGGTCCCAGAAGGAGAAGGGGCAGAGAACACATTTGAAGACATAATAACTGACAAATTCCCTGCCTTGGGAAAGAAAAGAGACATCCAGGTTCAGGAAGCACAGAAAGTCCCAAATAGAATCAACCCAAAAAGGACCACACCAAGGAATATTGTAATTAAAATGGCAAAAATTAAAGATAAAGAGAGAAATTTAAAAGCAGCAAGGGAAAAAACAAACAACAAGTTACGTACAAGGCAAATCCCATAGACTATGAGCTGACTTTTCAGCAAAATTATGCATGCTCAAGGAGTGGCAGGATACATTTAAAGTGTTAAAAGAGGAAAACCTACAACCAAGAATACCCAACAAGCGTTTTCTTCACATTAAAAAAAAAGAGAGCAAAAGTTTTACAGACAGGAAAAAGCTAAAAATGAGTTCAGCACCACAAAACCAGCTTTAAAAGAGATGTTTAAAAGACTTCTCTAAATGGATAAGACTCCCAATAGCTAGAAATATGAAAATTTCATTAGCAAAGAAAAAAAATCTCATTAGTAAAGGCAAATATACAGTAAAGGTAGTAGATAAACCACTTATAAAGCTAGTGGGAATTTCAAAGACAAAAGTAGTAAAATCTCCTATATCTACAATAAGTAGTTAAAGGATATGAAAAACAAAAGGATCTAAAATGTACTTCAAAAACAGTAAGTGGGGTGGTGGTGGGGGGGAATGCAGGCTTGTTAAAATGTGTTCAAATACAAGAGATCAGTAACTTAAAATAATCATGTATTTTACATAGATTGCTATATTTAAACCTCATGGTAACCACAAACCAAAAAATCTATAATAGATACACACACTCAAAGATACAGGAATCCAAACATAATACTACATATAATCATCAGATAAGAAGAGAAGAGAGCAAAAGAAGAAGAAAGGAACAAAAGAGAGCCATAAAAACAACCCCCAAACAATGCACAAGATGGTAACAAGGACATACCTATCAATAATTACTTTAAACATAAATGGACTAAATGCTCCAATCAAAAGACACAGATTGGCTAAATGGATCCAAAAACAAGACCCCCATATATGCAGCCTACAACAGATTCATTTCAGCTCTAAAGACACATGCAGCTTGAAAGTAAGGGGATGGAAAAGATATTCCATACACATGGAAATGAAAAGAAAGGTGGGGTAGCAATATTTATATCAGACAGAATAGACTTTACAACAAAGACTGCAACAAGAGACAAAGAAGGACATTACTTAATGATAAATGGATCCATACAATGAGACGATGTAACAATTGTAAATACATATGCACGTAAAAAGGAGGACCTAAATATACAAAGCAAATATTAACAGACATAAAGGGCGATTAATCTACAAAATAAGGGGACTTCCCTGGTTGTGCAGTGGATAAGACTCCATGCTCCCAATGCAGGGGACCTGGGCTCGATCCCTGGTCAGGGAACTATATCCCACGTGCATGCCACAGCTAACAGTTCATATGCCACAACTGAGGAGGCTGTGTGCTGAAATTAAGGAGCGGGCGAGCCCCAACTAAAGGATCCCTGGAGCCACAACTAAGGAGCCCACGTGTACAACTAAGACCTGGCGCAACCAAATAAATAAATAAATAAATATTTTAAAAATCTACCACAGAAGAGGCAAAAATGTACAATGGGGAAAAGACAGCCTCTTCAATAAATAGTGTTGGGAAAACTAGACAGCTACATACGAAAGAATCAAACTGGACTACTTTCTGCACCACATACAAAAATAAATTCAAAATTGATTAAAGACTTAAATCTAAGACCTGAAACTATAAAACTTCTAGAATAAAACATAAGCAGTATGCTCTTTGAGTTCAGTCTTAGTAATATTCTTTTGGATATCTCACCTCAGGCAAGGGATACAAAAGCAAAAATAAAGAATAGGGACCATAGCAAACTAAAAATCTCTTGTGCAGCAAAGGGAACTATCAACAAAACAAAAAGACTACTGAATGGGAGAAGATATTTTCAAATGACATATCTGACAAGGGGTTAATATCCAAAATATACAAAGAACTCATATAACTTAAAAAAAAAAAAAAACCTACTTAAAAATGGGCAGGGCTTCCCTGGTGGTGCAGTGGTTGAGAGTCCGCCTGCCGATGCAGGGCACACGGGTTCGTGCCCCGGTCTGGGAAGATCCCACATGCTGCGGAGCAGCTAGGCCCATGAGCCATGGCCGCTGAGCCTGCACGTCCGGAGCCTGTGCGCCGCAACAGGAGAGGCCACAACAGTGAGAGGCCTGCGTACCGCAAAAAAAAAAAAAGGGCAAAGACATTTTGCCAAAGAAGATACATAGATGACCAACAGGCACTTGAAAAGATGCTCAACATCACTAACCATCAGGGAAATGCAAATAAAAACCGCAATATCACCTCACATCTGTCAGAATGGCTATTATCAAAAAAAAAACAAATAACAAGTGTTGGCAAGGATGTGGGAAAGAGGGAACCCTCATGCACTGTCGGTGGGAATGTAAACTGGTACAGCCACTATGGAGAATAGTATGGGGATTCCTCAAAAAATTAAAAATAGAGCTACCATATGATCCAGCGATTCCACTTCTGGGTATTTATTGAAGAAAACAAAAAACTAATTAGAAAAGATATATGCACCCCTATGTTCATTGCAGCCAAATTATGGAAGCAACCTAAGTGCCCATCAATAGATGAGGATAAAAAAGGTGTGTGTGTGTGTGTGTGTGTGTGTGTGTGTTTAATGGAATATTGTTAAGCCATAAAAAAGAATGAAATCTTACCACTTGCAGCAGAATGGGGATGGACCTAGAGGGTATTACGCTAAGTGAAAATAAGTTGGACAGAGAAAGAGAAATACTCATGATTTCACTCATATGTGGAATCTAAACAGCAAAACAAATGAACAAACTTAGTCAAACAGAAATAGAGTTGTAGATACGGAGAACAAACAAATAGTTGTCAGAGGGGAGGAGGTTGGGGGGAAAAAAGAAAGAAGTGAGGCAGATTAAAAGGTACAAACTTTCAGTCACAAAATACATGAGACATGATTATGAAATGTACACTTGGGGTATATAGTCAGTAATTATGTAGTATCTTTGTATGGTGACAAATGACAGCTAGATTTATCATGGTGATCATTTCTAACTGTACAGAAATATTGAATTACTATGTTATGTCTTGATACCAACATACTGTTTTAGATCAATTATACTTCACAAACAAAGAAACAAACTCACACAAAAGAGATCAGATTTGTGGCTACCAGAGGTGGGGGTTTGGGAAAGGGGTGAATTAGATGAAGGTGGTAAACAGGTACAAACTTCCAGCTGTATGATAATAAGGACTAGGGATGTAATGTGCAACATGATAAAGATAATTAATACTTCTGTACATTATATATAAAAGTTGTTAAGACAGTAAATCCTAAGCGTTCTCAGCAAAAGGAAAAAATATATTTTTTCTATTTCTTTCATGTTGTATCTCTACAAGATGAGGGATGCTCAATAAACCTATTTTCATAATCATTTCAGGATGTATATAAGTCAAATCATTATGCTGTACACCTGCTGTATGTCAATTAAATCTCAGTAAAACTAGAAAAAAATATATCTGCACTCTGATTTAAAAACAAAGAAACAGAATCATCAAATCAAACTGAAAATTGTCCTCCACAGGAGACTGGCTGCTGTGGGGAGCTTGGTTGCTGAACAGCACCTGAGCCTATTTCTGGTGGCAACTACTATGTCTGTCCTCTCTTTCCTTCCGGCTTCCCTATTCCTTCTCTTTCTCCTCTCCCTTTTTCCTTCCTCTTCTATTCTTCCTTCCTACTCGCTCTGACATTGGCCCCCATGTACACTGCTTCATCTAGCATGGTGCAAGGGATTTTAGGCCTCACCAAAGCCAACAGAAAAAGACTGTCCTGAGTGAGTTACGTTGAATTCAACAGACAACTTTATGGGAGGCTCTGAGATTGCCTCAATGATGCCCATAAAACACCTTCTTACTGGAGAACCTTACCCTTTTGGGGAAGTAATTTTGAGCAAGGAAAGGAGTTGGGGGATGCTTTTTTTTTTTTTTTAGTTGATTTGTCCACCAGGGAAAAAGACTGCCTAAACAAAATCTGCTGATGAAGTCACAGAATGACTCCACCTCTGGAATGAGCTTCATTTTCATGTATTTTGTAAGAAATTTAGCTCTCAGTTGAGAATTCAGTCACTCTACCTACTTAACGGCAAGATGATATGGTTCTTTTTTTTTTTTTTTTTTAAGTACCTGGGGTAAGACGGGAATAAAGACACAGACCTACTAGAGCATGGACTTGAGGACATGGGGAGGGGGAAGGGTAAGCTGTGACAAAGTGAGAGAGTGGCATGGACATATATACACTACCAAACGTCAAATAGATAGCTAGTGGGAAGGAAGCAGCCACATAGCACAGGGAGATCAGCTCAGTGGTTTGTGACCACCTAGAGGGGTGGGATAGGGAGGGTGGGAGGAGGGAGACGCAAGAGGGAAGAGATATGGGAACATATGTATACGTATAACTGATTCACTTTGTTATAAAGCAGAAACTAACACACCATTGTAAAGCAATTATACTCCAATAAAGATGTTTAAAAAAAGAAAATAATAAGAAGCACAATCTAGTCATATATTAAAAGGCTAATACACCAAAAAAAAAAAAAAAAGATGATATGGTTCTATCAGACCAAGAGTCTAAACAAACATGAGATTCTACCAAGGTCAGAAATGCTGCACTTCAAGCCAAAAGATCTCTCTTGGGCTTTATTGTTTTGACTTGTAACTATAAATTTGTCTAAATGTCCAATTATGTTATCAAACAAAGCACCCATCCCTACAGTACAGCATCCTCTGAAGCAACAGGAGTCCTAGATGTACCTTTGGCGATTCTCTAATTTTTCTGCCACTCTGATTTCCACAGGACTTTAAATTGCTTCCCCTGAGATCAAGCAACACAAGATGGTTTTGGAAGTGCTGAACTCAGCGCATTATAACATCACCAGCATGGTGACCGAAGTTGCACCTGTTGCCAGCGTTTCAATCCTGCTGCTCACTGGCTTTCTTCTCTTGGTTTGGAATTATAAAAACACATCCTCATTACCAGGTAACACAGTCATTTAGTTCTGTATCTCCGGAGACTGTTTCCTTGGGCTTTTCGTCCATGAGGGTAAAGGAAATATGCAAAACAGCGAAGAGTAAACCTGAGGAGATGGCTGAAGCCCACAGCATATTAGCAAATGAATTCAGGTGAATATTTTTCTACCAATTATCTGTACATGTTAAATGAAAGCACTAAAAAATATATCAGATAACCCCTTCCAGTCAGCAGTTTGTTTTGGTAAGATGCATACAGGTCTTTTGTCTCCTTAGGTAGGTTTATTCCTAGATATTTTATTCTTTTTGTTGCAATGGTAAATGGGAGTGTTTTCTTAATTTCACTTCCAGATTTTTCATCACTAGTGTATAGGAATGCCAGAGATTTCTGTGTGTTACTTTTGTAGCCTGCTACTTTACCAAATTCAATGATTAGCTCTAGTGGGTTTCTGGTAGCATCTTTAGGATTCTCTATGTATAGTATCATGTCATCTGCCAACAGTGACAGCTTTACTTCTTCTTTTCCAATTTGGATTCCTTTTATTTTTTTTCTTCTCTGATTGCTGTGGCTAAAACTTCCAAAACTATGTTGAATAAGAGTGGTGAGAGTGGGCAACCTTGTCTTGTTCCTGATCTTAGTGGAAAAGGTTTCAGTTTTTCACCACTGAGGATGATGTTGGCTGTGGGTTTGTTATATATGGCCTTTTTTATGTTGAGGAAAGTTCCCTCTATGCCTACTTTTTGGAGGGTTTTATTATAAATGGGTGTTGAATTTTGTCGAAAGCTTTCTCTGTATCTAGTGAGATGATCATATGGTTTTTCTCCTTCAATTTGTTAATATGGTGTATCACGTTGATTGATTTGCATATATTGAAGAATCCTTGCATTCCTGGAATAAACCCCACTTGATCATGGTGTATGATCCTTTTAATGTGCTGTTGGAAGATGGAATTGGCACAAGTATCCTTTAAAGTAAGTTTAAGATGGAGTGGAGCAAGGTACAATTCCAGGGTTTTTTTTTTTTTTTCATTCAAATTCATTCCAATTTTGCTCTAAAGGTGATAATGTCTCTGGAATGCCTTCTGTACTCCTTTCTGTCTCCCTCCCACTTTGCCTCATCCATGTCCTCTGTCCTCTCCCTTTCTTGAACCTATTCCTTCTCTTTATCCCATTCTTTATTTTCTTTTATTTTGGGGCATGGTGGTGATGATGGTGCCACCACAAGGGGTGGATGGGACCTGGACAGTGGAAGAAAAATTGGGATCATTATAGTTCCCTTGAAAACCTAAAAAAAACTTCCACAAGGCTCTGTGGATCAATCAAAAGTAGAGTATAATATAATTATCCAGATAATTCCAGTAGAAACCCCATCACTCCACACTACCAGATTAACTCAGAATTCTCAGAAATATCAGACTTTTTTTAGTTTTCAGGGAAAACTCCTCATAGCAGGCATCTGTCCTCAGTTCCATAAGATATCCGATAAGGCTTTATTTCAAGAGCAGAGTCATTACACACTTTCAAGCATCGTGGGCCTCTTCACAGAGTGATGTCAAGTGGGAGTGTGGCGCTGCTGCAAAGTGCCCTGGGTCTGGATTCTCTATCGTTTTCCAGAGAACTGTCTGTCTCTCTGCTCAATTCAGCCTGATATTTTAGTTTACTTTAAGGCTCAATGGAATGGAATGTTTAGTTTGTTTTGTTCTCTACTCCTGATGGGGGTCTGAAGGAAGACTGTTCCACAGTCTTTTAACTTGAACCCCTTCCCCACCACTGCTCCTTCCTCACTGGATTTTTCCTCCCCCAGTGGGCACCCAAGTCAGGGTCCGTGAAAGGTGGAGGTGAGGGAGGAGGTATTTTTTAACAACTCCCCCCAGATGTTTATGTTGCAGGTGATGGTAGAACTCCCTTGGACCTTTGGGGAGGGGCAAACACAAGAACTGGCATCCTTGAAGCCCTGGACCAGGAGCCTAGGTGGTAGCTCACTCTGTCTACCACCTCTGGGCTGGGGACATCATGCTGTCATACACTGAGAGTCTAGGACACTATCACATAGTCCTGTGGTTCTCAGCCCTGCCTGAGGACGGTCCCCATGTGGGTTTTTGGTTTTTTAACATCTTCCCAGGTGGCTTTCCTGAGCAGTCAGGGTTGAGAGCCACGGAATGGAGCCCGACCCGTTCATTTGACACAAGGGGAAACTGAGCCTCAGAGAAGGGCTCTGCCTTGTCCAGGCAAACCGTTGTGACAAGTATGAGTAACTGTGGAGTTCAAACTCCTCATTTCACGGGGGAGGGGTTAAAGCCACAGAAGGGAGACGGCTTACCAGCATCTCAACTGGAAGGAAAGTGGCAATAGGGGGAGCAGGGGGACCACCAGGAAGACCTAAATCCCAGGTAGATGATCATTTTGCTCCCAGGGAGCTTCTAGTTCCATGCTTTCCTTGGGAAAAGGTGAGGTCTGGTCAGAACCTTCTAGTTCTAGAAACCTCTGGCCCAGGCTGACATCCCGCGACTCCTGGTTGGGGAAGGGAAGGTGAGGACACTGGCCTTGTTGGATGGGTCTTGCTGACCAATACTTCTGAACTCCTTTGGCCAGATCCCTCCAATCACTGGCTCTCTGGGTTCTTAACTTTATACATATGGGGAATCTCAGGGTCAGTGAAGCCAAAGAGTTGAGAGGGTACAATGAGCCAAAGCCCTCTAGTAAGTTACAGTTTTCAAAGCAGTTTCACACCCACTTTCTCTTGTGAACCTCTGGGCACTCTGGTGAGTTGAGTGTGTTGATGCCTATTTTACAGATGAAGAAACTGAGACTTAAGAGGCTAGGTGTCCATAACTAGTAAGTGATGAAACTGGGACTCAAATCTAAGTTTCTTAAACCCACACTTACTGAGAGGCCCTGCATTATCAGGTGATGGGGACAGGGGGGTCGAGGAGTGTGCAAAGGTGACACACATAGGCAGAGGACTTAGTGCCAGCGAGGGCCGTGAGGGTTCGGAGAGGAAAGAATCGTTCCTATTTGGGGGTTCTGTAAGCTTCAACTTGGGGAAACTGCCCCAGTTCACTGATCTCTGCCAGGATTACAGTTACCTGGCACCTGGCAGCTCTCCCTCCCCCAAGGATACAGGGCGATGCCCAACCTTGCACATGGGTCCTCTACCCCAGAGGCCCTCTCTGCCCTGGGCACCACATTCTTTATGGGAGCACTGGAAAAAAAAGGACATGGCAATAGTCTCCTTTTGCCCATTAAAAATACAGAAAATGCACAAATAAACATGTCATCACAGACCAGGACAAGAAGTAGGATGTTAGCAGCATCCTAGAAACTCCTCTTGTGCCTTTTCAATCATACCCTCTCTCATCCCCAGAAATAAACAATCTTCTATTTCTTAATGATCGCTCCCCTGCTTTTTTATAGATTTTTCACCTAATTTCATATTCCAAACAACGTACTTTAGTTTTGCCTGGTTTTACATGCTTTAGCAATAGAATCCTACATTATTCTTCTGTCTTGCTTTTTTGCTCACTTTTTTGCCTGTGGGTTTCATCCAGGTTGTGGCATGCAGCTGCAGTTCATATGGTATGCAGTTATATGAACACCCCATGCTTTAATCTCCCATTCTACTGTTGATGGACATTTAGGGTGTCTCTAGCTTGGGGTTACTGTGAACAGTACTGCTATGAACATTCGTGTGCACAGGGTTCTCTAGGGTGTACACCCGGCATGGAACGTAACAGCTTCTTGATTAGGACAGAGGGTGGGAGGCCCCAGCTGTTGGCTTCATGGAGGCCATCTCTGCACAAAAATGCAGTGAAGTATTTACTGCTCCTCTGAGGTGTGCAAGAGACTCCTGCACTCACACATGCCTAGATGAGCATTCCCAAATCTGAGCAGAGAGCAGTGTAATGTGGACACAACCAGAGTATTTCCCTAATATTCTAACAAAATTTCTCCCTTCCTAGAGCATTCTTCTCTCCAACTGGAAGGTATAAGATATACATGTAACTGAAAGGATGATACTGTATGATAACTATTTCATTTTGTGCTTTTTTTCACATTCCTTTTTCCCTGCCCAGGATCTGATAGGGACCTAGTTATACTTATCATACCATCACAGGTCTAACTTGGAGCTATATCTATACCTAGAAGGGTCTCAGTGTTTGTTGGATGAATTAAGCTGACATAAGATGGATCGCTAAGGACTCAAAACTCTAATTCTCTCTGGTTAGAACACTCAGGTTCTCAACCCCTAAGGGAGTTCAACACAATCACAATCTCCCTTGTTCAGGAGATACAGCTCTCCACTTTCATATTTTAAATTAGAATGGTGGTTCCCAAATACTAAGACTTTCTACATGGCACTAAACTTTTACATAAAAACTGAAAAGTGAAGCCTTGATTTGTATGTCTTTGTTCCTCATGGCCCTAGCATATGAAGTAAATGTTTGTTGAATAAGTCTATTCCCAAATAGACAGACGTTTGACTTCACGTGGACTAAATGTATGAAAAATAATATATTTTTCCATTTTTATCAAAATGTAAATACACCTAAAATATTCTAAATAAGGATAATATTTAAAATTTCATGCTTTACACAAGTCTAATTAACTTTTAAAATTCATTCAGGAAATATTTATTGACAGTCTACAATGTTTCAAGCTGTAAACATTCAGCAAAGTACTTTGTTATTATGCATAATATGTCAGTTGATAAGAGGTCAGTATATCTGATGATCTTTTAAGGAAATATGTATACAATCAAATCAGCTTGTTTAATTCTTTTAAGAACTTAATGAAATTATTTTAATATAAAGTCAGTCATCTATTCATAGTACTATTAGAACAATCCTAAGATTAAGACCCCCTGACCAAAGAAACTAAAATTCGTTTTGGTTCTGTAGACATTAACAAAGACCTTCACTTTAGAGACAAAAAAGCAGTCTTGTCCACATTAACCCAGCTACTTCAGATTAAGGAGTAATCCTTGTTTGTCAAATTTGGGGTTAAACTTCCAATTTAGATGATTCATGCAAAAACTTAGGTTATGTAGATTATTACAGAGCTCCAGACCAGGCAGTGAGAGTACTGTACTGTCTCAGACAGTTGTGTGAGTTTTGGCTCCACAACTATTTCACTGACAGAACGGAATTAAAGTAGTAAGATATAGAAATGGTATAACTTTACAATAAAACTCCTAAAACCACTCCAACAAGCTTTTGACGAACTTTTCACCACCACCACTAAAATCAAGCTACCAAGTTCGTTCTCTGATACAAGCAACAGCAACTCCCCTGGCTGCTCACCAGATGCACAGTCTTCACAATTCTGTCATCGTCTGCATCAGCAAGGGTGTAAGGGCCATGGCTCTTCACTAAAACCACGTCACTGGACTCAGACTCTGGTCTAGACACTGATCAGACCCACTGGTCATTCCTCAATGCTTAGCTTTATTTTGTCTCATGAGATTTAGCTTAAGATTCTCTTCTTAAACCAAATCCTTTTGAAGGAAAAAAAAGAGGAATGGATGTTTTTTGTTTGGACATTGCCTTTGCAGACCATGTTTCTCACAGTTAAACAGATGACACCAAAACCACAAACTAATTCAAACCCACCCATTCCGTTGACTGGTGCTTTCAAACCCAAAGTTTTCAGACAAAACTAGGCAGCCAGACAGATCTATCAGCTTGTCACCTGTCCTGGTTTTCATGCCTGCTACCAGAGGGACTGATTGACTTGTATTTGAAACTCACTGACACCGTTTAACACAGCAAGAATAGACAACTACTCCAGTCCATTTAGAATGAAATGACTGAGATCAAGTGGAACTGGAGTACTGTGTATTCTGGAATACTTCTTACTTGGAGCAGTGAAGAGCCTCATGTTATGCTTATGTTGTTTTTTAAATCATTTTCCTTTTTTCTTTCTAAGTAATTCACCTATATGTCAGAAGATTAAAAGAACATTTAGATAAAAAAGAACAAGAACAGCAGTAATTTAAAGCAATTGCTCCTTTTGGTGTTGAGGAAATACTGATTGTAATCTGATGACTTTCCTAGGTCCTGGCTATTTTCTGGGAATTGGGCCCCTCATTTCCTACTGCAGGTTCTTCTGGATGGGGATCGGTGGTGCCTGCAATTACTACAATAAGACGTATGGAGAATTCATGAGAGTCTGGATATATGGAGAGGAAACTGTCATTATTAGCAAGTAAGCCTGTTAATAATCAAAGACATATTTTTAATATCAAGGCTGGGATTTTTCCTTTTAAAAAACAAACTGATTTTGATATCTTGCTGTCTTTGTTTCGAAGACTATGTTTTTACTACTTAAAGGAACGTGAGTGATTTCCAGGTAAAAATCTAAAACTGTAGACAAGTGGAATAACTGGGCTTTGCTTGAAGCCAAAGGTACATAGATAAAGAACTCTGGAAAGTTGAGAAATCATTCAAAATCTCCCTAAGCAGTGAATGTAGAAACTTAGATCCAGGTCATTTGGCTTTGACAAAACATACTTAGAGAGAGGTATTAACTTTTTGCTTTCCTAAGTTGTTAGTCTTATCTCTACCATAAGCATAAAACAAACAAACAAAAAAGAACAGTAACAGAAGCAAAAGCCTGAGACAGAAAAATCTGACTATCAATTTGCTGTCGTGTTTCTAATGCCAGGCTACCAAGAAATTCTAGGAGGGTAGACAGTGAAGAAGGCGCCATTCATAACACTGCTATCCCATTGGTGACTCTGTGCCAGTGTCCTTGCTGAGTGATTTTACATAAATCAGAAAGAATATTGCCGGTTAAAAGAAATGGTGTTCCCCCAATTCCCCCTGCTCTGTTATATTTTCTGGATAACTAGCAGATTGAATTCACTCCAGGGTTAACAAAATGTGCATCCACTGTGAAAAACTAGGCTTGTGAAATATTAGTTTTCTTATTGATTGGTCATAGAAAATGGAGAGTTTAAAAGAGAGCACACCTCACTAGATGTTCTAAACATTCAGCTCTCTTTCTTAGATTGTCAGCAAAGCTAGCTTCAAACTGTCTCATTCATGACTTTTTTATACTTATAATCCCTGACAGGATTTACATACAAACTAAGACTGACCAGAAGGTTTTACTGATTTATCAGAATTGTTCAGATACACACTATTGCCCAAAAGTAAGTAAAGCAATTCTAGAAACTACATTGATTGTTTTCAGGCCAAGATAATGAACATCATTTCATAAAACACCATGATGAACTCAAAGCCTAATTCCTTGAACCAAATACATGAAAGAAGGGGCCAGGGGAGAAAAATGTTATTCTTCCAAATATTTCTTACTATCTTAAAATGTTATTTTCAACCAAACTAATATCTCGGTTTTTGCCTTTTTTTTTTTTCATTTCACTCAGTATGGTGTTGTAAAAGTTTGAAGAGTAGCTAAGGCAGACCATGTTACACATCTAACCATAAATAGCTTCAGGTGGAAATGTCATTTCATTGGGTTCACAGTGAAACACCCCAGTGCAGCGGTTCTCAGATGGTGGCCCCCAACCAGCAGCATCCACATATCTGGGAACTTGTGAGAAATGCCCATCCTTGGGTCCCACCCTGACCCACTAAATAAGAAAATCTGGGGGCGGGGCCCAGCGATCTGTTTCCACGAGCCCTCCAGGTGATTCTGAGGCACACTCCAGTTTCAGATCCACTGCTCTAATGGCGAGGCCAGAGTTACTCTTGGATTTTACTTCTCTGGGTCTATGGAGCTCTGCCTAGTCAAATTTAAGTGAATTTGATATGCTCTCATTTTCAAAATCAACACTTTACTCACTTGTTTAACTGACTAGAGCCTCAAAAATGTCCTGGAGCAGATGGCAATTGGGCTTGGAGGACTGGGACACTGCCTTCTGCTCTTTGATCCCCCAGCACAGCAAGTTGCCTTCCAGCCCTCCTCAAGTCAGTGTCTGCCTTCCCTGTCACCCCCTTCCCTCAGGTACAGGCAAAGGGACCTGCAGGATATTCATCCAAAAGGATAACACCTGCAGCTCAGGATCTAGAGCAGTGCTTCTCACCCGGGCTGCACATTAAAGTCACCCAGGGAGCTATTCAAAACCCCACTGCCCAGGCCACAACCCAACTGTTACAGTCTCTTGATGGGGTGGACCCAGGCATTGGTAGTGTTTAGAGCCCCAGGTGATTCCAATGTGCTGCAGAGCTTGAGGGAGGAGAGAAGGTAAGAAGCTTCTGGGGCAGGGGGCCTTTCCCTGGGGTTGGGGAAACACCTAAGCAGGTTGGAGGGGTTCTAATTTTCTTACCCTTAAGTGTAGCTCAGGTGGTGGGAGTGCAAGACTAGACCTGGAGGGAAGAATGAAGCACGTGAGAAAGGACCAGAGGCCCAGGACAGAAATTGCTCTTAGACACTAGATACTTAGATCACCAGATAAATTCCCAGGAACCCCAAAGGCAATTCCTGAAACAGGACCCTTGTTACAGCACAGGTGGCATCTGATCACTCTGCTATCTTAGTTAGGAAAGTGACCTTAGCCACCCTGACAGGGTCAGGTGCTGATTCACCCTGAGGACCTGGACAACAACCCACTCTGCCCTTCCCTCAGCTCTCCCAGTTCTTTCCCTGTTCTGTCCTCATAGGCTTTTCTCTGGTTGGAGTCTCTGTGTTCTCTATAATTGCCTCTGAGCTGCTCAATTTTGTTGTTAAGGGCTGAGCTCCCCGTAGGAATAGGACATGTTTGTCCCCATCTCCTTCCCTTGTCTGCTCTTCAGGTCCTTCCAGAACTACCAGTACCTCTTGAAAAGACCCCATTGGACCTCAGAAAGCTTTTTCTTTTTCTTTGAATAGTTTGCCAGATTTTTTCTCTTTTGAAAAGTTTGACATCTGTAGTCATTACAACTGTGCTGAGATTATGCCCCAACTTTCAAGTCAGCCGAGTTCTGAAGTCAGGGGAGCTGCAGAACTTCTGGGGGCGGGACGTCAGGCACAAGTGCTGCCGGGATTCTGCCTGAGCAACTGGGGGCTCTGGGGGGAGCTCCATCTGATCATCTTAAAGTGCGTAAAGTGTGCACGATTCCCAGGTGGGGATGCTCTAAATTACTGAGGGTCCACAGACGTTACGCATGGCACTTTATGTCGTGTGTATGTATTAGTGTTTGTAATAGTATCAAAAAGGAGAATGTGGGTAGCATCCATAAAGGGGAGATAGAACTTAACATGCTAATTGGGGTCATATTTGCACATCTGTTAGTCATTTAAATACTAATTATTGTTATAGTATTTGTATACCTGTATTAATTGTGCATAAATTTATAGGGAATTCATTCATTTATTTTGTAAGCATCCACTATTGAGAATTATATTAAGCACTGGATGATCCTAATCTATCATAGTCATTATTGGCTCTCCATTCATTCATTAAATAAATATTTATTGAGAACTTTATTATGTACGACAGGTATCATGAAAAAATCACTCCCAAATCCCTACCCTTGTAGAGGAATATATTGTTGCAGTATTAATATACCAACAATAAAAGGCTAAAACATAGTATTATCAATAGGGTGAACAACTGTCTTGGTTTACTTGGAACCAGAGGATTTTTAAGCTGGGGAAACCAGGATGGTTGTCCACACCATTATCAGGTAGATATGGGCTATAAGAAGATGAGGTGGGTGGAGCAACTTTGGGATGGGGAGAAATCAGGATTCTATTTCAGATATTTTGACTTGACTTGCCTAGTACCGCTGAATAGGATATTAAGATATCTAGGATATCTAGGATATCTTTTTCTCTTGCAGTGATCTCAGTATCAAACCATTCAGACCTTCCACTGTAGTCAGAAACTAGCAAAGGAGGCTGAGAAGGACAGCCACACAGAGAAGGGAAAGCCAGGAGAGTGTGGTGGTCTGAAAGCCAGGTGAGAATGCATGTCAGGGAGGATGGAATAGTCAACTCTCCAGATAGTGCAACATGACTGGACAGAGATGTGAGCATTGCATTTAGCACCAGGGAGGTCATGGGTGACCTTGACAAGGGCAGTTCCAATGGAGTGCTGGGGGCAAAAGTCTGACCACTGTAGAGAATGGGGAGAGAAGAATTGGAGGCAGCAGGTATAGACACTCTTTCCAGGAGTTTGCCATAAAGGAGGCAGAGAAATAGAACAGAGCTGAAAGGGATGTTTGGTCCAAGGAGTTTTTATTTGTTAAGATACAAGATATTAGGACATGTGTGTTTTGATGGGAATGATGACTTACAGAGGAAATTGTTGATGCAGCACACAGAAGGAGTGTGCCAGGTGAGATGACAAGGGGGTCCAGGTAACAACTGGACGTGGCCTTGAAAAGGGACACGCAAGTTCATCCACAGTAACAGGAGGGAAGGTTGAATATATGGGCACTGATACTGGTGGCTGGACTTGCAGAGGTTCCAGTTGCTTCTGTTTTCTCAGTAAAATAGGAAATAAAGTCTGTAGCTGAAATTAAAGGTGAGGAAGTACAACACTGGGGGACAGAGGAGACCGGATATAACAGTCATCCAGGGAAGCGAGAGTGACGGAACTTGGGAAATTTAGTAGAACTGGAAGCTGCACTAAGGGCCCACTTGAATTTAACTGAGACCTGCCTCGGTGTGTGTGTGTGTGTGTGTGTGTGTGTCCATGTGCATGTATAGTTTTTTCCCTGGCCCCATTCAGCTGCCAGGTGCAAGCACAGAGTAAGCTAAACTGAGAGTTGGATTTAGCCAGGGTTGAGGTTTTACCAGGCAACTAGGACAAAGTAAGCAGAGGGTCAAGGGACTTGAGGATGCATGAAAAGGAGAGACTCTAAAGATCGGCAAGAAAATATTTTTCCAACGTTCTAGTTAGAAAAGTTCAAATGAACAGGAAAATTAGAAGAGCAGTCCTCCGCCCTTTTTCCCCATGACCTTGACCTTCTGAAGAGACCACATCAGTTGTCTTACAGGATGTCCCACATTCCAAATCTCTCTCAGTATCTCATTATGGTGTCATTGAACATATTCTTCTATTCCTGGTATTGCTTATAAACTGAACACTAGGTCTATAGGCTCTATTCGATTCAGGTTAATTGTTGTGTAATAATACTTCCCTGTTAGTCCTAGGCACTTCCCATTGCATTACATCAAGAGACCAGGGAAGGTGGTCCCATATTAGGGATAGTAAATTTGGTCAGCTTAGGGTGGTTACAGTCAGATCTCTTTGTTACAAAGATTCTTTTTCTCTTGCCGTGACCTCAGTATCAAACCTGGGTAAGGATATTAGAGGGCAAAGGACAGGGAAAATGTGATACGATTGATGGAGTATAAGTCACAGGCACAGAACAGGTCTACACAAGGCACGTGTTTTTAAATGTTTGGTACCAAATATTCCATTGATTGTCTCCCTTGTATTCCTAGGACTCATCAATCTTGAACCTGACCACAGGTGTGTGAGTTCTTTAAACTCAGAACGGGAGGGCGGCTTCTTCTTTACCACCTAAGGACTTACTTCCTGGCTACTTTTCATCTTGAAGAGACGTTAGGTTTGCCATCTTTGGGGATGTCTTTTGACTTCAGTCACATTTCAAGAATAATAATGACCCCAGGGATCAGGCATCTTACACTACCCACTGTCCCTTCTGAGCTTGGGGACTCACTCTGTCTCTCCCCAGTGGTAAGAAGTCCTCACTCTCCCAGCCAGCCAGGCAGTCAGTCAGTCAATGTAACATCTCCCTCACCTGGTGTTACAGGCCAGTCCACACTGTGGGAAGGACATCTCTAGTGTTCTCCTGAATATCAGGGAAGCTCTGGGCTGACATCCCTAGTTCGTCACCAACCTTCCCTTCTTCACTTTCCTGATTTACTCCAGTTAGATAAAGCCAGCCTACATTTGATAAGTGACCTTATTTTAAACTGCTCATCCTTGGTGACACTTTGCTTGCTGTGTGTATCACTTCTGTCTTGCCTACTTCGTTCTTTGCCAAGTCAAAGGCTCTGTCTCAGGATAACTGAGATGTTGGCGCCCCCTAAAGGACAACTGATTTAACATTCGCTCTTTATTAACTAACATTTAATTGGGTTGAAGTTTGGGTTGAAGTTTTTAATTGACCAGTAATACCTCAAAACATACGAACAGACCAATGTGTTTCACGATATACGCAAAAGCTCTAAAGGTCAGGCCAGAAAAATAGTATTCTGCTTGTCATCTAAGCACTTAAAATTTGTAGATATGAGTTTGTGAATAAAGAGTATACAAATTACTTTCTGCTTTGATTATAGAGTAGGGGAAGATAAGAATAGCTAAAGTTCTGAAATCTATTAATTAATTAATAAGAATTTTAGTCCTTACTATAGCATGATGTTTCTACACAGGAGAAAAATTTATCTGTGTGTCAGTCAAATTAATTCCCTGGAATGTACATAAGAAGCATCTGCATTTTTGTTTTTGTTTTTACAGTTGCGAGCAAGAGAAAAACTTGTCCAAAACTCAGGATAATGTGATGAATATTATCTGGCATCAATACAAGAATATATTTGACTTAGTAGAGAGCATTTTGATTAAAAATCGATTTTTCTTCCTGAAACAGATATCAAGTAAACAATTCATTCGGGCACCAATCCTGTTTTCATTTCTCCCCATTGCCATTATTTCAGGGGCTTCCTTTTAAAGCTCTTGGAATACATCACAAATGAGATGGATTAAATACTTAGCCTACAGCCTAATCTACTCAGCCAGAGCTGAGCTCTTTGGCCCACTGTCTTCTATGGGAATATGTCCTCACAGACATTTACTGAACAACCTCACTGAGACGAAATCATCCTTTTAGGAGCCAAATGTCAACCCGGAGAGAGAGGAACTAGTGAGTAGATGGCCACTCTAGCCCAGTGTAAGAACACTTACATAGGCTATAGTAGCCACTCCCCATCTTTGAGGATTGTGTTCAGAAAACACCCATAGTAGGAGAATTTGCAGTTGAGAAACAAAATTTCAGTGGAGAAGTGGGGACAAAATAGCAAAGCTGCAGTGAACACCTGTTCACTCGTGTTGAACTTAAAAACTTCAACAATATTAAGTTCACCAAAATAAGAAAAGATAACATCTAAAATAAAGCTAACACCAGAAATGTTATGCATCTTGAATTTGCACAATTGAGCACTGTGCAATTCTTTCCATCTTCTATCCCCTGCACACCAGATTCTCCCTCATCTGCAGTATCAAAAAGATGTTCATGGGCTTCCCTGGTGGTGCAGTGGTTGAGAGTCCACCTGCCAATGCAGGGGATATAGGTTCGTGCCCCGGTCCGGGAAGATCCCACATGCCACGGAGCGGCTGGGCCCGTGAGCCATGGCCGCTGAGCCTGCGCGTCCGGAGCCTGTGCTCCGCAATGGGAGAGGCCACAACAGTGAGAGGCCTGCGTACCGCAAAAAAAAAAAAAAAGATGTTCATAAATATATTTTACTTTCCTGTAATAATGTGCATATTTTCTTTTTATTCCTCTGCCCAAATGTTTGGTTCCTTTCTGATGTCATGATCTGTGTCTCTGAACTCCACTCTGGCCTTGGAGACATGGGATAATGCGTAATCCTCATGTGGGAAAGTTCTGGAAGATCTATTTTAAGTTCCCTAGCAGACCTCAGCAGGTTAGCTCTCGAGCCCCGAAGTTAAGGGTTCTATCACGTTAGCTCTGCCTATGGCAGCTCCTCACCAGAGCACACAGGATGGGCAACTTTTATATACGTTCTGGCTCCTGCTCTGTAAACATGGCCAAAACACAGACTAATGCATTGGCTTTCTTCATGGCTCCTGTAGCTGCACTGCAGAAAACCTCTACTCCTTCTCTGCCCTCCACTCTTTTTAATTCCCAAACTCCACTACCTTTTTCTGATTATCTCCAAGAAAAATGCCTATCAATTTAAAGCTACTTGACTGGAAATTTTTTGAAGTTGCAGAACTGCCATGCTTACTTGTTACTAAGGGGAATTTGCACTTGGCCGTGTGGTCCATGTATAAACGCTGTGACATAAAACCTGTAATCTGAAGAGCCTGTTGTCCTGCCCCACAGAGGAGTCTGGATAACGTGCTTGGAACGGCTTTGCCAGCACGGGGAGGTGGAGGGTGATACATGAGACCTTGTCTGTGCCTGAGCACAAACCCTGTGGTCCTACTGTCTACCCAGCAGCAGAGTCAGTCGAGGGCCCCACACCTCAGAGGTGGCATTACCAGGGTCACAGGTAGAAAGGCTGGAACTTGGAGGGATGTGGCGTAAAAGGCTGGAACTTGGAGGGATGTGGCTGAGACATGGCTTCTCTTTCCTCCCTCCCTCACCATATCTAGGTGCCCCTGTGGGTAAGGATTTTGGGGTGGCTGTCTGCACCTCCTTCTGCCCTGGTCTGTCTGCCGTGTATCCTCACTGAACTGACTTTCCTCATTACCTTGAGATAATCTCATTTGATTTCTCCAAGGGGTGTTTGGTGTTCAGTCTTCGCCTATAATACAAACAACTGGCACTTATGAAAACAATGGACATACAAACACCACATGTCCTGCTTATATCTTCCTATGCTCTGATAAACTCCATCCCGTCTCTGTTCATACCCCCTCCATCTCACTCCTCATAAGGAGGATCAACCACATAGCTTATTAACGAGGACATTTTGGACTTCCAGCTTCCTGAGCCGTGCTCATCATGGTCACAGACACCACTTAGCCCTCACCCAGGTAGCCTGCTTCTGTCTAGGCCCTGCATGAACCTTTTCCAACCTCAGCCCCTTTCCACAGGAAATGCAGTCACCTGCAGAATTTCTTAACTTTTCTCTTGGTAGATGAAAATTAGTTCATACCACCCACACCTGATTCTTAACTTCATGAGTTCCCAACAGACATTCTCTTCTTCTAAAGTCCCTCTTTTACTGAGCAGTGAATGAGGAGTCCCTCTCCTCCCCAAATCCTCATAAATATAGGCTCATCTCAGCTGTTTCCTCTCAAGCCTTCCCTGTGCTGCTTGCATCCACTATCTAATAAACCCATGCCACCTTTTATCCTGAAGAGAATAACTATCCACTTAACCTTTATCCTCAATCATCAAATTATTTATTTTTTTATTTATTTATTTTTTTTTTTTGTGGTATGCGGGCCTCTCACTGTTGTGGCCTCTCCCGTTGCGGAGCACAGGCTCCAGACGCGCACGGTCAGCGGCCATGGCTCACGGGCCTAGCCGCTCCGCGGCATGTGGGATTTTCCCAGACCGGGGCACGAACCCGTGTCCCCTGCATTGGCAGGCGGACTCTCAACCACTGCGCCACCAGGGAAGCCCTCAAATTATTTAAATGATCCATTTATCCTTCCAATGCCAAAGCCTAATTTATAAGCAATCTTAATAGAACATTTTCTCGGGACTTCCCTGGTGGTGCAGTGGTTAAGACTCCACGCTCCCAATGCAAGGGGCCTGTGTTCGATCCCTGGTCAGGGAAGTATATCCCACATGAATGCCCCAACTAAGGAGCCCACATGCCACACTAAGGAGACCGCCTGCCACAACTAATACCTGGTGCAACCAACCAAATAAATAAATAAATAAAACAAAACATTTTCTCAACGAAGTGAGTCTCTGCAGAAGAATTCTGTACCACTGTCCTAAGAAGACAATATTCTCCTCACACACAGAGGTCCCATGACGTCTTCAGCTAGGATTTAACAACATGTTATAATGCTCATTGCCTTATCGTGCCCCAATTAGAGTAGGATTTGGGGCAGGAAGCAAGTCCTGAAGGAGGACATGGGTGGGGAGGGGCTGCCTGCTCCTTCCTACTTGCTCTGAAGGCCCAGCTCAGGCCTTAAGAGCCAGGCCTGGGGGTGGGAGTAGAAGGCAGAGCAGTGGAAGAGGAACCAGGAAGTTCAAGGAAGCCTGGGTTCCTGGCAAGGTCCCAGGGTTCACACAGCAAGGGCTATCTAATGGCTCAGCATGTCCTATGTCCTGGGAGAACTCTGTGACCCTGGAGACCTTGATGAATCATGATGGATGCAGAGCCCCAAGACAGCTTCTGTCACCACCACAGAGAGCATTCCAGGCCAGCCCAGCCAGCCAAGTCCAGGGCCAGAGGTGCCCAGGAGATGTCCTTCAGTCCTAGAATGATATTCCCCTGGAGGGTCCAGGCCTGATTAGAGCCTCTGGGGGATGGGTGGTACAAGGCAGAACTGCTGCTTCCAAACTAAAGAGATAAGATTTCAGTTATTCCAGCAACTTCTGATTATGAGGCTCACTTCTGCATGGGGAGCACTGTCTAGAGAGGGACTGCTTGGGTGCTGGAGGCTCTCAGGAATATGGTGGTGTGGAGGGTTCAGTTTCTTACAGGCTTGCAGCTTTGATAACGTTAGAGGGTCGTATTTTAGTGACTTGGAGTTAGACAAGGTGAAATAACGAATAACTGTGTGTGTGTGTTCGATCTTTAGGGATGCTCAAACAGAGAGCTAGTATGTAGAAATGTTTCAACTGGAGAAGGAGGTTCTTGTGCTAACACAAGTGCTTAGTTAATCTGAATACTAGAAATTATGCATTGCATTTAGATCAACAGGCATTTGGTATGAGAGCCACCTGGTAGGCAAACTCATCACACTGAGTTCTCCTGACCCTCAACAAGTAACCCCAAGGTTTGCTTTCTCTGCAGGTCCTCAAGTGTGTTCCACGTAATGAAGCACAATCACTACACATCCCGATTCGGCAGCAAACTTGGGTTGCAGTGCATTGGCATGCATGAGAAAGGCATCATATTTAACAATAATCCAGTCCTCTGGAAAGCTGTTAGAACTTACTTTATGAAAGGTATTCAGATGTCCAGCTACATTCTGCTCTTTTGTTTATGAATATGCCTTCTTGAAATAAATTTTAACTTCTGCTGCTTCACAGTTTTGAAATAGTAAGAGCTAACATTCATTATACATGTACTATACGGTAGGCAGTGTTTTAAGCACTTGTTATTTTAATCCCACAGCAACCCCATGTGGTAAATACTCTTATCACTTACATTTTACAAATGAGACAACTGAGGCATAAACAGTAAGTATCTTGCCCAAGTTTCCACCATTAATAAATGGCAGCATAGGATACAACCCCAGATCCTACATATTTAACCACCACAAACTCTGTTTTTCTTGTTAACACACAAACAATTTCACGAATGTGAAGGGGAATTGGCACCCTATATACTTAAGGTCACTTCAGTTAAGAATTTAGTGTATCAGCCATATAGTTGATTTAACAATGCCAACACGTTTGCTGAATCACTGACTGACATCCCAGATGTTTTAACAGAAAGAAATTTGCAAATTAGAGAATTTTAGTACTGAGAAGGGCTGTATCTTGTCTAGCCTCTGAGTTTCATACTTAAGTAAATACATTTCTAGAGCGCTTCTGATTTCCCCCCAGGCAACACAGCAAGGAATCAATGAGCAGAGACCAGATCCCGAACCTCCCTATCTAGTGATTTCCCTCTTTACTATATGCTGCTGGAATGGAAGCCTTTGGGAAATAATCATGACCAACCTTTGACATTAACATCAGAGAAGATGGTCATGTACTAGAAACCTTATCATTGATGGAATCTGGCGCTAGATGGGTTGTAGGTCTGACCAGGGACCATGGATATTCTTCCCTCCAGACAGCCTCTGCAGTGAACCTAGATGCCTCCTGTGTGGCTGCCGAGACAGGGAAAAACTATGCCTGTCCCAGTCTAGTGGTGATCCCCCTCCACAGAGCTGCCCATCACCAAGATTCAGCACAACTCTAGCACAGATTCCACTACCTTAGTTTCCTATTGCTGCTTAACAAATTGATACAGACTTGGTGGTTTCAAACCACACATTCATTACCTTACAGTCTGATGGGTCAAAAGTCTGGCATAGGCCTCACGGGGCTAAAATCAAGGCACTGATAAGGCTGTGTTCCTTTCTGGAGGCTCTAGGGAGAAAGTGTTTCCTTGGCTTTTCCAGCTTCTAGAGGCTGCCCACATTCCTTGGCCTGTGACCCTTTCAGGGATATTACATTCTGTTTATATGTTTGAAATGTGGCTTCAAGCTCTTGAACATAGAGGCAAATCATACATCAGCCTGGGAGTGATAAAGCCGACCCTTCCATGCAAAGTACTGAGTCATTAAGGAATCATCTGTCCTACTTGTGGATGTGACAGTCACCCAGGAAACAGCATCCTGGCCTTTCATATCTCCAGGTCCCTCCTAAAGTCAGAAAGTATGCTGACAACCCAAACTTCCCTTTTATACATGGGTGGAAATGCTTATAGTCGAGGACCACTCACTAGGTCTCCTTTCTTATTTGCGAAGTGTGCCTTCAGGGGCTTCTGCAGCACAGCTGATTTGTTTTGTCTGAGGACTCTGACTTTAACAGCAAGTCTGAATAAAAAAGACATAAAAGGGACTTCCCTGGTGGTCCAGTGGTTATGACTCCATGCTTCCAGTGAAGGGGGCGTGGGTTTGATCCTTGGTCGGGGAACTAGGATCCTGCATGCCACAAGAGGTGGCCAAAAAAAAAAAAAGTTAAAAAAAAGTGATTACTCCTAAAGAAATCTTAAAGAAACTTAGAACAAGGAGAGAAAATTTTTAAGAGTTAAACTCTCAGGTTAGACCACCTACCTTCAGGACCACTAGCTGCTCAGATGGTTAGGAGCCAAGCAAAGGGAGAAATCAGAGCCAGTTCAGTCTACCTGGTTTCATTCATTTCATTCATTCATTCCTCAATTTGACAAATATAAATCAAGGGCCACCATATACTATGGACTTGAAGTACAATGTTAGTAGGTTGTCACTGCCCTAAAATAGTTCCCAGTCCTGTGAGGAAGACTGCTCAAACAACAAAGATTTGTTTTGCTGTTATGACATTGACTAAGTACAATAAATCTGGATTTGTTTGAAAAGTAACCGAAATTAAGAGAAGGGTACATTTGGTAATTTAGAAGACTAGCATTTTACACATATGAACTACAATTAAGCAGGAAACACCTTAGATCTAAAAGGTAAGATCCAATTTGAATAGTTCTATAGCAATATTCTGCCACCCACTGAAACATAATACATCATCACCCTGGCCAAATTCAAACCTTCTTTAGAGGAAAATGTATATAATAAATACGGAAAATCACTGATTTGTGATTTATGACAAGTACTGTTTCATTTGCTGTCTCACAAATGTCATCATATGAAGAAAAGTTTAATTTTGAATAGTTTGTTTTAAAAATATTTATTTATTCATTCAGTCACTCATTTTAAACCATAAATGTGATAACCTGCTATGGAGAAAATTAAGAGAATACAGAAAAAGTATAAAGAAGAATATGAAAATCTCCACCCATAATAAAAATGTGGACAAGTAAGCTCCAAACACAAAACGCCAAAATTGCCTGATAGTTTGTGTGCCCTGGAGTTGGAGGCGGCTCACTCTGACGTGTACCCTTCAGCTTTGTCTGGCCCCGGCCTGGTGCACATGGTGACCATCTGTGCTGATTCTATCACCAAGCATCTGGACAGGCTGGAGGAGGTCCACAGTGAGTTGGGTTATGTGGATGTGTTGACCCTCATGTGGTGCATCATGCTGGACACCTCTAACAAGCTCTTCCTGGGGATCCCCTTGGACGGTACTGAAATTTTCATTCTTGTGACTTGACATTCAGCCCTTTATTAAACAGGGCATGAGAAGGATAACGAACTCAAGTAAAGATATGCTCTTTCGTACACTGCTCTTCTTTCAACTTCTCTAAGTATTCCCCCCAATTTTTCCTGGTATGTCTGCCTTGTTCACTTACAAGATAATAAATATCCATAGCAGGGGCCATCTTCTATTTCTTTTGTATCTCTCCTTGTTGCACTAGGAAATAAGATTCTACCCACAGTGAAACTTAACAGGTGTGAACATTTGATTTATTCATAAATATATCCTACCACCAAACCTACGTATTTAACCATTTCCAACCATTCTTTTTGCCACAATGTATAAATATGTACAGTATACGTATATATACACACACATACACACATATACATACTATATATATATATGAATACACATACACACCTCTCTCACAAAGCCAGTAAGTATGAAAACTTTGACTCTATCTATATGATGATAAGGGTACTGCTGCTGCTGGAAATGATGATAACTAACATTAATTTAGTATCTACTATGTGCCAAGCAGTATAAAAAGTTGCTTCACATAAAGTTTGTCACTTAGCATTTATAACAATCCTGGCAAGATGTCTCACTCAAGAAACTGCTTTCCTCACTATACTACGGAAATAAATATTAAACACATACATGCAACTCTACCACCAACAAAAGAACAAACATTAATCATGTGGATTCATTCCATTCTGCTGCTGTCAGCTTAATGTAATTTCTCCTGACTTGATTTCAAGCAGTGTTCATTGATTCATACATTCATTCAACTAATATTTTTTAATTTTCCTGAAGTGTGGTTGATTTACAATGTTGTGTTAATTTCTGCTGTACAGCAAAGTGATTCAGTCATACATATATATATTCTTTTTCATATTCTTTTCCATTATGGTTTATCACAGGATATTGAATATAGTTCCCTGTGCTATACAGTAGAAGCTTGTTGTTTATACATCCTATAAATAATTATCTGCATCTGCTAATCCCAAACTCCTAATCCTTCTCTCCCCCACTGCCATCCCCCTTGACAACCACCAGTCTGTTCTCTATGTCTGAGTCTGTTTTTGTTTCGCTGATACGTTCACTTTGTCATATTATAGATTCCACACGTAAGTGATATCATATGGTATTTGCCTTTCTCCTTCTGACTTACTTAGCTTAATATGATAATCTCTAGGTCCATCCATATTGCTGCAAATGGCATTAGTTCATTATTTTTAATGGGTGAGTAATATTCCATTGTGTGTAGATGCCACATCTTCTTTATTCCTATGTCGATGGACATTTAGGTTGTTTCTATGTCTTCGCTATTGTGAATAGTGCTGCTATGAACATAGGGGTGGATGTATCTTTTCGAATTACATTGATAGCTTTGTTTGGGTATATGCCCAGGAGTGGGACTGCTGGATCACATGGCCACTCTTTTTTTTAGTTTTGTGAGGAATCTCCATACTGTTTTTCATAGTGCCTCCACCAATTTACATTTCCACCAACAGTGTAAGAGGGTTCCCTTTTCTCCACACCCTCTCCAGCATTTATTAGTTGTAGTTTTTTTTTTTTTTTTGGCCACGCTGCACAGCATGTGGGATCTTATTTCCCTGACCAGAGATCGAACCCATGCCCCCTACAGTGGAAGAACAGAGTCCTAAACACTGGACCACCAGGGAAGTCCCTGTAGACTTTTTAATGATGTCCATTCTGACTGATCTGAGGTGGTACCTCACTGTTGTTTTGATTTGCATTTCTCTAATAATTAGCAATGATGAGCATCTTTTCATGTGCCTATTGGCCATCTGTATGTCTTCTTTGGAGAAATGTCTGTTTAGGTGTTCTGCCCACTTTTTTTTTTTTTTCTTTGCGGTATGCGGGCCTCTCACTGTTGTGGCCTCTCCCATTCTGGAGCACAGGCTCCGGACGCGCAGGCTCAGCGGCCATGGCTCACGGGCCCAGCCACTCCACAGCATGTGGGATCTTCCCGGACCGGGGCACGAACCCGTGTCCCCTGCATCGGTAGGCAGACTCTTAACCACTGCGCCACCAGGGAAGCCCTTCTGCCCACTTTTTGATTGGGCTGTTTTCAACTAATGCTTAACTGATTGCCTATTTTCTGCTAGGCTTAAGTTCTGGGGACAGAGCAGTGGACAAGACAACGTCCTTGCCTTCAAAGAGTTTACATCCCAGTAGAGATATGTATGGTAAACAAGTAACTATCTAGTAATATTTTAGGCAATAATAAGTGCCTTGAAGAAAAAACAAAGCAGGGCAAAAGTCTAAAAAGTAAAGGGGGAAGTCAGAGGGAGGCCGAAGCTCTTGTGGAGAGGAAGGGTGGTCAGGAAGGCCTCTGTGGAGAGGATGTCTGAAAATAGCCCTAAATGAAGTGTGACCATGAGCCACGTGCAGATCTGAGGGAAGAACATCACAGGCATAAGAACAAGGCACGAGTTTCACACTTGCCCAGACCAACTGAGCTATCACACCTGCTCCCTGATTGACCACGTCTGGACAAGCAGACAAGCGACAAGCCCTCCCTTTCTCTGCTCCACTCTCCTCGCCTCATCTCCCCGGCTCTTTAATGATTCCTTACCAGAGTCATAGGAACCCCATCTGATTGACATTAGGATGGGAGCCCCATTCACTCTGAGGACATTAGTCACAGCCTCTTGCCTCATCCCCTTTCACACAGGGACTCTGAAAGTCCTGTTTGCCTGTTCCACATACATCTCTCCTAAGATATGGCAGGTACCTATTTTAGACGTCCCTGCTCTTTGGTTCCCCACTGGCCTTGATTCTTAGGAGGGATCAAGTAAAGGGAATTGTACAGCTCTCTGTTAACTTATGGACTACAGTCTAAGAACCTGAATAACCCATACAGACTTATGTGTATTTCCCTCTGCTCACCAGGTCCTTGTTAAACTCTCATTTGGCCTGAGGGACCCAGTGCACCAAAGAGAAAAGGACATGGCCCTGAGGTCAGATAGAACCAGGCTCCAGCCTAGGGACTTCCGGCCACACTGGCTCTATGGTGTAGGGCAAGCTGTTTTATTTCTATGAACTGCAGCTTCTGCAGCTGCACAATGATAACATTCTCACTCCCCTAGCAAGACTGTAAGGATTAAATGAAATCTCTTTTGTAAAGCACCTTACCCTGATCATGGTATTTAGCAGTTGAAAATAAATGCCTCTTCCCTTCCCTTGTTTATAATTTGAAAAAAGCAGGGGGTTTCTTTTCTCTAGTATTCAATTTAGTTCAAGAACATCCATTAAGAGCTGACTGTGCCCGAGACTCAGGACAAGGTACTGAAGATTTCAAGAAGAATTCTACACTCTGGACTGAAATATAAATAGCAGAGTGGTGAGGCATTTTGCCTTTCCAGGTACCAGAATTGAGGACATAATGGCCATAATTACTAGTACCCTTCTTATTTCCTATGGTCAGGAAAATAGGAGGGAGTTGGAGGCTCAGCCAAGGAGAAGCATGTGAGATTCTAGGCTGTGTCTCTAACAGACTTGAAAACTGGCAAATCTCTAACTTGGCCAATTTAGATGCCAAGCAGAATAAATTGGTCTTGATTTGTTTGGTGGCATTCATGTGGCTGAAACACCCAGTGAAGGTGGAACCTTGCCTTGCTTAGAGTCCCAGATGGTAGAAGAGTCTACAGGGGATTTTCTCTGATCAGTGTACAGTTCTTGGGCTCACATTTTTGCTCATCTGTTCTGATCTTTTTCTGTTTTTCCAGAAAGAGCCATCGTGGTTAAAATCCAGGGTTATTTTGATGCATGGCAAGCTCTCCTTCTCAAACCAGAGATCTTCTTTAAGATTTCTTGGCTATGCAGAAAGTATGAAAAGTCTGTGTAAGTAACACATTTTGGAAAATTTATTGGTGAGATTGATTTGTGTGGTGTCTTAGCTATTGCTGGCCCCTTCGGCAAGCTTTCTCCTCTCCAGAACCACAGGGAGCTGTTGATTAAGTTGCTGATGAAACACTTCTTACAGCAATTTGGCAGCATGTGGCCAGACCACAGAGGAAAGGAAGCCTTTGGCCCAGGGTAGTTTTCCCCTAGGAGGCTGAGAGCTCCATCTCTGGAACTAGGAAACTGCAGTGTTTTTTGAGTTGAAGAGAAAGGTTGGCTGTATCTATCATTATTATTTGTCAAAATTCTCTCTACATGTCTAGAAAAATTGAAACATGAAATCATATTGTTGTGCTGCTTCTGAATGAATTTAACTTAATTCAACTTGTAGGAACTGACAGTAGTTGCAAAAGAATTTTTTCATGATTAACGTTCACGAGATGTGTTGTTTATTTAGTTATGTATCTTCGGGGACCCTAAAATTGTCAATGAGTGGCTTTGCTTTGGTCTCAGACTAGTCTAGCAGAAGACCGGACAAATGTCTAATGGCCTATTGGATAATCAATGGGTTTTTAGACTGTAAGTAGCCGGCCACTATACGTGCCACCTCTAAACACCAGTGTAAAGTCCAAGGGATCTAGAGGTAGACAGACCTGGTTTGCATCCTGTCTCTCCCACTTAGTAACCATATGGCCTTGGGAAATTATTTAAAGTAAAATATAACCCACCTTCTGGGGTGGGGATATAGGTTAATGAGATCCTATATGTAGGGCAATTAGCAAAGAGCATGACATATAATAGGCAATAAATATGGTAGCTTTCCCCATCCCACAGTTCATATCTTCTCCAGATGTACCCGACTATCTTAAATTCTCCATTTCTAAAATTTCCCAAACTTGTTTAAAGGCCCAACTTTATCCTGTTTGTGTATTTTGAAATTCAGTAATATTAGTCTCCAGGGAGGACGTCAACTTGATTTTGCTTTATATATTCTCAAGTGGTTGGTGAGTATCAAGTGGATGATTTAGACACTTGGTTCTTTATATTGAATACATTTCACTTAGCTTATTGTGATCTGAATCAATAAGATAAACGATTCATCCCTTCACTGTGGTCAGGTTTGGTGGTAGTCTGAAGAGTCTCACTGTATAGTTCTTGGAAGTTAGTTTAGCTTTGTTATGGTCAGAAGGCCCATATAAATTTATGTGTAACAGTTTAACTGTAAAACAGTTTCTCTTTGATTTCTTTAAATTTAGCTCAGCAACATTCCATCTCTACATAATATTTGCCCATGGTTAGTGAACTAGTTTGTATCTTCTATCTCCTAGTACGGTAAAGACCTAGAGAAAGCTTTTAATCTCTTTCCGCAGAAAACGGAAAAATCTCTTTCCTGCAATAACGTCAATTCTTTCTTCACTGAGGCATAATTGACATATAACATTATGGTAGTTTCAGGTGTACAGCATAATGATTCAATATTTGAATATACTGAGAAATGATCATCACATTAACTCTAGTTAACATCTTTCACCATACATAGTTACAAAATTTGTTCCTTGTGATGAGAACTTTTAAGATCTACTCTCTTAGCAACGTTTAAATATGCAACACAGTATTATTAACTGTAGTCACCATGCTG
The DNA here is from genome assembly GCF_949752795.1 of Hyperoodon ampullatus. NCBI lineage: Eukaryota > Metazoa > Chordata > Mammalia > Artiodactyla > Ziphiidae > Hyperoodon > Hyperoodon ampullatus. The sequence goes on from NC_136916.1 coordinate 86,413,973, forward strand.
TACATTACATCCCCATGACTTACTGAGCATATAACTAGAAGGAAGTTTGTACCTTTGACCCCCTTCACCCATTTCATATCCACCCCAACCCCCAACCCCCATGGTAACCACCAATCTGTCCCCTGTAACAATGAGGTTGGGATTTTTGCTTTTGTTTTTGTTATTGTTTTTATAAGATTCCACATATAAGTGAGATCATGGAGTATTTGTCTTTCTCTATCATACCAATACTTTTTAAAAATATAGTTATGGAAAGGATTATGTGACATCAGCTTCCTTCCTTATTTATTCAATTGTATATTTATGCCTCTTTGAATTCCCAATATTAGAGCAGTATTATTTTCTACTTTTTATTTTGTCAAGTGTAAGGCTTTTCGGCCTCAGAATACATTAAATAGGTGTTTGTGGCCTGGACTAGTAACCTAGCCACCATTATTTTGGTATAAAGTACATTCAGAGTTCCAAACAACAGACTCACAGAGACATTCATGTAATATAAGTTTGTAAGTCAGAGACTTCCTATTTTGTAGAAACTGCCCTTGATCTCAATTCTCCTAGTTTTTAATGGCATACATATTCAAATGCATACATTTAAGCAGAAGCAACTTTTAACCTGAATAGGAGGACCCAGTGGATATTCACAGGCCCTGAATCTGGCCCAGGGAGGAAGTAGATGCTTAGAAATGGATGCAGCTCTATCAAGAAATTCCCTATGAATTCAAAGTCTAGGGGCATTTCAATACATCCCAGACCATTTGGGGGCCACTGCTCAGGTAGAAATGCTATGAGCATTCTAGCCCCCAACTGAATAAGTGTAGGAGATACTCAACAAATATTTGCAGAACAAATGGATGGGTAGATGAATGAATGAATGTGAATATATCCCTGCTGTATATTTGGAATGGTGTGTGTGTGGGCCTATAAGCATACTCACAGAGATACACAACAGTAGGCATCCTTATTTAGAATGACACAATGAAAATACTACCCTGAAGAATATCTCTCAGAATGTTTAAACATCTTCCTTGAGATGCCCCAAAAAACTTTTAAAAATAGGAGGAATCTTAAAGAATCCTCCCTTACTTTTCCTGCTGAACTAGAGTAAACATAGAGGCTATTTAGGTCAACAGAGTGTTTAAGCATGTAGGCAACCGTGCCAACAAGAATTTGAAAGAAAGATTTATTGTACATTTAACATAATACAGAATACTGTTCCCTGAGATTGGTGGGAACAATACAATTATATGTGAATGCATACACTTAAAGTCTAAGTCAAAGACAACAGAACTGAGATCTCAAGGTGGCCTTATTGTTCATCTAGCCTGATCCCTTCACTTTAAAAGAGACATAAGACTCAGAGGCTTAATCTAGGTTATGTGGAACGACAACAACCCAGACCAGAACCTGACCCTTTATCCAAGGTGCTTTTCCCTTCTCCACACTGTCAAAATGCATATGCATATTGATGCAGCCAGTCATTCGTTCAACAAATATTTACTTAGTGTTACTATGAGGCAGAAACTGCAAGGTATGAGATAAATACCAGGAAGAATACTTCCTGTGTAGAAGAGGAACCTCAAACTCAATAGTCTTCGGGACTATGCAGATAAAAGTAGGCTGGGTGGATATAAGACACAGGAAATGGAGGTGCCCATGGCAGACTACAGAGTGCATGCTCCCACTAAAGGCATTCACTGGCTTTGGTTTTTGATGTTTAATTTAAGCACTGTGCTGGCCCAATCAAATAGCAGAAAACATAATTGGATTTAGCCATTTGGTACCAGTTTTCAACCCTTAACTACAGTTACAGCCTTGATTTTGCTACCACTAATGAGATATCTGGGCTAACTCTGGTTCCTTAACATGATATAATGTATATGTAATTTAAAGATATCTGTGAAGAATTAAATATAAATTCAGTTATTCATGAGCACTAATGGATTCCACTAAAGCAGATCATTTCATTTTTAAGCATGGCAAACAAATCCATTTATCTAGATGGCATATCTGTGTACAAGTAGATAATATTTACACTGCTTTTTCCAGCAAGGAGCTGAAAGATGAAATGGAAATTCTGGTAGAAAAAAAAAGACACAGGATTTTCACAGCAGAGAAGCTGGAAGGCTCTATGGATTTCGCCACTGAGTTGATTTTGGCTGAGGTACAGACCTGAACTACCCATAGTTCCCATACAACATATGTGTATGACTGTTTATCAGTGTCTAAAAATTCTCTCTTGTTAATAGTTGCATGTTTCTGCTTCTGACTTTATGCTCCAGTATTTCTATAATGCCTAATCCAATAGCCCCCAATTAGACATCAGGTAAAATTGACCTTTAAGACTGAAACTTCTGTGTTTCTGCACAATACAAAATCTGAAAACTGGGGAGATCAAAGACACTAAACACATAGGCATTTGGTTAAGTTCTTCAGCTTTGAGCTGAAGATTGTTAATGCAAATGTCCATCATCAGTCCCAGAGACACATAATTTCCATGATTTCATTTTGTTGAGGTTATTAATCCTTGAGTGCCACCTCCCCTCCTGTTCTGAACCGTTCATTCACTTTTCCAAAGTTTCTCCCCACTTTCAATTGTTCAGAAACGTGGTGACCTGACAAGAGAGAATGTGAACCAGTGCATACTGGAAATGCTGACCGCAGCGCCAGACACCATGTCCGTCTCTGTATTCTTCATGCTGCTTCTCATTGCAAAGCACCCCCACGTTGAAAAAGCAATACTGAAGGAAATCCAGACTGTTGTTGGTAAGAATTTATCAAACAAATAGTAGAGATTAGAAAATAATTCCTTTTGAATATCTGCTACTAAGTCCTAAAATTCTTATGTCAAAAATCTTTTCTGGAATCCACGCAGAGAACAATGAACCAAGTCATTGTGTCATATTTTCATTATGCTAAACAGGTTTCTGTGTTTTCCTAATATAAAAAAATACACGCTCATTGGAAAAAATCCAAATACTAGAGACATGTATAAAGCAGAAAGTATTATTTCCTGATCCCTTCCACTCTCCTTCCCATTCCCCAGGGGGAATCACTGTTAATATTTTGATGTATATTCTTCAAGGTCTTTTTTGATGGGCACATAAACACATATATGCGGTTCTATTTGTCTGTGTTTAAAAAAACACGGGATCATCCACAAGGATTTACTACCTTATCAGTGACAAAAGGCTTTTGAGGGTCCACCCAGGGAAATGGCTATCATTTTTTGCAGTGTTTCTGGGTTTCAAGCAGCCCGTTCTTCCAGGTGGTGGCAGAGGGAGGAGGAAAGGGTGATGATAGCAGAGGCAGGGGAGCGATCAGTTTCCCTCCCTCACCCTCTCCTCCTCCTCTGCAGGAGAGCCTCCAGGTCCCTGCTCAGCTCTTCCCAACTCTGCCCCCTCCCTGCTCTGCCTCCGCTTCAGCATCACTCTGCCACTGCTTCGGATATCCCCACCCTTCCCTGGAGACACTGCCACGTTGAGAAGAAGTCAGAATTGCTTTCTGGAGAAAACAGAATCCCTTATTTGGAATGTGCTTCACATAAGTAATCTCTTTAGGACACATTTCAGACACATGCGAAGGGGTATCAGGAATGATACAGATTTTTCTTTCTTGACTTTACAGGTCTCTGTGAAACAACCTATTTTGTTGTTAAAAGGCACTATGCATTTTTTAAACTTTTTATCTTATTAATCTTTAAAACCATTTGAGTGCTGCTTGAAATAGCGGAAGTTTCATACAAGGATTAAATATGTGAAAGGGTTCTGCAGACGCGTTGCCGTAGGACGGCCACTGCCTAGGAAGGTAGATACCAAGGAGCCAGAATGACATCCGGGTTTCAAATTCTGAAATGTTTTCTCAAGCACCCTTTTCAGGTTATGGATCTTGTGCCAGGTGCAGGGGCATCACGGTGAACAAGCCAGTGCCATTCCTGAAGTCCTGGGGCTCTCAATCTCGTGAGAAAAACAGAATTCAAGAAACAGCTCAGTGGAGTGAGAGAGAGAGTCACAGAATGATGAGGGTACAGGCAACACAGGGGAAATTGCTCTTGAGATCATAAACCTTTAATACAATTTCCTTGAGAGGTGAAAAGTGCTTGTGCCCCATGATGTTCCCTTGATGCTTCAACAGACCTCTGCACAGATGGAAAGCCCAAACAACCACTAGCACATGTGTACATGTTCCCTCTAGACCTGCATGCCTGGTAATTACTTCCAAGGGTACACCTTTGGTTACCTACTCCATCATCTACCCTCTACCTCCCCCCACCCGAGATAAACACAGCCCATTAAACTCTTAAGTGTACACAGAGCAGTATGTGAGGGGCTGGGTGGTTAGAGTTCTCTAAGTAAGACCACTCCTGAATAACATAGTTGCACAGGAGACAGAGCTGCCTCAGGACCCTGGGTTGATTTTGATTCTGCAGAAGTGGTACCCCATTTGAGGATGCTTTGAAGTTTTGCCAATTCTGAGAGTAATCTGAACCTCTCTGACGAGTGTGAGGCCAAGCTGAGACATCGGGGGATCCGTCAATCCCCAGTTCACCCAGGGCTGATCTGAGGCACCCCTTTTGTTGTGGTGGGGAGAGGGGGTTCTTGCCACACTACCACACCAGGTTGTTCTTGATGAGATGAGGAGGAGAGACTATCAGTGATATTTTCTGACAAATGACTGCACAGGATACCAGAAGAGAAAATTTCTTTGAACCTGATTAAACTTACCATCTCACTTTGACTAGAGAAGGAATGAATGTCTTCTAGAATTTAGAGTAGGGGACAAAACTCAAGAACCCCAAAGGCAGCAAGTAAATGTTTGAAGCAGTTTGGGTAGGTCTACATGATGCTGCAGAGAGGGTGTCCCTCTAAAGGGCTCATCAGCCATTCAACCTCAGCTCACTGTTGCCATGTGGGGATGTGGGTCCAATTTTACCTGTTTTTTTTTTTTTCTAGAAATTTAGACTTTAATATGAAAACCCCAGGTATTAAGAAAATCGACTTCAAATCTGAATTTTCATAAGATACTTTGTGGACCAAACATAAGATATTTTACCCAGGTTGCTGGTTTACATTAGAATTATAGATATACATTTTTTTCAACCAAGAGCAAACTGTTCTATGGAAAGTGCAGGATTTTTAATACCAATCGTATACTGAAACTAACATGAGCTTTGACTATTTTATCTTCTTCTACAGGTGAAAGAGACATAAGGAATGATGGTATTCAAAAACTAAAAGTGATAGAGAACTTTATTTATGAGAGCATGCGGTACCAGCCTGTCATGGACCTGGTCATGCGCAAAGCCTTAGAGGATGATGTCATCGACGGCTACCCAGTGAAGAAGGGGACTAACATTATCCTGAATATTGGAAGAATGCATAGACTCGAGTTTCTCCCCAAGCCCAATGAATTTACTCTTGAGAACTCTGCCAAGAATGTAAGAACCCTTCCTTAAAACTGAGTGTGCCACTCTTGAAAATGTCAACTGTTAAATCCTCTCTGTTTCTGTGTTTGCACCATGTATATTTCATTCTATTTACTCATTCTCTTCATACCTCACCAGGAAAACACATTTCACCTAGCTTGGAACACGACCACCATGTCTGTCCTCAAGCCAAGGAGGCTGGTACTCCAGCTCTCAGAAATGTCTTCATGGAGGCCACAAAATAGGTCAAAAGGTGAAAAATTCAGGCCCTTAATTTGCCTAAAATGAGGCGAATTTTGTTTAACCAACCCATATTTCCATTTAAAGTTATCACCTTGTCATCATGTAGATTCAGCCGTAGCATCATCTAAGTCAAGGAAATCCACTTCCGCTTCAGATGGAAATCAAATGAGAAGAAAAGATTTGGTTTTTGCAGTGGGCCTTTGGTTTCCCAAATGGCCCCACAAGCACTAGGCCCCATTCTAAATAGGACTTGGTAATTAGAAGAGCCTCATATTGTTCTTTTTCTATAATTGAAGTGTACTGGTGATTCTGCCTCCATTATGTCAAATTCTAGGCAATGATTTTTTTTTACCTGAATTATCCAAATAGTTCCCTCTGTGCCCCCTTTTTCCATTTGCATATGGGGAAGAGATATGGTCTTAGTTAAACCAGTTCTCTAATTCATTCCATTTCTATATAAGCAACCCATGCCATGTTGGTAATTGGTCAAAAATAATTTACTGAGCATCTATTAAGTGCCAGGCACGATATGAGTCCAAAAGGGACTAAAAATATTTAGATCCTTGGCATCAATAGGTGGGGAATCCACAAGTTTGCCTAAATTAGTCCTTTTCATCATGTTATATGGCCTGGCACAAAAAAAATCTTTGCCTCAATGACTGGCAGAACAGCAGTAAAGCCATGGCCTTCCCACAGAGCTAGTTGAGTATTTACATGAAAAGCAACACTGGGGATTGTTTGAAGTTGTGCCTGTATCACAAAGCGTGAATCAAACAGGAAGAAGAGGCTTATCTGAGTTACAGTCATTTCTCTCCGTGAAGGAGCAGTATGGTCAACTCGCCGAAACCGAGCATTCTGATTCACAGTGTTTTCAGGGTGAATCAAACAGATATGCATGACTCTAGCCTTTACTTCTCTGGCTAATTGTCTGATCATTTTCCTAGGTTCCTTACAGGTACTTTCAGCCATTTGGCTTTGGGCCCCGGGCCTGTGCGGGAAAATACATTGCCATGGTGATGATGAAGGTCACCCTGGTCACACTTCTGAGACGCTTCCACGTGCAGACATTGCAAGGTCGATGTGTTGAAAAGATGCAGAAGAAACATGACTTATCCTTGCACCCGGATGAGACCAGCGACCTGCTGGGAATGATTTTCATCCCAAGAAATTCTGATAAGTGCCTCGACCACTAAAAAAGTTTGGTCAGTCCCTGCCCTGGAGCACTTCTCAACAGTATTTCACATGGAAACCACCCACCTTTGCCACGTAATCCTCCTCCCATGAACAACCATGGCCTCTGGCCTTTTATACACTTACCTCCTGTGGGGTGTCAGCGAGCCGGGAGATGCCAGTCATCTGAGCGCATCCAAACCAGAAACCAGACTGCAAGAGAAAATAGAGAGGCCAAGATTTGTGCAGGAAACGGCAGCCCTAAAGGCCCAGTTCCCCAAAACATGCTTTGGAAAAGACAAGCCATCAGCAAGACTCACGCCCGACTCCTCACTGTCCTGCCCTGAGATGGGAGCTTTGTAATGACTGGGGCAGAAGCACTCAAATCAATTACAAAGGCCAGGCCAACACTGGGTACCTAGGGCTAAACACACTCACTAGTGTGAATAAAGGGCTTTTGATTTTGTTTTCGGTGGGTTGGGGACTGCAATATTCACACCTTTGGAGAAATGCTTACAAATTCAGCATTTGACTTTTGCTATGTATTGTATTCAATTAACTCTTGTTTATTCACATGTGATTTGTTGGTGGCAAAAGTTAAATCAAAGACTATCCTTTCCGAATCTCTCAATTTATGCCTCAGCCAGACCATATATGTGCTATAGGAAAAAAATTCATACGATGTGCTTCAAATTCAAATAATAGATCTTTTTTCATGTCTACATTTTTGCTTAGCTCCATGAGTGGACTAAGAAAGAGAATACTTTAGGTAGTAGCACCTATTAGCTCTTACCGCAGCTTCAATGATTTGGGGGAAGGGAAGTCTCTGAATCTGTATCTAATTCTACAACCCAGTGAGTTCAAACTTCTAAGGAGTGCTCCTCATATACCATTATCCTTCTCCCTCAACATTTCTCCCCCTCTCTTTCTTTCCATGATCCCAAAACCAAAGAGCAACAGATCAGTAGAGAACGTGGCTAGGATAGAACCCCTGCAATCACATTTTAAACTAACTCAGATTTAACAGTTACCTTAGAGATTTAACACTTATCTAGTTTATCTAATCACTACATGTAGCCATGAGTAAAATGTATACCTCGGAATTAGCTCTTGAGAGGAACTGAAATAGATGAGTGAATTTTCCAAATACCAGCTTCCTTGTGTTATGTCACCAATAGGAACGTATCTACTGAAGGCCAGTTAAAAACTGAAAAATTAAATTCACTTAAAAACATGTAAATGTTTGCCAGTATGTCAATCTGAATATTCTTCTCATCCTGCTGCTTGGCAATAGGGCAACAGCTGAGTGTAAAATGAGAGTGTAAGCTCCTCCAAGTGGGAGCTCTTTTCTTTCTTTTGGAATCCATGCCTGTCCCCCATTCTTACTTTCAAGATCAGTACTGAGGATTACCTCAAGATAGCAGAGTAGAAGGACAGGCACTCATCTCTTCTTAAGAGAAAACCAAAATCACAACTAACTGCTAAACAACCACTGACCAAAAAAAACGCTGGATCCTACCAAAAAAGACACCCTACATCCAAAGACAAAGGAGAAGCCACAACGAGACAGTAGGAGGAGCGCAATCACGATAAAATCAAATCCCATACCTGCAAGGTGGGTGACCCACAAACTAGAAAACAATTATACAGCAGAAGCTCTCCCACTGGAGTGAAAGTTCTGAGGCCCATGTCTGGCTTCCCAGCTGGTGGGTCCAGCAATGGGAGGAGGAGTCTCCAGAGAATCTGGCTTTGAAGGTCAGTGGGATTTGACTGCAGGACTTCCACAGGACTGGGGGAAACAGAAACTCCACTCTGAGAGGGCACTCTCAAAACTTTTTGTGTACCAAGACACAGGGGAAAAAAGCAGTGACCCCGTAAGAGACTGGGCCAGACTTACCTGCTAGTATTGGAGGATCTCCTGCAGAGGCAGGGAGCAGCTGTGGCTTGCTGTGGGGACACAGACACTGGAAGCAGCAGTCCTGGGAAGTACTCATTGGTGTGAGGCTTCCCAGAGGCCACCATTAACCCCACCAAACAGCCTGTAAACTCCAGTGCTTGGTTGCCTCAGGCTAAACCAACAACACAAGGAAAAAGAGCCTCACCCATCAGCAGACAAGCAGATTGAAGTTTTACTGAGCACAGCCCAGCCCACCAGAGGGAAAAAACCCAGCTCTACCCACCATCAGTCCCTCCCATCAGGAAGCTTGCAAAAGCCTCTTAGACAGCCTCATCCACCAGAGGGCAGACAGAAGCAGGAAGAAATACAGTCCTGCAGGCTGCAGAACAAAAACCACAATCCCAGAAAGTTACACAAAATGAAACAGCAGAGGATTATGTCCCAGATGAAGGAACAAGATTAAAAAACCCAGAAAAACACTAAGTGAAGTGGAGATAGGCAACCTTCCAGAAAAAAAAATCAGAATAATGATAGTGAAGATGGTCCATGATCGCAGAAAAAGAATGCAGGCAAGGTTCCTTGCCAGATCTGTGGATCTCTCCGGCAGCCGGGCTGTCTTTGAGGACCCTGTCCTGTGACTGGGAGAGACGCAGCAAGCCTGGCGTGGGGTGTGGATGAGGACGCAGTGGGGAAGCTGCCCGTTGGCATCCTCTGCACTGCCCTCTGCCCCCCCCCACCCAGCGTGGGAAGTAAAGATCAAACCCAAAGGGAGGGAGGCTGGAGGCAGGAGCTGGAAGAGTGATGGGAAGGGCATGAACTGGGGCCGAGAGGGTCTTGGTGCTCCAGCCAGGTGTCAGGCCTGCGCCTCTGAGGTGTGAGAGCCGAGTTCAGGATATTGGTCCACCAGAGACCTCCCGGCCCCTCATAATTTCAATCAGTGTGAGCTCTCCCAGACATCTCCGTCTCAACACTAAGACCCAGCTCCACTCAACGACCAGTAAGCTACAGTGCTGGACCCGCTATGCCAAACAACTAGCAAGACAGGAACACAACCACACCCGTTACCAGAGAGGCTGCCTAAAATCATAATAAGGTCACAGACACCCCCAAACACAACACTGGACGCAGTCCTGCCCACCAGAGAGACAAGATCCAGCCTCATACACCAGAACACAGGCAACAGTCCCCTACACCAGGAAGCCTACACAATCCACTGAACCATCCTTATCCACTGGGGGAAGACACCAAAAACAAGGGGAACTATGAACCTACAACCTGAGAATAGGAGACCACGAACACAGTAAGTTAAGCAAAATGAGAAGACAGAGAAACACACAGCAGGTGAAGGAGCAAGATAAAAACCCACCAGACCTAACAAAGGAAGAGGAAATTGGCAGTCTACCTGAAAAAGAATTCAGAATAATGATAGTAAAGATAATCCAAAATCTTGGAAATAGAATAGACAAAATGCAAGAAATATTTAACAAGGACCTAGAAGAACTAAAGATGAAACAAGTAACGATGAACAACACAATAAATGAAATTAAAAATACTCTAGATGGGATCAATAGCAGAAAAACTGAGGCAGAAGAACGGATAAGTGACGTGGAAGATAAAATAGTGGAAATAACTACTGCAGAGCAGAATAAAGAAAAAAGAATGAAAAGAACAGAGGACAGTCTCAGAGACTTCTGGGACAACATTAAACGCACCAAAATTCGAATTATAGGGGTTGCAGAAGAAGAAGAGAAAAAGAAAGGGACTGAGAAAATATTTGAAGAGATTATAGTTGAAAACTTCCCTAATATGGGAAAGGAAATAGTTAATCAAGTCCAGGAGGCACAGAGAGTCCCATACAGAATAAATCCAAGGAGGAATACGCCAAGACAGATATTAATCAAACTGTCAAAAATTAAATACAAAGAAAACATATTAAAAGCAGCAAGGGAAAAGCAACAAACAACATACAAGGAAATCCCCATAAGGTTAACACCTGATCTTTCAGCAGAAACTCTGCAAGCCAGAGGGAGTGGCAGGACATATTGAAAGTGATGAAATGGAAAAACCTACAATCATGATTACTCTACCCAGCAAGGATCTCATTCAGATTCGATGGAGAAATTAAAACTTTTACAGATAAGCAAAAGTTAAGAGAACTCAGCACCACCAAACCAGCTTTACAACAAATGCTAAAGAAACTTCTCTAGGCAGGAAACACAAGAGAAGGAAAAGAGCTAAAATAACAAACCCAAAACAATGAAGAAAATGGTAATAGGAACATACACATCAATAAATACCTTACATGTAAATGGCTTAAACGCTCCAACCAAAAGACATAGACTGGCTGAATGGATACAAAAATAACACCCATACATATGCTGTCTACAAGAGACCCACTTCAGACCTAGGGACACATACAGCCTGAAAGTAAGGAAATGAAAAAAGATATTCCATGCAAATGGAAATCAAAAGAAAGATGGAGTAGCAATTCTCATATCAGACAAAACAGACTTTAAAATAAAGACTATTACAAGAGACAAGGAAGGACACTACATAATCATCAAGGGATCCACCCAAGAAGAAGATATAACAATTGTAAATATTTATGCACCCAACATAGGAGCACCTCGATACATAAGGCAAATGCTAACAGCCATAAAAGGGGAAATTGACAGTAACACAATCACAGTAGAGGACTTTAACACCCCACTTTCACCAATGGACAGATCATCCAAAATGAAAGTAAATAAGGAAACACAAGCTTTAAATGATACAGTAAACAAGATGGACTTCATTGATACTTATAGGACATTCCATCCAAAAACAATAGAATATATTTTCTTCTCAAGTACTCATGGAACATTCTCCAGGATAGATAATATCTTGGGTCACAAATCAAGCCTTGGTAAATTTAAGAAAACTGAAATTGAATCAAGTATCTTTTCCGATCACAACACTATAAGACTAGATATCAATTACTGGAAAAAACTATAAAAAATACAAACACATGGAGGCTAAACAATATACTACGAAAGAACCAAGGGATCACTGAAGAAATCAAAGAGGAAATCAAAAAATACCTAGAAACAAATGACAATAAAAACATGATGACCCGGGCTTCCCTGGTGGCGCAGTGGTTGAGAGTCCGCCTGCCGATGCAGGGGACACGGGTTCATGCCCCGGTCTGAGAGGATCCCACACACTGCTGAGCGGCTGAGCCTGTGAGCCATGGCCGATAAGCCTGGGCATCCGGAGCCTGTGCTCCGCAACGGGAGAGGCCACAACAGTGAGAGGCCCGCGTACCACAAAAAAAAAAAAAATCTTCCAACAAACAAAAGCCCAGGACCAGATGGCCTCACAGGCAAATTCTATCAAACATTTAGAGAAGAGCTAACACCCATCCTTTGCAAACTCTTCCAAAATATAGCAGAGGGAGGAACACTCCGAAACTCTTTCTACGAGGCCACCATTACCCTGATACCAAAACCAGACAAAGATGTCACAAAAAAAGAAAACTATAGGCCAATATCACTGATGAACATACATGCAAAAATCCTCAACAAAATACTAGCAAACAGAATCCAATAGCACATTAAAAGGACCAGGGCTTCCCTGGTGGCGCAGTGGTTGAGAGTCCACCTGCCGATGTAGGGGACATGGGTTCATGCCCCGGTCCGGGAAGATCCCACATGCTGCGGAGCTGCTAGGCCCGTGAGCCATGGCTGCTGAGCCTGCGCATCTGGAGCCTGTGCTCCGCAACAGGAGAGACCACAACAGTGAGAGGCCCGCATACCGCAAAAAAAAAAAAAAAAAAGGACCATACACCATGATCAAACAGGGTTTATCCCAGAAATGCAAGGATTCTTCAGTATACGCAAATCAATCAATGTGATAAACCATATTAACAAACTGAAGGGTAAAAATAGTATGATCATCTCAATAAATGCAGAAAAAGCTTCTGACAAAATTCAACGCCCATTTATGATAAAAACCCTTCAGAAAGTAGACATACAGGGAACTTACCTCAACATAATAGAGGCCATTTATAACAAATGCAGAGCCAACATCGTTCTCAGTGGTGAAAAACTGAAACCACTTCCACTAAGATCAGGAACAAGACAAGGTTGCATGCTCTCACCACTACTATTCAACATAGTTTTGGAAGTTTTAGCCACAGCAATCATAGAAGAAAAAGAAATAAAAGGAATCCAAACCGGAAAAGAAGAAGTATAACTGTCACTGTATGCAGATGACATGATACTAAACACAGAGAATCCTAAAGATGCTACCAGAAAACTACTAGAGCTAATCAATGAATTTGATAAAGTAGCAGGATACAAAATTAATGCACAGAAATCTCTTGCATTCCTATACACTAATGATGAAAAATCTGAAAGAGAAATTAAGGAAACACTCTCATTTACCACTGCAACAAAAAGATAAAATACCTAGCAGTAAATCTACCTAAGGAGACAAAAGACCTGTAGGCAGAAAAGTGTAAGACACTGATAAAAGTAATTAAAGATGATACCAACAGATGGAGAGATATACCATGTTCTTGGATTGGAAGAATCACTATTATGCAAATGACTACACTACCCAAAGCAATCTACAGATTCAATGCAATCCCTATCAAAATACCAATGGCGTTTTTCACAGAACTAGAACAAAAAATTTCACAATCTGTATGGAAACAAAAAAGACCCCGAATAGCCAAAGCAATCTTAAGAAAGAAAAATGGAGCTGGAAGAATCAGGTTCCAGGACTTCAGACTATACTACAAAGCTACAGTAATCAAGAAAGTATGGTACTGACACTAAAACAGAAATATAGATCAATGGAACAGGATAGAAAGCCGAGAGATAAACCCATGCACGTATGGTCACCTTATCTTTGATAAAGGAGGGAAGAATATACAGTGAAGAAAAGACAGCCTCTTCAATAAGTGGTGCTGGGAAAACTGGACAGCTACATGTAAAACAATGAAATTAGAACACTCCCTAACACCATACACAAAAATAAACTCAAAATGGATTAAAGATCTAAATGTAAGGCCAGACACTATCAAACTCTTAGAGGAAAACATAGGCAGAACACTCTATGACATAAATCACAGCAAGATCCTTTTTGACACACCTCCTAGAGAAATGGAAATAAAAACAAAAATTAAAAAATGGGACCTAATGAAACTTAAAAGGTTTTGCACAGCAAAGGAAACCATAAACAAGATGAAAAGACAACCCTCAGAATGGCAGAAAATATTTGCAAATGAAACAACAAAGGATTTATTCTCCAAAATATACAAGCAGCTCATGCAGCTCAATATAAAAAAAAAACCCAATCCAAAAATGGGCAGAAGACCTAAAGAGACATTTCTCCAAAGAACATATAGAGATTGCCAACAAACACATGAAAGGATGCTCAATATCACTAATAATTAGAGAAATGCAAATCAAACCTACAATGAGGTATCACCTCACACCAGTCAGAATGGCCATCATCAAAAAGTCTACAAACAATAAATATGTGAGAGGGTGTGGAGAAGAGGGAACCCTCTTGCACTGTTTGCGGGAATGTAAATTGATACAGCCACTATGGAGAAGAGTATGGAGGTTCCTTAAAAAAACTAAAACTAGAACTACCATATGACCCAGCAATCCCACTACTGGGCATACACCCTGAAAAAACCATAATTCAAAAAGAGTCATGTACCACAATGTTCACTGCAGCTCTATTTACAATAGCCAGGACATGGAAGCAACCTAAGTGTCCATCGACAGATGAATGGATAAAGAAGATGTGGCACATATATACAATGGAATACTCAGCCATAAAAAGAAACGAAACTGAGTTATCTGCAGTGAGGTGGATGGACCTAGAGTCTGTCACACAGAGTGAAGTAAGTCAGAAAGAGAAAAACAAATACTGTATGCTAACACATATATATGGAAACTAAAAAAAAAAAGAAAAAAAAAACTGGTTCTGAAGAACCTAGGGGCAGGACAGGAATAAAGACGCAGATGTAGAGAATGGACTTGAGGACATGGGGAGGGGGAAGGGTAAGCTGGGACGAAGTGAGAGAGTGGCATGGACTATATACACTACCAAATGTAAAACAAATAGCTAGTGGGAAGCAGCCACATAGCACAGGAAGATCAGCTCAGTGTTCTGTGACCACCTAGAGGGGTGGGATAGGGAGGGTGGGAGGAAGATGCAAGAAGGAGGGGATAAGGGGATATATGTATATGTATAGCTGATTCACTTTGTTATACAGCAGAAACTAACACAACACTGTAAAGCAATTATACTCCAGTAAAGATGTTTAAAAAAAAAAAAAAAAAGGAGGAGCTATGCCTGATCTGTGAAAATCAAAGGAACACATTTGTAGGTATTCCTTAAGAAATTAATTGATATTCAGAAAAAATCAAGGATGATCCAAAATTTTCCCTTTTCAACTTGTTTATGACATTTCTTCCATTGGGAATCCCCTGCTTATCTCAAAATAGGTACTTGATAAGCACCGAATTAGTATAGCAAACACAATTCTTTTTCTGGATTACTGTTTTCATTTTTGTAGCCTTAGCATTATTATATTTTATTATAATTTTAATGTAGTCTAAAATTTACTTTTAAAAATCTCCATTATCCTCTATATTTTACATCTATTTAGGGAGAAATGATATATTAAAATCTGTTGCTATATGAACTTATGGGCCTAAAGGGAAAGCTGAATTTCCTTTTGAAAAGGGAGAAAAAAATTGATAGATTGTAAAGTTGTAAAAGATAAGTATAACATAAATCAGAGATATTTTAGGCATAGATTTAAATGACTACATACTAAAGTGATAAGTATGTGACATATTGATGGCATTAGCAGGGACATTGTTTTGTCTTGTAGGGTTGGTTTGCTTGTTTTATTTTAGGTTTTGTTTTGTTTTGTGGGATTTGTTTGGGTTTTTTTTATGGATTTCATAAGAAGCAGACATGCAAGTAGGAGGCTTAGATCTTCAAGTGGAAATGGTGAGGGATTCCATATGGAGAAGAAGGCTTGTATATTTCTAAGAACAGTGATGTGTGAGATTAGATTGAATATTGTTTAACTATTAAACCCTCTCTTTTATACATAAAATGATTGGTAAAGGTCTATTACACATTAACTTTATGTACACTGTCCTTCAACAAATGAAGGGAAAAGGAAGAGCATCCTGGTGATCCAGGCAACGGCCAGGGATAAAGGGAGCAGAGAGGCCTGTGGTAGAGCTGGGACATGGTTCCGAGATCAGCCATCATGGATAAGTGAGATGCAGAGAGAAGTGAATCAGAAGTAAGCATTAAACCAACCACACCCAGTATCACAAGTGGCCACTGACACTGGTAGTGGAGGGATTGGTGAGGGAGGGTCATGACCCTCTTATGTATAGAATGAGTATTTGAGCTGTTTAATTTGACTAGTAAAGGGAAGGATGATGTCAGAAAGCAGGAGAAAACTTGTGATATTCAAGTAACATACACTCTGATTCCATAGGTGTAAGTTGTATAAAACATTTTGACACATTTTATTGATTTGGGCTTATTAGAGTTGTCTTTGTCAACAAACAAACAAAACAAGAAAACCCATATTGTTCATCACTGTCTCCTGGAGAATCCATCATTTTGGGATAAATGAAATAAAGCCGGTTATTTTTCTCCTAGGGCCACTGAGTGAGGTGAGGTGTGTGGATATACATACCCACAAACACACATAATCATATATTCTAAGATAATGTATTTTTTCCCCACTGGTCATGTGAGAGTTCAACAGACTCACAATTTAATAGACTCACTTATGCAAGGGGTTCAAAATATCTTGGTTTTCCTTTTTTGTCTCTGACCACCTTTACTGATACCCCTTATCTCCAGTAGATCAGTCATGTGCTGTACAGCTGGAACAGTTTGCAAGTAACAAAGGAAAACTGTCACTGCTTGTTATGTCAATCATGTGTGACAAATTTTATTGCTCTCCCAAATCTGAAATTGGTCTCTATTTAACAAGGAAACGCTTCTCTGTAAATTGGCTTCTCGTTTCCATTACTGTTCACCGCGGCAATGATGTTCATCACTGAGAGACAGGCAGATGCGCCCCTACAGGGAATAATATCATCAACCTCTCACGTGGTAATATCTTCTTCAACTTCCTTAGCTAATTAATTCTTTCATTTACTATTTGTTTTCTTTTTCAAAATATACATAAGTTGTAAATTTGAGATAATCTTATTTTGTGGAGGAATTCAGAGTTGGCCATATATCTTAATTATCCTCAACACTGAAGAAACTCTCAACAACTACAGTTTTGTTTAATTCAGCTTCTTAGTCAAAGTATTCTATTATTAAGTGATCACCTTTCTCCCTGCCCAATCTATAATATATTTTCTTTTCAATAGAAGAGTCCTTTTCTTTCAAATGAATGGTTGAAATCTCTTACAGATATGATTTTCTCTTGGACTATTTATATTATATGAGTCAATTCTGGACTGTTTGTATTATATGAATCAATTAAATTTATGTGAACCACATTTCTAAGACCGGGATTCTCTTCTGTGATTCAATTTCCCTATAGAGCTGTAGTATCTGACAATGATTTTTTTTTGTAACTAAGATTTAAGTGCCAAGTCTCACAACTCTTGGCATATAGAAAAATGCCATTTAACTGATCACTGTCTAGTTGTCTTACTGTTACTCTGCACTCTTAACAAAAGAACTTTGGTTGGGCCAAGTCATTATAACTCCAGTGGTGAGTTTTAGTGTCAAAGTGAATAACATGTGGTATCAGGAACAACAAAGAACAACTGAACATGATTGGATTGACAGTGCTGCCACTTGACACTTTTTACTTTCTGTTTATAAAAAATAATATAAATTTTACAACTTCTTTCTAATTTCCAATATTCTATAAATTTCTTCTTTGATGTCATTAGTGTGATTTTCTTATCTTCCCATTTCAATTATATTCATTATTCTATCAATAAATAAAATATAACTGTAAAATAAAAAAAGAAGAAATTAAAAGCTGAAAGCATTTCCTCTAAGATGAGGAACAAGACAAGGATGCCCACTCTTGCCACTTTTATTCAACATAGTTTTGGAATTCCTAGCTATGGCAATCAGAGAAGAAAAGGAAATAAAAGGAATCCAAAATGGAAAAGAAGACGTAAACCTGTCACTGTTTGCAGGTGACATGATACTATACGTAGAAGATCCTAAAGATGCTACCAGGAAACTACTAGAGGTCATCAATGAATTTGGTGAAGTTGCAGGTTACAAAATTAATACACAGAAATCTGTGGCACTTCTATACACCAACAACTAAAGATCAGAAAGAGAAATTCAAAAAACAATCACATTTACCACTGCATGAAAAAGAATAAAATACCTACAAATAAACCTACCTAAGGAGGTAAAAAAACCTGTACTCAGAAAACTGTAAGATGCTGATGAAAGAAATCAAAAAAACCCACAACAGATGGAAAGATATACCACGTTTGCAGATAGGAAGAATCAATATTCTCAAAGTGACTATAGTACCCAAGGCAGTCTACAGATTCAATGCAATCCCTATCAAGTTACCAATGGCATTTTTCACAGAACTAGAACAAAAAATCTTAAAATTTGTATGGAGACACAAAAGACCTCGAATAGCCAAAGCAATCTTGAGAAAGAAAAACAGGGCTGGAGGAATCAGGCTACCTGACTTCAGACTATACTACAAAGGTATAGCCATCAAAACAGTATGGTACTGGCACAAAAACCAACACATAGATCAATGGAACAGGATAGAAAGCCCAGAAATAAATCCACACACCTATGGTCAATTAATCTACAACAAAGGAGGCAAGACTACACAATGGTAGAAAGGCAGCCTCTTCAACAAATGGTGCTGGGAAAACTGGACAGGTACATGTAAAAAAAATGAAATTAGATCATTCTTTAACACCATACACAAAAATAAGCTCAAAAAGGATTAAAGACCTAAATGTGAGACTGGACACTATAAAACTGTCAGAGAGGCAGAACACTCTCTGACATAAATCACAGCAACATCTTTTTGATCCGTCTCCCAGAATAATGGAAATAAAAACAAAAATAAACAAATGGAGGGACTTCCCTGGTGGCGCAGTGGTTGGGAATCTGCCTGTAAGTGCTGGGGACACAGGTTTGATCCCTAGTCTAGGAAGATCCCACATGCCGCGGAGCAACTAGGCCCGTGTGCCACAAGTACTGAGCCTCCGCTCTAGAGCCCATGAGCAACAACTACTGAGTCTGCATGCCAAAACTACTGAAGCCCACATGCCCTAGAGCCCACGCACAGCAACTACTGAGCTCACACGCCGCAACTACTGAAACCCATGTGCTCTAGGGCCCGCATGCCGCAACTACTGAACCTGCGTACTGCAACTACTGAAGCCTGAGCACCTACAGCCCATGCTCCCCAACAAGAGAAGCCACCACAATGAGAAGTGCGCGCACCTCAACGAAGAGTAGCCCCCACTCGCTGCAACTAGAGAAAGCCCACGCGCAGCAACAAAGACTCAATGCAGCCAAAAAAACACAAACAAATGGGACCTAATTAAACTCAAAAGCTTTTGCAAAGCAAAGGAATCCATAAACAAAACAAAAAGACAACCCACAGATTGGGAGAAAATATTTGCAAATGATGTGACTGACAAGGGATTAGTCTCCAAAATTTACAAACAGCTCATGAGGCTGAATATCATCAAAACAAACAACCCAATCAAAAAATGGGCAGGGGCTTCCCTAGTGGCGCAGTGGTTGAGAGTCCGCCTGCCAATGCAGGGGACACGGGTTCGTGCCCCGGTCCGGGAAGATCCTACATGCCGTGGAGCGGCTGGGCCCGTGAGCCACGGCCACTGAGCCTGCGCGTCCGGAGCCTGTGCTCCGCAACGGGAGAGGCCACAACAATGAGAGGCCAGCGTACCAGGAAAAAAAAAAAAAAAAGGGCAGAAGACCTAAATAGATATTTCTCCAAAGAAGACATACAGATGGCCAAGAGGCACATGAAAAGATATTCAATATCGCTAATTATTAGAGAAATACAAATCAAAACTACAGTGAGATATCACCTCACACCAGTCAAAATGGCTATCATCAAAAAATCCACAAATAATAACTGCTGGAGAGGGTGTGGAGAGAAGGGAACCCTCCTACACAGTTGGTGAGAATGTAAATTTGTACAGCCACTACGGAAAACAGTATGGAGGTTCCTTAGAAACCTAAAAATAGAGCTACCATATAATCCTGAAAATCCACTCTTGGGCATATTTCTGGAGAAAAACATGGTCCAAAAGGATACATGCACCCCAATGTTCATTGCAGCACTGTTTACAGTAGCCAAGACATGGAAGCAACCTAAATGTCCAGCGAGAGAGGAATGGATAAAGATGTCTTACATATATACAATGGAATATTACTGAGCCATTAAAAAGAATGAAATAATGCCATTTGCAGCAACGTGAATCGACCTAGAGACTGTCATACTAAGTGAAGTAAGACAGAGAAAAAGAAATATCATATGATATCGCTTAAATGCAGAATCTAAAAAGAAATGATACAAATTAACTTATTTACAAAACAAAAACAGACTCAGGGACTCAGAACGAACTTACGGTTACCAGCAAGGAATGGTGGGGGGAAGGGATAGTCAGGGAATTTGGAATTGACATGTACACAATGCTATATTTAAAGTGGATAACCGGAACACAAGTCCCTTAGCCCATCAGTCAGCCAGTCCGCCAGCCCGGTACCCCGCGCGCCTTGGCCTTTGTCGCCGACGCACAATCTCTTTGGCCTGAAGCGTGGACGAGGCGCTTGCCATGGCGACGTAAATCTCAGTGCACCTGAAGAAGACCTCAGAGGCAGACCTGGCCAAGATGCTGGTGAAGTTCATCCAGCAGATGTACCCAAGCGGCTTGGAGGAGCAGGCCCAGTACTGCGCGGGGCAGGGAGCTCAGCAAGCTGTGGCATGCTGTGCTCGGCCGACTGCTGGACAAGCACAAGGGCGCACTTGAGATGGTGCTGAGATATTATGATCAGATCTGTTCCACTGAACCCAAATTCCCATTTTCTGAAAACCAGACCTGCTTGACATTTACCTGGAAGGATGCTTTTGATAAAGGTTCACTTTTTGGAGGATCTGTAAAATTGGCTCTTGCAAGTCAAGGTTATGAAAAGACCTGTGTGGTGTTCAGTTGTACAGCCTTAGCTAGCCAGATTGCAGCAGAATAGAACCTGGATAATGATAAAGGATTGAAAATCGCTGCTAAGCATTATCAGTTTGCTAGTGGTGCCTTTTTGCATATTAAAGAGACGGTTTTATCTGCCTTGAATAGAGAGCCTACTGTGGACATATCTCCAGATACCACTGGGACCCTCAGTCTTATCATGCTGGCACAGGCCCAAGAAGTATTTTTTTTTTTTTTTTTTTTTTTTTTTTTTTGTGGTATGCGGGCCTCTCACTGTTGTGGCCTCTCCCGTTGCGGAGCACAGGCTCCGGATGCGCAGGCTCAGCAGCCATGGCTCACGGGCCCAGCCGCTCCGCGGCATATGGGATCCTCCCAGACCGGGGCACGAACCCGTATCCCCTGCATCGGCAGGCGGACTCTCAACCACTGCGCCACCAGGGAGGCCCCCAAGAAGTATTTTTTTTTTTAAAAGCCACTGGAGATAAAATGAAAGGTGCCATCATAGCTTAATTGGCTATTCAGGCTGCAGATTATTCTGGTGATGTTTTAAACAGTGTCCATACAAAGATACTCTCCCCAAGTATTTGTATTTCCAGGAGGTGTTTCCTGCCCTGGCTGCAAAGCACTGTATCATGCAGGCCTATGCTGAATATCACCAGCCTATCCCGGCAAAACAGCAGAAGAAATTTGGAGAAGAGATTGCAAGGTTACAGCATGCAACAGAATTGATTAAAACAGTGACATCTCGCTATGATGAGTATGTCAATGTGAAGGAACTGTCTGACAAAATCAACCGTGCCCTTACTGCAGCAAAGAAGGATAATGACTTCATCTATCACGATCGAGTTCCAGACCTTAAAGATCTAGACCCTATTGGCAAAGCCACACTTGTGAAATCTATGCCAGTCAACGTACCCATCAGTCAGAAATTCACTGATCTGTTTGAGAAGATGGTTCCTGTGTCAGTACAGCAGTCTTTGGCTGCCTATAATCAGAGGAAGCGGATTTAGTTAACAGATCAATTGCTCAAATGAGAGAAGCCACCACTTTGGCAAATGGGGTGTTAGCTTCACTTAATCTGGGTGTTAGCTTCACTTAATCTTCCAGCAGCAATTAAAGATACATCTGGAGATACTGTACCTCAGTCTATACTGACTAATTCCACATCTGTGATTGAAAAGGGAGGCATTCAGACTGTTGATCAGTTGATCAAAGAGCTACCTGAACTTCTACAAAGAAATAAAGAAATCCTAGATGAGTCATTAAGACTGATGGATGAAGAAGAAACAACTGACAATGATTTAAGAGCAAAATGCAAGGAACGCTGGCAAAGGACGCCATCCAATGAACTCTATAAGCCTTTAAAAGCAGAGGGAAGCAACTTCAGATCTGTTTTGGATAAAGCTGTGCAAGCATATGGACAGGTGAAAGAGCGTTACCAGGCTCACTGGGACACCACTGCACTTCTGTGTAAGCCGGAGCCGGAGCTGAATGCTGCCATCCCGTCTGCTAAACCGACGAAGACCATGCAGGGCAGCGAGGTTGTAAATGTCTTAAAATCCTTATTGACAAATCTTGATGAAGTAAAGAAGGAAAGAGAGGGGCTGGAGAATGACCTGAAATCAGTGAATTTTGACTTGATGAGCAAATTTTTGACTGCTCTGGCTCAAGGTGGTGTGATAAATAAAGAAGCTATTTCTGTTACTGAACTGGATCGAATCTATGGGGGTCTTACAACTAAAGTCCAAGAATCTCTAAAGAAACAGGAAGGACTTCTTAAAAATATTCAGGGCTTCCCTGGTGGCGCAGTGGTTGAGAGTCCGCCTGCCGATGCAGGGGACACCGGTTTGTGCCCCGGTCCGGGAAGATTCCACATGCCGCGGAGCGGCTAGGCCCGTGAGCCATGGCCACTGAGCCTGTGCGTCTGGAGCCTGTGCTCCGCAACGGGAGAGGCCACAGCAGTGAGAGGCCGCGTGCCACAAAAAAAAAAGAAAGAAAAAAAATATTCAGGTCTCACATCAGGAATTTTCAAAAATGAAACAGTCTAACAATGAAGGTAATTTAAGAGAAGAAGTTTTGAAGAATTTAGCTGCTGTGTATGACAACTTTGTTGAACTTGTAGTTAATCTGAAGGAGGGCACAAAGTTTTACAATGAGCTGACTGAAATACTCTTTAGGTTCCAGAACAAATGCAGTGATATAGTATTTGCACGGAAGAGAGAGAGGGATGAACTCTTAAAGGACTTGCAACAAAGCATTGCCAGAGAACCTAGTGTTCCTTCAATTCTTACACCTGTGTATCAGTCCTCTCCAGCAGGGGGACACAAGCCAACACCTCCAACTCCAGCGCCAAAAACCATGCCACCTACTAAGCCTCAGCCCCCAGCCCGGCCTCCACCTCCTGTGCTTCCAGCAAATCAAACTCCTCCTGCGATGCTACTGCTCCAGGTTCAGCTCCAGCTCCAGCGAGTACTGGGACCACAGCACCAGCTCCATCACAAACTCCTGGTTCAGCTCCTCCTCTGCAGGCCCAGGGATCCCCATACCCAACCTATCCAGGGTATCCTGGGTATTGCCAAATGCCCATGCCCATGGGCTATAATCCTTACGCAAACGGCCAGTACAATATGCCATATCCGCCAGTGTATCACCAGAGCACTGGACAGGCTCTGCACCCAGGACCCCAGCAGCCTTCATACCCCTCCCCTCAGCCACCACAGCAGCCTTACTATCCACAGCAGTAATATGTCAGCTCAGAAGCTCAGCTGGTTCAGCTCAAAGGGAAAGAAATACCAACCCTGCAATAAGTGTACTAAACCCTTCACTCTGGTTAATATAACGTACTCTAATGTACTGAATGCAGTGTATAATTTCTGTCTGTGGCTAGAAGTTGTGCCCCAGTTCCACATTTGATTGCACATGGGCCATGTGCTGCTGTTGCAGTATAAAGACTAATTATAATAGGATTTGAAATAAATTACATTACAGTTCATAAAAGCTGAAAATGAGAAATTAAACCCACAAGTGAAACATTTGAAATTATTATACTTATGTCTACGTAAGACATGACTGGAACATCAGATGCTTACAATGATGGTTTCAATACTGATATTCAAGAAAACTAAGTTAACTTTCTCCTTTGGTTTAATTTTCATTATGCTATTTTGCATAATCAAAACATTGTAAATCTTATAATTTAAAAATAAGTTCCTTAAGAACAGTTAAAAAAAATAAAAAATAAAAAAATAAAATGGATAACCAACAAGGACCTACTGTATGGCGCAGGGAACTCTCCTCAATATTATGTAACAACCTAAATGGCAAAGAATTTGAGGCAGAACAGATACGTGTATGGGTTTGCCAAAAAGTTTGTTCATTTTTTTCCGTAAGATGGCTCTAGTAGCGCTTAGTTGTCTTTAACTTCATTCGAAACAATTTTGTTAGATTGTGTTCTGACAGCTGTCATAGCAGCATACATTTAAAAAAACTTATCAAAATTGGTGAATTTTTGGGTAGCCATTTTAATATTGAACATGGAAGAAAAAAGCAACATTTCTGGCATACTATGCTTTATTTCAAGAAAGTTAAATATGCAACTGAAATGAAAAAAAAGATTTGAGCAGTGTATGGAGAAGGTGCTGTGACTGATCAAACACGTCAAAAGTGGTTTGCAAAGTTTTGTGCTAGAGATTTCTCACTGGATGATGCTCTACAGTCGGGTAGACCAGTTGAAGTTGATAGCGATCAAATCGAGACAGTAACTGAGAAAAATCAGCGTTATACCACATGGGAGATAGTCAACATACTCAAAATATCCAAATCAAGTAATGAAAATCATTTGCACCAGCTTGGTTATGTTAATCACTTTGATGTTTGGGTTCCACATAAGCTAAGTGAAAAAAACCTTCCTGACCATATCTCTACATGCGATTCTCTACTTAAACATAATGAAAACGTTCCATTTTTAAAACAAATTGTGAAGGGAGATGAAAAGTGGATAGTGTACAATAATGTGGAACGGAAGTGATCGTGGGGCAAGTGAAATAAACCAGCAACCACACCAAAGGCCAGTCTTCATCCAAAGAAGGTGATGTTGTGAATATGGTGGGATTGGAAGGGAGTCCTCTATTATGAGCTCCTTCCTGAAAACCAAACGACTAATTCCAACAAGTACTGCTCCCAATTAGACCAACTCAAAGCAACACTTGAGGAAAAGCTTCCAGAATGACTCAACAGAAAACGTATCATCTTCCATCAAGATAACACAAGACCGCATGTTTCTTTGATGACCAGGCAAAAACTGTTACAGCTTGGCTGGGAAGTTTTGATTCACCCACCGTATTCACCAGACATTGAGACAATGCACCTTCAGATTTCCATTTATTTCAGTATTTACAAAATTCTCTTCATGGAAAAAATTTCAATTCCCTGGAAGACTGTAAAAGGCACCTGGAACAGTTCTTTGCTCAAAAAGATAAAAAGTTTTGGGAAGATGGAATTATGAAGTTCCCTGAAAAATGGCAGAAGGGAGTGGAACAAAATGGTGAATACGTTGTTCAATAAAGTTCTTGGTGAAAATGAAAAATGTGACTTATTTTTACTTAAAAACTGAAGGAACTTTTTGGCCAACCCAGTATATGTATAACTGAAGCACTCTGCTGTACACCTGAAACCATCACAACATTGTTAATCAACTATACTCCAATATAAACTAAAATGTTAAAAAAAATCAGTACTGAATTAATACTCTGGCTCAGAGATACTCTAACTGATCCCAGAACCCAAGTGAAGGAGATGCAGGCATCCTAAAAATTCAACGATGGGTATTAGTAAAGAAGGAAACACTTGAACTTGGAATTATCTGGATCATCTATATGGCCTAAACATATGTGGAAATACTTCTATGTACCTGGATATGACTGTAGTGAAGTCTAGACGATCATCCAAATAATCCAGATCCCCAAAAGAAAGGCCAGGATTTTAGACTTAATGTATCCACATTAATTCACTGGATATTTATAAACACACAGTTTACTTTGCCTCTGGCTGCAGTACAGTAGACAGAAACAGACTTTGGATCAGTGTACTTCACCCATCCAATTCCCTTGAACATCTACTGTCCTTAATATGTACACATGTAGCCAAGTCTATCGCCTATACAGTCAAAGTGAAGTGGAAGGTGGATATAGTTATATACAGATAATGCAGATTAAAAAGTATGCTGGCAGGGAGATCAGCTCAGTGCTTTGTAACCAGCTAGAAGGGTGGGATAGGGAGGGTGGGACGGAGGGAGACGCAAGAGGGAAGAGATATGGGGATATATGTGTATGTATAACTGATTCACTTTGTTATAAAGCAGAAACTAACACACCATTGTAAAGCAATTATACTCTGATAAAAATGTTAAAAATAAATAAATTAATTAATTAAATACCTAACCCTTAAAAAATAGATACAGCCATCACCTGACATGTCATAATATTAAAAATCAAACAAAATAAAAAACCTACATGGATAATTTTTTTAAAAAATAGTATGCTGGGGGAAACTGGGGTGAGAGTTGGGGGAAAGGCAAGGACAGGAAGAGAGGAAGTGTTGGTTTTCAGGACCTAAGCAAACTGTCCCAATCAAATTATCTGGGCAGTTGTTCAACCTGCAACTCTCTTTGTCCTATACTGACAAAATTCATATGTATATACAGGCTTGGCTTAAGGAATTTGGAATGTCATTAACTTTTCAGTGGGCTGACGAACATATATTTGAGAATCCTGTTTTCTCTTCAGAATTTTGCCTCATTGTTTAAGTATTAATTGTCACTCTGAATTTGCTGTGGATTCTGTTTTCACCAGCTCTCAAAGAACTAGGATGTATAAATTATTAGAGAAATGCATGCATATAAGGGTTCTATCATTTTCAAATTGTGAGGAAAACTGTAGTCTCCTGTCTGGATGTTCCAGACATCTGCCTCTGCCTCTGCCTTCACTGACATCTTACTCTTCCCTCCCCCAAATGGAAAATCATCTCATTCAGAAAGGCCCCACATATTCAGAAATGCCAGCTGGAAGTTGTCACGTTTTATTTCTAAGCAGCAGCCCTCACCATTCATGGTGCTAATATTCCACAGAAGTGTGTGGCATTGACCCACGGAAAGAATGTTAGCTGGACCCTCCTCAATCTCCAGTATTAGTTGGTCTCTGGGACTGAAACTCTCACCTGTACCTGTAGAAAGTCTGGCTAAATTAAACTTTGTCAAATTGACAACATGAAAGGAATCTGTGTACTTTCAGCTGGACTTGTCAAAGTCTTAAGTTATGAGAAATGGAAGTTGAGCCTGTGGCCGAGGTGATTTTTTAGTTCCTTTCAGCTCTACAAATCTATAAAAAAGGAGGCAATGAAGCCTTGAATCTGGGCTCAGCCTTTTCTTAAATGTATGCTTTGGTCAAACTGTTTAGTCTTTCATACCTCACTTTTCTCATCAATCCAATGGGGATGATAAATTCCTCATAAGGTTGATGTGGCGATTAAAGGGATAATTTACGTGCCACTCTCAGCACAGTGTCTGGTATAGGGCAACATCTCAATAAGCCCTGGGCCTGAAAATAATGATGCTCACTAATTAGGCTGATCATGACACCCTGAAACCTCCTTTCGTGCAGTGAAGGGGGCTGAAGATGTGCCAGATGCTTCAACATTACAATCCCATTTTAAGCTTCATGACAACTCTCACATTAGTATGATTGCCCCAGGAAGCCCCACATTACTGACGATAAGACAGAGGCCAAGGGATGTGGGGAGACTTGCCCTCAAGGACCCAGCCAGTAAAGGAGCTGGATTCTAGTCCATTTCTCATCCCAAAGTCTTGGCCCCTCCATCATGCCACCTCTTTGCAGCAGGACTCACTGCTGGAAGGCTGAGGAGTGTAGTCCCAGGTTCCTGGCTCTCCCCCATGTGGTGTTGGGTAAACACCTTTCAAGCCTTGCTCATTCCCTACCTCATTACCCAAGGAATCTAAGTCAGGAAATAGTTTAGTTTCTTCATCTAGAAAATCTGGATGATTCTACCTGCCTTACCCACTTCCATGCATGTTTGGAGGATCTTTCTCGAGAGGTAGTGCACGGCAAAGTGTTGTAAAACTTCACTTAGTGTAAGGTGGTAGTATTAACATGTGGATTCCATCAGCTGCCTCAACTGGAAATTATCAGATTCCATTAAGCTATCACCTATCCACTAGGAACACTTCTAGTTTTGCACAATTTCAATTCATTTCAGATGTGGTGCTGCATGAAAAAAAATAGACAGTGGAGAAAAAAGTAGTAATTTACTATAAACACACAGGGGGCAAACTAGACCTCATGATAGCCATAAAATTCTCTCCATTTACACCAAACTGACAAGTTCTAAGAAGCCCATTATGATGGAGACAGCTGTTAGGCAATCTCTTCTTTTGGCAAGGATGTCAGCTATGAAAGAAATAGTCAGTCCCTCATCTGATTATCTCCAAATGGCCAGGTGTTTGGCATGGAGGAGACCCAGCCAGACACAGGCACGGAGGCTTCCTCTTCTAGCCTAGTGCAGCCTGGATGGATAAGGAGGTGAGAACACTTCACTCTTCTGCCTCCTTCCCATTCCAGTTTATTGTGACATGTGTTCATTCTTTCAGACCAAGAAAAACAATAGTAGGTGTACTTACTTTCTTATTATATTAAGTCCTTTACATAATCATTTCATTTAATTCTCCCAACAATACTGTGAGGCAGGTACACCCCCATTTTACAGATAAATTCTGACCTTCCATCCATTTATATTCCTTTGCTACCTGCTTCATAGAGTTTCTCAAACCTACCCACACAAACCCCAACACACAGGCTCAGTGTCTCAAGTTCTCTTAACAAAACCTGCCCCCCACCAATTTTTTCTTGATCTGCTGAACTTATCTACCCATGTTGTAAAGCATAGGTAATATTCAAAATGTTTTCCTCCTTTCCAACATAGGCTTTTGTTTTTCTAAGGAATTGTCTAAAAGAATTATAAGCATCAGCAAGCAGGGCTTGTGGAAGTAAAGGAGGGAAGAAAGGAGGTGCTGCCTTCCAGATACCCCTAAAATAATAGCACCTACTTTACCTACACATAAAGCTGGTCCTACCTATGGAGTGGTGTCTAGCTAGTAAGGGTTCCACAATCAGAATGTCTAAAGGAGTGAGACACCTATGATCAGGCCAACTGTAAGCAGAGCTTGTGGGAGAAAAGGAGCACGTCTCACCTACAGGCATTGAACGTAGGTTCAGCGTTCTAAAATTCAGTGTCTGACAAACTGAAGTCATCCATGAGCTGGATCAAGCTCACTAGTACCTCTCTTCCCAGGGGAAATTAACCCGTTGCCTGGCCACCAAAACTTTCCCTCAGGAAAGATTAGCACCTTCCCCAAATGCAGCTTGCTGCTTTTACTACTCATTGTGATTTAGAAACAATGAAAAACTGGAAAAGAGAAATCAGTTGTCACTCTGGAGAGATCCCTGCCTGTGATATAGCAGGTGTGGATGACATTTCTTTGTGTGTTGTCCTTGAGGCAAGTGGAAGATGAAAGAATTGTTATAAATTGTTAATGAGCCACAACTAATAGCTCTCCATCTCCAAGTGCTTACCATGGACCAGGTTATCTCATTTAAACCTCACAACAGTCATGCAAGGTGGAAATTATCCCACATTTTACAAATGACAAAACTGATTCTAAAAGAGTAACTTGCCCATATCTCTTAGCTAGAAAGTTGAATCCCCTGACTTATGCAAAGTCTATGATCTTTCCTGAAAGCTACAACAACTAAAAGTGGGATTTGGTCCTTTGTAAAATCAAATACAGTATAAATATATATGCCTGTAATTTTTCATTGGTAGAGATGTTAAAATTGTGGTATGGGTAGGCAGAAATTCAGGTATTGAGAAAGTGATAAATTTTTGCTCCGATTTTAGCTCTGATACACTATGTGTATTTGTAAGTATCACTCATTTGCAAATCAACCAAAAGAACACATTTTGTCATATTTCAATGCAATTATTGCTGGTTCTCTGTCTTAGATCTCATTCTATTCTCTTCTGTAACCTGTGCTCCTACTTCCGGTAGATCTTTTGTGTCTACTTCCACAGGGGTTCTCTTGGTAGTCCCTGCCTTCTGTAGTGCCCCTCAGCCTGTCTCAGGTCAGGGAACCCTGCCCTGTGGTGCTGGTCCCAGGCCTGCTGTCCTCTCCCCTCAGACATGCCCTGTGGTTGTATTTGCTTTCTGTCCTTCTCTTTCTTCTTCCTCTGCAAATCCACCTCCCACATTTCACTCATCTTCCTGAACCTCTGTTATCTCCTTTTTCTTTCTCTTACACCCCAGCCACCTTCCTGAATTGCTCTGGGCAGGGGTCACCAGTTCACTGGTTTCATGGGCCTTCTTTTGTGAGCTGTGAAGCTGAGGCACCCAACCCCCTTTTACCACAACAAGCTCTTGCCTACATGAGGTGTGGCTTTTCCCCCCGAATCAATTTCCTGGACCATCCCTAACAAACTACCAAACACTGGGAGGCTTAAAACATCAGAAATGTGTTCTCTCACAGTTCTGGAGGCCAGAGTCTGAAATCAGGACATAGGCAGGGCTGCTCTTCCTGGGAGTCTCCATGGGATAATCCTTCCTATCTCACCAGCTTCTTCTTGGCCTGCTGAGCTTGTGGCCACATCACTCTAATCTCAGCCTCTGTGGTCACGTCGCCTCCTCCACGTTGGGTTTGTCTCAAATCTCTCTCTGCCTTTCTCTCCTAAGCACACACATCATTTGATTGGGGCTCAGCCAGGTAATCCAGAATGATCGCATATCAAGATCCTTAATTACAACTGCAAAGATTCTTTTTCCAAATAAGGTCACATTCACAGGTTCTAGGGATTTGGATGTGGACATATTTGGGGAGGGGGGCAGAATCATTATTTACACTCCCCCACTATACCCCCTCCCAGGACATGGCTGGCAGTTCTCACTTTCTAGAGCAATGTTTGCTAAACTTGAACATCTGAGTCACCCGGGGATTTTGTTACTAACTCAGTAGGAGTGTGTGGAGCCTGAGGTTCTGTATCTCTCTCAGGCTCCCAGGTCATGCTGATGCAGACCTAGGTGGTCCAAGGTGAGCAAAGACTTTAACAGTGAGGCCCATACAGCAGCAGGAGCAACACCTGGGAGCCTGTAAGGATGGAGACTCTCAGGACCAACACAGACCTGCCGAGCCCAAAACTGCATTGCAACATGATCCCCAAGCAATCTGGTTGCAAGTTAAAAGTTCTAAAAACACTGATCAGAGAAGTTTTCACATTCCTACTTCACACCCAAGACCCCACTCACCATACTCTGCACCTGTGCCTATCAATCTTCATCCCTGTTTGGTCAGGTCTTCAGTTCCCTGCGTGGCTGTAACTCCTTTGGGACCCTGAGGGGAAGGCCCTGGAAGAAATGCACCCCGTCCTCCCTTGTACTCAGTTCCATTGCACAAACAGCCCATCTTGAGACCCAAGGCAAGCAGCCACTTGCCCCAAGACTGTGAATACCACACTGTATGATTCCAAAGAGCCACAGCACTTGTGACGCTCACAGAAGCTACCAAAGGGCATCTTGTCCTTCTCAGAGAAAGTGCTACAAAACTCTCCTGGGAATCCTGGACTTTCTTCCTGGTATAGGGATCAATTCCATGTGCTTTCTCCACCCTTCTGATGCTCACAGCAAACTCTTACAAGGAGTCAGACAATGCGATATGTCCCTTCGTGCCTCCCAATATCTTAAGAAGAAGGATCCCGCAACAAAAATCTTCTCTCACGCATCTTCCATCATCAATTCTATGGTTTCTTTGCTCAGAGAGTTTTCCCTGAAAAAGAGCCTGCTCCCTCCACTTGGACGTGCACAGTCAGGCAAAGGCTGAACCTAGTTGAACCTAGACTAAAATCCTAGCTCTGCTATTTACCAGCTATGTGTCGGGGGCAAGTGGCTTAACTTCCCAGAGCCTAGTTTGACCCATTTGAAAAAGTGGGTATAACATATGCCTCCCAGGATCCTTTGATTAGACAGAGACTCGAGTACTGGATAGAAACACACATGGAAGGGGCAGCGAAGGGGCTCAGAGAGTGGCCATGATCTTTCTTTGCTCTTCCTTTGGTCCTTTCTTCCCGTGGCCCTTAGGAAAATGGATTGCCCAGTTGCATCTTTCCTTTTTCTTCCTCCACCTCTCTCTTCCAGGCTCAGTGGTCTTTCAGATAGTTCATTTTGAAGAAAAGACGAGTCTTAAACTTGTCTTAAGCACTCTATCTACACTCATTTCCACATCAAAATAAAACTATGTCAAATAAAAACCTCTGATGCGAATTTTATAGATGTCCAGAATTGAATTGCTTTTCCTAATGCTTAAGCAACTTCCATCTTGCAACAAAAATAATGCATTCTTGCCCTATTACTTATTTCTTCAAGAGGCATATATTAGCACATCTATGTAGCCAGGCCCTGTTCTAAGTGCCTGTTCCCTTGCAGTTTATATGTTGAAACAGAAAATAAAGAAGCTAACAGATAATGAGCAATATCATTTCAGATAGTGGTAAGGGCTGTGAAGGAATTAAACTGGGTGATGAGATATGATGGGGTTAGAGGCTCTATTTTAATGTCAGATGGTCAGGTAAGGCAACTCTGAGATATTGAATATAACACCAGATTGACAGATTAATTTAACATCTGGAGAAAAAACTTTCTAGATAGAGGAACAGCAAGTAAGGTCTTGGGTTTGATGAAGCTTGAAGTATTCCTGGACTCACAGGTGGTCTAGCTGCAGTGACATGATCAGAAGGGAGCATGAAACAAGGTGAAAACGATGAAGAATGAAGATGTTATGGACTGAACTGTGTTCCTCCTAAATTCATGTGTTGAAGCCCTAAACACCAATGTGACTATATTTGGAGATAGGATCTTTACAGAAGTAATTAAGGTTAAGTGAGTCTTCCCATAAGGTTGGGAAGAGTAGGACCTAATAGGATTAGTGTCCTTTCAAGAAGAGATACTAGAGAGTACTTTAATCACATGAGGACACAGTTGGAAGGCAGCCATCTGTAAGCTAAGAAGAGATTCCTCACCAAGATCTGAACTGGCCAGACCTTTATCTGAGACTTCTAGTTTCAGATATAGAAGAAAATTAACTATAACTATAAGAAGATATAACTATAAGAAAATTAATTTGTGTTTCAGCTACCCAGGCTGTAGTATTTGGTTGTGGCAGACTGACCTAAGACAGCAGACCATGCTGGGCCACAAGGGCCACAGTAAGAAGTTGGCTTTTAAGAGGGTTATGCTGAGTCCACCTCTTCGCAGCTCACACAAGTCAATTGTTCAGGTTTCAGGAATTTTGTGAGCTGTTAACTGTCAAGTTGGCAGCTAGAAGTTATCCATAATGGGAATATTTACACCATGGAAATAGGCAAATACTACTAATCAAGTCTCTTCTCTCTCCTCCCAGAAGCCCCTTCCAAGAGAACCAGTTGTCAAATATTTACCAGCACACTAATACAGCATGTGCAATTTAAGTTCAATCAGATGTCTCTGGAAGGTTTAAGCAGGATGATGAGTTGACCTAATTTATATTTTGAAATAATCACTCTGGCTGCTGTGTGGAGAACGGTTCCTGGGGGATGAGAGTGGAAGCCAGAGAACCCAAGAAGAGAGGCTGAATCCAGATATTATGACCCAAAGTCCAGTGATCATTTTACTGTCACAACTGAGGACTGCCCTTAGTAGTCCCTTCCCAAGCCTATAGAATCTCTGCTCCTTTAATCTTTTGCTCAGGTGCCCAATTTCCTAAACCTTCAATCAGAAACCAGCTCTCCTCTGCACCCAAAATTACCATTAGGGTCAGGCTTTACATTTGAGACCCTCAAATAAATCGGAGCCTCAAAGACCCTCGGAGAGGCAGGGCCTTTAAGAGCATATGGCTCAGCCCTTGTCTCCACCCCCAACTCTACTCAATGTGGAAACTGAGGCCTAAAGAAGCTTAATGGCTTCCCTATGATAGACAGATGGGTAGGGGAAGAGCACAAGGGGCACTGGCTCCTTGTCCAGTGTTGTCTCTGCTACATGGAAAGGCTGAGAGACACTGAATGCAGAAATCTGTCCTGCCATTCTTACTGCAGGTGAGAGCAACAATAAATAACAATGGCAGGAAACTTTTGCAAACTGTAAACTAAAAAAAAAAAAATTTGTAACTTAGGATTAACTGCTTACTCCTACCCTGGAGAGCACTAAGATTGAACTTTGGCTGCTTCGTTTGTACAGATCAGCCCTTGCCCTGCTCCTCTTGGCCTCGTTTGCCTCCTTGGATGAATTATCTGTGACTTGCTCTACATGACCAGAGATGGGACATTTCCAAAAGAATTGCTGGATGCAGATACCTACAAACAGGATCATCTTAATCCTTCTGAGTCCAATGCTGCCCCAGCTTTTACATTCCCTTCATCACAACCTATCAACTCATTTTCGGTTTTCCGGTTGGCTACTCATGTTTCCAATGATATGCATTCTGATCAGCACTCTCTGAGGCCTTTATTAGCATGTTTCCTGTCAGGCCACTTGGAACACATTTAACAACAGCAGGGAGAGAAACAGCTCTTATGAAACAACCTGCTTTATACTCAGTCTCAAGAAGATGCACCCTCAATGCTGATACTTTCTCAAAGCTTCTAGTTGTTTATGATACGAATGCCAGTAATTTAAAGGTGGCCGTAAAGGCAATCAAAGAAGCTCTCATTTTTTAATCACAAGAAAACAAAAGAGAGAAGTTAATCAACCCACCCCTTTCAAAAGACCTTGCAACTAAAGACCATGGAAATAAAAGTAACTTAAGTTCATTAGGATGAAACAATTGCATATTTTCTCATTAGGAATTAGTCATATCTTACAGGTTCAAGAGAAATTCTTTACAGGTTTTTTACTCTTTTCATAGATTTATGGAATGTTATTGCTGGAGCAAAAAAATCTACCATCTACAAACCCTGAAGGTTAGATGTTAAGAATTCTGCCTAAGGCCACACAGCTCTCATGAACACCAAAACAAAGAAGAAACTCAGTCTCCTCTGTTTCTCAGCCCAGTGCATGCCCACTCAACTCTCATTTTCCCCTCCAGAAAGCTCAGGCTACACCCAGCCCCGTATGTCAGGCTGTTCGCTGCCTCGATGGTGGTACTACCAGCCCAGGGATGGGGTTGAAATTTCATTTCAGCACTGCATTCACCTCCTGGACTCACATGGTTGTCCTCTGTTCCTGACCAGACCCTGGCCCTCCCTTTCCAAAGCATAAAGCGAGGCAGTGTCTCAGAAAGCCTGTGCAAAGTGAGGCAGAAATGGCAAAAGACATTCTGCCCATTGATGAATGCAGCTGACTGCTTCAACACTTCACTCCAAAAACATCCGGATGTGGGCCAGACTTGGTCTACTTGGCCCATATTCAAATTGCTTTTC
This sequence comes from Hyperoodon ampullatus, assembly GCF_949752795.1. NCBI lineage: Eukaryota > Metazoa > Chordata > Mammalia > Artiodactyla > Ziphiidae > Hyperoodon > Hyperoodon ampullatus. Next base: position 86,449,446 of record NC_136916.1, read on the forward strand.
TTGTGCCCATGAACCTTGGTTCTATTGATTACAGGGTAAATTGGAGGAAATGAATAGACATATAAAGTATTCAGGTCATCCTTGCATTTCTAAGGATTGGCATCAAGCTCATGGTAACAACACAGGCATGAGATGCTCAGGTGGGAGATGTGAACTGAAAACTCACTTTTTTACCTTTCTCTTTTATAAAATTTTTTTATTCTGGTAAAATACACATAACACAAAATTTACCACTTTAACCATCTTTAAGTATACAGTTCAGTGATATTAAGTACATTCCCATGGTTGCACAACCATCACCAACATACAGCTCCAGAACACTTTTCATCTTACAAAACTGAAACTCTATACCCATTTAACAATAACTTCCTAATCCCTCCACCCTCCAGTCCCTGGCAATCATTATTCTACTTTCTGACTCTATGAATTTAACTACTCTGGGTATCTCATATAAGTGGAGTCATACAGTATTTGCCCTTCTACAACTGGCTTATTTCACTTAGCATAATGTCCTCAAGGTTCATTCAAGTTGTAGCATGTGTCAGGATTTTCTTCATTTTAAGGCTGAATAATATTCCACTGTATGTGTATACCACATTTTGTTTATCTATTCATAGGCACTTGGGCTGCTTCCACATTTTGAGTAGTGTGAATATGCTTTTTTGGTCATGTACCAGAAGAGGAATAGCTGGATTATATGGTAACTCTATTTTTAATTTTTGGGGGGACAGCCATACTATCTTCCATAGTGGCTGCACTATTTTACATTCCCACCAGCAGTGCACCAGTTTCCAATTTCTACACGTCCTCATCAACACTTGTTAATTTCCATTTTTTAATAATAGCCATTCTAATTAGTTGAGGTGGTTGAAACCCCACTTTTAATCCATATTTTTCTATTGGATTCTTCCTTCTGGCTCTGCTCAGAGACTTGGCCTTCTAGAGAAGGGACTCAGGTGGGGAATTCTTTCAAAGCTGGTATCTGGTCTACAGAGTTAAAGAAAAACCAACACAAACATCAGCTTTTATTCCTTAGTAAGGGCTTTACCTTTCTGATTTGAATACTTGCCTCAGGGCAGAAGATGTTGAAGGACCACGGTGGAGAAAGTAACCTATGAAGATGGAGAGTGTGGGATGAAGAAACTAGAGGACACACTGAGTACAAGGAAGCTGGTGAGAGGACCAGGGTGGGTCATGGGATGGGACAGAGGAAGGACCAGGAGGTGCTGGCTGAAGGTGGTTATCCCGGACCCTCAGAAGCAGAGTGTGCTGAGACCTGGTGCTGACCCAACTTCTGCACAAAATGGACAAGCACAGGGAAGTTAAACCATAAACCACAGGACTGTCCGAGTATAAAACAGTAAAAGGAATTATTTGGGAACCCAGTTATCCTCAGAACCCTGGGCAGACTTTAAAATTTATATATTTTTCCAACTATTTGCTCCACATAATTTTCAAGTGATTCTCTTACTTTTGCCTGGTTTGACATAGCCTGAGGGTGACCCTAAAATTATATTGTCAGTTAATGCTTTCCTAGAAGATTCCATCTGAATTATTTCCCTAAATCTCAAGTTACTAGAGGATATAATGAAAAAGTTCTGGGGTTTTCTGTGGGTGCCCGTCATGTTCTGTTTCTTAATCTGCTGCTTACATGCATATATGTTCACTTCATGAAAATTCATTGAGCTGTGCATTTTTCTACAAGTTTTATATTAGATTTCAAAAACAATAAAAACAAACAAGAAAACAAGCAGATCCAGGAGTCTTGACACAGCAGGTCCCAGAGAGAGCAGTGCACCATATGACACCCACCCCAATGCCAAACAGGGGTAGAGAGTGACCAGGGAGTGAAGTGTAACCACCAACTCCATAGCTGGCTTCCTAGGGTAGTCAGCCAACTCACTCATGTCAAGATTTGGTTGGATTAAAGAAACGAAGCAGTGCTGTGGCACCTTCATTTCTTGAGTGCAGGCTGAGTGTGGCAGCAGAAACAGATGGCCTGAGTTTGAATTCCAGCTCCACTGCATGGCCCAACAGCATGACCCTGGGTCAGTGCCTTAAACACCTGGTGACTCAGTTTCCACATCTCTAAAATAGGGATGGTGTTAGGTTTGACTACATTAGATTTGGATCCATGTCCCACACAGTATAAGTAGCAAGTAAGGGTTTGGTTCTGTTATATCTGTGTACCAGGCACTTTAATCCTCACATCCACCAAAAGAGGTAGACTCAGGGAAGAAGTGATTTCAATGAGGCCACATGCCTAGTAAATGCAGAATTGAGATCTGAACCCCAGGTTTGCCTGGTTCCAGAGCCCGAAATCTAAGGCTTCCTGACAAAGAGAGGGAAAACTCTCTCCCAGAAACCAGAAATAGAGAAGATGACCAAGAAAATCATTCAAGTGAGAGGAAACATATTAGACTTTGGAATAAGCAAAGGAGATTACTGGATAGCCTTTCAATGGGATGCTGGAGTCTTCTCTGATTCTGTGAGGGTTCCATGACTTTCATTGCCTTTGAGCTATTTTACAACTATTGAGAATTGTAAATAAGGGATGGCAATACAAAGAATTTTTGTCTAAAGACATGCAAATAAATTCTAGGACCCCCTAAAAATAATTAAAAAGCCAGTTTCAAATCCATATAAAAAGTTACTTCAACACTCCTTTACCCCATACTAACTTGTGGTCTTTCAACTTCTCCTCTGAACCAGTTACAATGTCTTCTCAGTGCCCTTAATCAATCAATGAGTTAAATAAAATCTTTGACAAGTGTTCACGTTATGTTTGCATGAGAATCATGATTTTATTCTTTTTTAATCCTCTAACACAGAGAAGAGGACAGGTTCAGATTTGTGCCCCAGGGCCTCCTGGGGAAGGTTCACTCTTTGCCATAAATACAGTATTATAATGAACACCCAAGTAGACTATGGATTCAACCATACATGTTTCTACTTTATGAAAGCCTGTATTTTTTTAAATGGCATAAATTTCAGACTACAGCCACATCTCTTTGAAATATTTTCTAGATGTTGCCCTTACAAATTATTTTTTAAATGGTGCTATAATTCCAACCAAAGTTATACACAGTCTGAGAAACACCTATACTGGACATATTATTAGACATATCACTGTTTAGGTTGAGGCTTTCCTTTAGAAAACAACTTGTATATTGCAGCTAGAGGGTGTTTCCTGAGCTATTATGCTTCTAAACCTCTTAATTAAGAACAAGGAATAAAAAAGTTGGATATGGGTATTAGCATTGGAAGTGCCAAGAAGTGCCTAGAAATATGAACAGAGGCTGCCTTAAAATGAATTGACATTCACTGACCAGAGAATCAGGAATGAGAAGGTGAAGAATTTATTGACCCTGCATCCAGGAGCAGAGGGTGGGCTCAGCCCACTTGGACATTCCAACCCTGACCCTGTCCATCCTGATAGAGACTGCCTGAGCATAAAACAGCAAATGAAATTATTTGGGAACCATGTTATCCTCAGAGGTCTTGGATAGACTTTGAAAAAAGTATATATTTTTCCAATTATTTGCTCCACATAATTTTCCAGAGAATTTATTGCTTTTGTATGAATTGACATAGCTTGAGGGTGATCCTAAAATTATAGTCAGTTTATGCTCTTCTAGAAGATTCCATTTGAATTATTTCCCTATATCTCAAGTTATCAGACAATATAATGAAAACATTTATTAATGTCTGTCAAGATCACTAGCTACCAGATCTTCCACCCTTTAGCAGGCTGATTACTTCCTCCCAGGGCGCTGGATGTGGCACCTAGATTATATCTCTACTGTTGTTGCTCTTTTAAAACTTGGCTGGTATCTGTGAATTTGGTGCTTTATGATGACAAAATAGGTGCCCCTAATGCTGTGCTGAGTAAGGTTTCCGTCTCTAGGCTCGTCTATGGATGCTGGGACCAGTGCTGCTCCATCCTATGCTGCAGCCTCAAATCCCTCACCACGGAGCAGTCACATTTGTGTGAAATGTCTTTGCTACATATGATTTCAGTGATTCTGCCAGACAGAATGCTGAGCTGAGTAGGAGTGTGATTCAACATAGCCCATGGGTCTATCACTTCTGGGAGGAAGAGACGGGAACGCCAGGCAACTGTGTCCAGGACATACAAGGGATGCGTGGAAACTTCCTCTTTGACAAAAATCAACCCCGTCAGGGCATCAAAAATTCTTTTCAAATGTTTCCCAGGTGACTAAGTGAACAAAGCCACAACCTTGCATGACTTTAAAACCCCCCTGAGACATTGTCACCATGTAGTTGTAATTACAGTGCCCTACACTACTTCCCCCCTTATCCTGGGGAAACAATCCACCACCCCTAGTGGATGCCTGAAAACTCAGACAGTACTGAACCCTGTATGTGCAATGCTTTTTTCCTATATATACATACGTGTGGTAAAGATTAATTTATAAATTAGGCACAGTAAGAGATAATAATAATAATAAAATAGAACAATTATAATAATATACTATAATAAGAGTTATGTGAATGTGGTCTGTTTTTCCCTCTCTCTCTTAAAGTATCTTGTACTAATTTAATGTCTTTTACATCTTAACTAGCACCTACCACACTGTGGCCATATGACTGACAGAATGCTTGGTAAACTACCACATTGTGCAAAGGTTTGTTACTGCATCTGACTCCATCTCCAGTACCCAACAAAACCCCATATAAGCTCTTGGTTTCTGCTTCTCTCTTTCTACATCCTGAGTCAGGTCTCCCAGGGGCTGGGAGGCAAGCTGGCCTGAATGCCAAGAAGTACAGCCCAGTTTACTTTCTGAACCGTAAGATTCCCAGTCTCAGTTCCCGTGAGCCTGGAGACTTCATACAAAGGTTCTGAGGCTGTGTTCCGGATCAGGAGGAATAGGTTGCACCTGGTGCAGAACAAGTTGTCCCGCCACAGGGAGATGCAGGTCAGCAGCTCAGAGATGGTAAATGGTGGGGCTGGGGGGGGGACAGGGGTTGGGGACAAGGTTTGGAGTGAGAACCTGAGATCTGAAGAGGAGACCTGATGAGGGGAAGTCTTTAAAGGACTTACAGGTGGAGGGTTAGGACTGAAGGAACATTAGAGTCACATAGTCTAATACTTCATTTTGCAAATGAGGAAACAGATCCAGAGAGGGTATTTGCTGTTCTGGTAGGTGGCCCTCCTGGGACTAGAACCCAGGTCTCCTGACTTTTCTTCCAGTGCTTTTAAAACAGGTCTAGTTGCTCCACGCTGCCTCCACCCTATGCCAAGTGACCACACAGAATAGATTTGCCAGGATGGCAACCAATTTAAACAGTCTTTGTTAAGACATTTTGGTTTGTCAGAGCACAGGTCCCAGTCTGAGGTTTGGGTAGTACACCACCCTCTCAACTGGCAGATGAGCCAAGCAGTGGGCCCAGGCCTCACTTAACTCTCCTTGAAGATGCTCTTGCAACAAGCTGGGAGAAAGTCCTGCTATCCTCACATCTGCCAGTAACACACATGGAGGTTCATCAGCTGTGTAGTCTGGCCACTGCCAGCAGAGGGGAGGGCAGCCTGCCTTGGTTTCCAGCCAGGGACTGGCAGTAAAAAGCCAGTATGATTGGTTTTACTGTCTAGGAAAATGAAAATACTCACAGATGCTCATTTGCTGTATCATTTCAGATTCCTTAGTGCTGAACTCGGCTGGCTCCAGACAGCGCACTTGAGTTTAAATAATTACCAGGGAGGTAGAGGAGCTATGACCTTGGGGAGTTATTCGCATACTTGGTTTCCTCATCTGAAAGTGAAGGGAACCACAATGCCCACCTGTGGGGTTGTTGAGGGGCACAGATTATCATTTGCTTATCACATAGTAAGTATTCACTATGTATTAGCTAGCAGTTGACAGTGATTTTACTTTATTAATATATCCCCCTTAAGTAAATATTTATTGAACACCTACTATGTATAAGGCCCTGAGCCAGGTGTTTAGGAGATAGAATAATGAATATGATAGTTCTTCATAAATATCACAATTATTATCTTTCATGTTTTATCTATTTTTTATCTATTATCTTAATAATAGTAACTCTATAATCTGTGGTTTATTTTGCTGTCCTTGTTATGTCAGCACCAAATCTGAAGTCCCAGCTTGGCTGCTCTTTGGTTCCTTATGGCCAGCAGATTTCTGTTCTTCTTTTTTGGTTGGTTCTCATATTTTACTGATATTTACAGTTTATTAAGTCACTGTATAAATCTTTGACCTGCCCTGCTCGTCCACAGCTATGGGCTACCACCTTGCTGACAGGAAGCACTGGTCAGACTGGAGCACTTTGGGGAAAGGAGGGCTACAGCCAGGAAAAAAAAAAAAAAAAAAAATTTACAGGTACGGAAGTGATTAACACAGCCTGAGGGGAAGGGGAACGAAGCAGAAATAGTATTCAAAACAGGTCTGAGAAAGACAATTGGTGCTCTGGGGGAGAAAGAGAAATGTGGGTGAAAATAAAGACCCTGCCCAGGACACCCCCCAATGGGGGCCAAGAAGAAAAAGGAGGGGAGGTGGTGGAGGTGAGCCCTAAAAAGCACAGGTTAGGGGAGAAATGCTTTGTGTCCATTTCAGGGGTGCGGGGGTGAGGGGGAAGACAACTAGCAATAGGTTTCCCATCAAGGGATAAAGAAGAGCAGGGAGCAGAAACCACTGTGCCCTGGAGTGGAGAAACTTAACCAAGCACCTGAAGGGAGAAGTTCCCGGGGTCACTGGTTGCTCAGCTCATCTCAGGTCCCCCTGTAATTGTCAGCCAGCCTCCAGTCCTGATGTTCACACACTTCCGTGAACCAGGATGAATGTAAGGAGCTGGTCAACACATGTGTTAAAATACTGCAGTGCTCAGCATACATGAAAGAGGACTGCAGATGGGCCAGCACACTTGACCTGAATCAGGAAGAAAAGGAAAAAAGAAAACTTGCTGATTGTGGCAATGGAGAAGCAGGCTGATCTAGCTGTTAAGAAAGTGTCTTGGCCAAACAACTCAAAACTTTTCTTTTAAATACTGAGCAGACTACACAAAAAGTGTACCTCTGTGTGCCAAAAGATATATGCTGGAACAATAAGTTGGAAACTACCAAAATGTCTGTCAATCACAGAATGGAAAATAAATTGTATTTTCATACAGCAATGAGAATAAACAAACTATAACTACATCCAACATGGATGAATCTCATAAATAGAACGTTGAATGAAAGAAGGTAGACACAAAAGAATGCAGACAATATGGCTGCCTTTACATAAGGATCAAAGGCAGGTGGCACTATGGTGTTAGCAGTTAGGGTGGTGGTCACCCTTGGGGTACTGACTGGCAGAGGGCACCAGCTGGTTTCTGGGGTGCCAGCCATGTTGTTTCTTGATCTGCTGTTTACATGCATATACACTCTGTGAAAATTCATTGAGCTGTGAATTTTTCTGCAAGTTTTATATTAAATTTCAATAAAAAGTAAAAACAAGAAAACAAGCAGATCCAGGGGTCTTGACACAGCAGGTTCCAGAGAGAGCAGTGCACCATATGGCACCCACCCCAATGCCAAACAGGGGTAGAGAGTGACCAGGGAGTGAAGTGTGACCACCAGTTCAGTAGCTGGCTTCTTAGGGTAGTCAGCCAACCAACCCACTGATGTCAAGACGTGGTTGGATTAAAGAAATGAAGCAGTGCTGTGGCACCTTCATTTCCTGAGTGCAGGTTTAGTATGGCAGCAGAAAACAGATGCCCTGAGTTTGAATTCCAGCTCCACTGCATGGCCCAACAGCATGACCCTGGGTCAGTGCCTTAAACACCTGGTGACTCAGTTTCCACATCTCTAAAATAGGGATGGTGTTAGGTTTGACTACATTAGATTTGGATCCATGTCCCACACAGTATAAGTAGCAAGTAAGGGTTTGGTTCTGTTATATCTGTGTACCAGGCACTTTAATCCTCACATCCACCAAAAGAGGTAGACTCAGGGAAGAAGTGATTTCAATGAGGCCACATGCCTAGTAAATGCAGAATTGAGATCTGAACCCCAGGTTTGCCTGGTTCCAGAGCCCGAAATCTAAGGCTTCCTGACAAAGAGAGGGAAAACTCTCTCCCAGGAACCAGAAATAGAGAAGATGACCAAGAAAATCATTCAAGTGAGAGGAAACATGTTAGACTTTGGAATAAGCAAAGGAGATTACTGGATAGCCTTTCAATGGGATGCTGGAGTCTTCTCTGATTCTGTGAGGGCTCCATGACTTTCACTGCCTTTGAGCTATTTTACAACTCTGAGAATTGTAAATAAGGGATGGCAATACAAAGAATTCTTGTCTAAAGACATGCAAATAAATTCTGGAACCCCCTAAAAATAATTTAAAAGCCAGTTTCAAATCCATACACAAAGTTACTTCAACATTCCTTTACCCCATACAAACTTGTGGTCTTTTGACTTCTCCTTTGAAACAGTTACAACATCTTACCAGTGCCCTCATTCAATTAGTGAGTTAAATAAAATCTTTGACTAGTGTTCACTTTATGTTTGCATGAGAATGATTTTACTTTTTTTTTAATCCCCTAACACACGGGAAGAAGACATGTTCAGATCTGTGGCCCTGGGGTTTCCTGAGGAAGGTCTAGTCTTTGCTCTACTGAAATCTGCTGGCAGGAGCCCAGGTGGCCCTCATGCTGCAGGCATGAGGCCAGAGCCCCAGGTTTGGCCTGTACTCTGCTTCCTGCCCAGGATTAGCAAGGACAGCCAAGGCTGGCTGGACCTTGGAAGGAACTCTGGCCAACCAGAAAGCAATTAATGAGTAGGGAGGGATTCTAGCAAAGCCAGGGCTGTGGGCACTCTCTCAGTCTGCCTAGTGGCCCAGGGGCCTGCAAAAAGGAAAAAAAAGAAATTCTAAGCCAGAGGTAACACTAGATCTTGAAAGACTGGGGTTTAATTCCTTTCTCTGACCATTTCTCTTGATGAGTTATAATTCCCCAAGTTTCATTTCTTCCTCTTTAAAATGTGGATAATACCCAAGTACCTAACTTTCTGGTGGGGAGTAGGATGTGAAAATTTAGTAAGGTGGTATATGGTGAACTCTTAGCACCATCTCTGCCCTTAGCATGTGATAAATGGCAGCTATTTTATTGTTATCATCAGTGGGAGACCCTGCAGCTCCTGATGGAGGATGCAGTGAGGAAATGCTTGTGACTCTTGAGTTTTTTGATCAATGGAGCACTATTTATTACTGTTGTTTCCTCTTGACATAAGAGAGGACTGTAACCTTCACTAGGTGAAATATAACCCAGTCTAAAAGCAGGTCAAGTTCTTGTTTTATCAAAGCAAAAGTAAATATTTTACAATTCTTAACCACATGAACAAAGGTGAATTAACGTATTCTTTTAAGAGGAAAGAGTAGCTCAGGATGGGGATAATACTGGCTGGCATTTGCTTTCTGCCCAACATAATCCCTAGGGCTTAGCATTTTCTCCCTTCAAGACAACCTCATGAGATGGGAAGGGTTACCTGCCCCGTATGTTGGAAAGTGAAGTAAAGCTGGTATTTAAACCTGCGCTAAGACACTCACCCCCACTGTACACAGATCACTCTGGGAGGGCCTGATCCTAGACCTAGGCTGCGAGGATCTGCATCTAGAATGGTGGGTCTGAGGTTCTGGCAGGACCTCCAGGTGGTACTGTCCACCCAGAAGTTGAAAATGTGGGACTGATGCTAAGGAGAGGTCAGATGATTTATCCATTCAACAAGTATTTATTGTGGGTCTATTATGTCAGGCGCTATTTCAGGCTGACTAAAACAGGCAAAAATCACTATTCTCATACAGCTAAAATTCCAGTGGGGGCAATTAGATACTAGACATAAGTGAAATACATAGTAATGTTAGACACGCATAAGTTTTATAGGGTAAATCAAAGAAGAGAAAAAGGATTTGGAGAATTAGGAATGGGGAGTGGGGGTGGTGATGCAAATATACTTAGTGTGGTCAGAGAAGTCTTCAGTCAGAGGGCATTTGTGTAAAACCTGAAGTTAGGTGAGGTAGTAAGCCATGCAGCTATCTGGGGGAAGAACATTCTAGATGAAGGGAAAAGCAGTGCAAAGGCCCTGTGGTAAGAGGGTACTTTGCATATTTGAGGAACAACAGGAGGCCATGTGGCTGTACCAGAGTGCACAGAGAACAAGCATGTCAAAGATGAAGCTGGAGAGTGATAGGAGGTGTAGATTAAATAGAGCCTTTTATGCTCAGGGAGATGGGGAAGGTTCTGAGCAGACCAGTTACATGACCTGACATATTTGAAAAGAAACACTTCATGGATGATGAACTGTAGTGGGGCAGAGGAGAAGCAGGGAGCCAACTGTAGTAGTTCAGATAAGAAATGATTGGAACAGACTGGTCACTGGACATGGTGAGAGGTGGTCAGATTCTGGATACATTTTGAGCGTAAAGCCAGAGAGACCTGGGAGTCTTCAGAAACCTTTGAGACCATCCTTTAAGGATCTTCTAATGAGGCCCAATCCCAAAAACCTTTCTTGGAAAGCCCTCTCTTGGTGTCTCCAAGATAATAGATCCTATCACCCTTGGAAAGAAAGTTTCCTGGCCTTTGCCAAGTGCCAGGGCACTGTGCCAGTCTTTCCTCTCCCCTGTGGATTCTGGGCCCCTCTCTAAGATGTGGAGGGCATGAGATAATAAGTAGTGCAAGCTCCTCTCATTCCCCTCAGATTTCCCTCACAATTGACGCAAACACCACCAGGAACGATGTTCCAGTTCTTATTACTGCATTGAAAACCACCCCAAAACTTAGTGACATAAAACAATATTATGCTCTTGGATTCTGTGGGTCAATAACTCAGACAAGGTAACATGGGGATGGCTTGTCTCTGCCCCACCATGTCTAGAGCATTGGCTGGGAAAACTCAACAAGGGGGCCTGGAATCATCTGGAGGTGTCCTTACTCACATTCTGGCTATTGGTGCTGGTTGATGGCTAGGTGTTGGCCAGAACATCTCCACAGGGCCTCTCCCTGTGGTGTGTCTCTATGGCATGGTTTGGGCTTCCACGTCTCGGTGGCAGGTTACAATGGCGTGTATGTTTGTACATAAGACCTAGACCTGCAGCAGCCAACTTATAAGGAAGGGAGATGCCCCAAAACAAGATCAGCGCACTGAAGATGGCACAGCAGGGGGATGTAAAGAACCGGAACCACTGAATTTAGCCTGGAGCACTCTACCTCAAACTCCCTATTCAGTGAAATAAAATGTGTTTTCTGTTTGTTTGAACCAGTTTGAACTGGGGTTTTCTGTTACTGCTGCTGAAGGCAGTGTAACTGATACTGGTCCCTTAATCTGCCACTTCTCTGGTGGGCTACATACTCCTGGGGAGGAAGCAAGGGCTAAAGTCACCACCAATGACAACTGAGGTCCTGCCATCAGCAAACAGCTGCTTCTCACAGAGCAGCTGGGGACCAGGGCCCTGTGGCCATTTCTGCTGTGAGCCTTCGAACCGTAAGGCTTCACACCTTCATCCAGAAAGGCAAGGAATCAATTCTTTGCAATTATCAAGAAGGTATACCCAGTGGGGAAAAGGAGAGTAGTTCTGATGTGGGGTAACTTGATGGTGGTAAACAAAAAATACCATGAAGGGTTTTCTCCCCTTCATGGCATTTTTTGTTTACCACCATCAAATTACCCCATACCCTTCAGATGTGGCTCTATCACTGACTCTGAGGGAGTTGCTTGCCTTAAGCCATGTGTGGGATGAGAGCAGACACTGTCAGCACCCCAGACACATCCCTCAGATCTGTCAGTTCTTTTCGGCCAACCTCAAACTGCCAGTCTCTGTACTCCTGTCCCTGAGCCTTTTTTCCAGAACTGTGGAAAGGCCCTCAGCTCACATGCAAGGAAGTCCCAGAACTGCTGGGAATTAACACACCCAGGAAGTAGCCCTCAACCCATGCTCCTTGAATTTGGTACATCAATGCCCCAGCTCTCTCACCCTTGGTGGAAGCATTCTGAGGGATGTGTCTGACACTCTTTTCCAGAGCTCCCCCCAGGACTGAACTCTGTTCGCCTGCTGTGATAGCTGTGGTATTAATGAGCCCTTCGTTGACTGCTTTCCTTCCCTGTATCACTTTCCTACTGGGGTTTTTGACCCCTCCCAAATCAATTATCTGTGCTCAAATCTTTGCCTCAGCATCTGCTTTGGGGGGAGCCCAAATTAAGGCAGTGATCATAGGGCAGTGGTTGGGGAATGTAGGAAAGGTGGTGGACAGGGAAGTCCCTGAGGGATGAAATGACAATCTAGCTACAGTCTTCTCTGTATTGGGAAGTGCTAGAGGCATGAAACCAAGGCTTTTGGGAATTGCCAACTGGGAGATGAGCCTCCAAAGTTTTCAAGGCCCACAGTTGAGCATAAGTGTCCAGTTGGTGAGGCCTACAGTACAAATGGGTGTCAGGACACTATTCATGTGCTCTGACTGGATTCCAAACCCAGGAGCACCTTTGGGTTGTGTTTCACTCTGATGATCGACTCATCCACTCAGCCCCCATCTTCCTGCAGCCGAGGAACCTCTCAGCAATGATCAGCATTGAGAATGAATCTTCTTTTGTTCTTATCCATTCAATATGTTTATTTTCAAGAATGCATTTGTGGAAAGCATTTAAACAGCACCATTTAGAAGAAAACAAAAGTCACCAGATGGAAAAATAGAATAAAAGACATGCACACACACAAAATTCCCCAAGCAATATAGTCAGGGCAGTGGGAGTTATTGTGGTCCTGCTGTTGTGAATAATACAGCTGTGTTGGAAAAGCTGCCTGCTCTTGACAGCCTAGAATTTTCAAAAGAGAACTGAACACAGGTCAACAGAATTCCATGCTGTAATTTATATCTTGTGAAAGTTTGACAAACCTTCCTTCTTCTTCCCTCTAGTAAAGACAGAAGAACAGTTGCTAGGACTACCATATATATTGAATTATAATATACGGGCAACTTTTTCTTGGAATAATGCCTTCTGGTTGGCCCATATCTTAGTTTGACAGGCTTTGTTCTCAAATACCTAAGCACCATCCTTAGCCACAGGCTGGCTGCAAAGCCAGATGGATAAGAAAGCAAGAGAGATGGTAGCTGCTTCTGAGGCTGAGACAGACATCCCCTCCCATCCCTTCAAGAAATCGTGAGAACCAAACTGCCTTCCCTCTCTTTCCCACACCACCACCACATACAACACAATTTTGCTTCCAGGAGGAGTTGAAAAACTTCAGCAATATGCCAAGGGTGGCAGAATGACCAACTTTCATTCACAAGTAGGCCCTAGTCATTGCTTCTTCCCTGCCTTTCTTTCTCCCAGTGGCCAACACAGGGAGGAGAAAGATGGCAATCAGAAAAGGTGCTCCAGTCAGGATGGTGCTCTGGGTGCTATGAGGAGGAATCTAAACATTCCCTGATCTTAACTGGGCTAACAGCTCCCACACACAGCCATGCTGGATATAAAGTGTCTAGGGCATTCCCCCATCTGCCCAGAAGAGGGAATCTGCTCACAGACAGCAGCAGTGGAAATTATGTAGCATCACGGCCCCGGCAGCGGGAGGGGAATATTGGCCACATAGTCAGTCACTCTCTGCCCTGCCACTTACCAACTGTGTGACACTCAATAGTTTGTTTAACCTCTCTGTGCCTCATCTCTCCATCTGTAAATAGTAGCTCGTACCTCATATACTTAACATGAGGATTAAAAGGACATAAAATGTTAGTGCCTAACGCATCATAAGCTCTCTATAAATGGCAACTCCTATTACTACTGTGGGAATATGGCTGTGGCTTCTAACACTGTGAGGAAGTATGGGTTAATAACAGCTGTTTCCACAATTGTCATTTTTAGGGCTGTTAACATGGTTGTAACTGTGGATCTGAGAGCAATAATGACTATGAGAGAACCCAACTGGGATTTCACATTAAGAAACCAATCACATGAAGGAAAGAATGGCATATTGGGCACCGTGGATAGTTAGGACAGCCAGAGAACATGTAGAAAGTTACCAGAAGGTCCAGCTGCCATCAAGAGGGCTTCCCAGGGGGAGAGCTCATTTGGCCTGACAAGAACACAGGAGCCAGAGGAAAAGGCAGGCTCTGACAGACAGAACTTTGTGAGCCCTGGAGCAAAACCCACACACGTAGGCTTCATTAACTGCAAAGTCATGAGAAAGAGAGTTTATAGAGGCTGAGGCTCTCTGAGGAAAAAAGAGGTTAAAGACCACAGGCAAAGCCATCTCTGTTTCATAGGAGTGTCCTCGCCAGGCCGGGCCTCCCTGAGCTCAGCCATGATGGAGGATACAATGCACCCTGGGAACTGGTCCCAAGTCCACCTCCATAACTCATGTTTCTAAAGCATTAATCTGAATCTCGTTCAATAATATCAAGCACTTTCCTTTCCACCCTTTCAGATACACAGGATAGTGATGCATGGCTGGGAAATGCCAAAAGTGCCTTAGTGAGAAAACTCCAGAAATGAGGAGGATGGATTCTTTGAGGAAAGGGGTAAAATAAACAGAGATTTCGGTGGGGCTAAAGATGATGTATGAAGAGGTGCATAGCAGAATACCCTGGTGTGACACTGTAATTTATAATAAAGTGGCACAGAGTTCCAAAAACCCGTGGAATTTCCTAAGTGATAAGAGCGATAAAGGTGTAATGATATTTATAACAAACCCTTTTCAACCACACCTGAGTTTATGTTTATGAGGTGCCTTTTGGAAAGCACCTAAGGATGGGGGCTAGTTGCCTGGAGAATCAGCCATGTGATAAGAGGATTAGAAATTTCAGTCCCACCCCTGACCTTCAGGGAGGGACGAGGGGCTGTAGATTGAGTTCAGTTGCCAATGGCCACTGATTTATTTAATCAATCAGGCCTATGTAATGAAGCCTCCACAAAAACCAAAAGGAGCTGGTTCTGAGAGCCTCCAGGTTGGTGAACACATGGAGATTTGGGGAGAGTGGCGAGCTCAGACAGCATGGAAGCTCTGTGCCTTTTCCTCATACATTGCCCGATGCATCTCTTCCATTTGGCTGTTCCTGAATTATATCCTTTTATCATAAACTGGTAATCTAATAAGTAAAATGTTTCTCTGATTTTTGTGAGCCTCTCTAGCAAATTAATCAAACCTTAGGTGGGGTCATGGGAACCTCAGATCTACTGCCTATTAGTCAGAATCACAAGTGACAACCTGGACTCAGGACTGGCATCTGAAACTGGTGGGGGCAGTCTTGTGGAACTGAGCCCTTAAACTGTGGGATCTGATGTTATCTCCAGGTAGATAGTGTCAGAATTGAGTTAAAGTGTAAGACACCCAGCTGGTGTCAGAGAATTGCTTGGTGCAAGGGGTAAAATCCCCACACATTGGAATTGGTGTCACAATCCTACCTGAGGAAATTTTTCATAACACAGCAAATGGCAGTGAGCTCCAAAGAGCATCAGACTGGGGTGGGGTGGGAGGGGGTCCTGAAAAAAATTCGAAAAATATCCTTCAGCAGAGAATATTCTGATATACACCCCTCAGGAGCTAGAAAGCAATGAGAGAGGGGCCTGGTCTACTAGAGAGAACTCCAGGAGGTGCCGGGAAAGGGGTCACTGTGAATGCCTTGAGGCCTAGAATCACTTCTAATTAGATATAATTCATTTATTTTAGTTAAATAAAAGACATTAATTTTGCATTCATTTATTTCAGAAATACAACTTCATTTCTCTCCCATCCTAACACCTTTTCCTCCACACCCCATGCACACAGCACACACAGCAAATTCCACATCTTAGTAAATAAAGCAGTGCTGGCTCTTGCCCAGAAGCCACTGCCCAACAAGAACAAGGCTGCCTCCCAAATCCATCAATCACATCATCATGACTGTGTCATCAGTGTTCAGTCCATTTCATGAGTCTCTGCTTTTTTCTATAAGCCTATGGCACAATCAGGTCTGACCAGCAGATCTCTCTTAATGAAAGCACAAGAGAAAATCTTTAGCAACAGCTCAGGATAAATCTGTTATATCCTGAGAAAATAGACTATCGTAAAATCTACTTAATACATTTACTCCACTCCAGCCAAGCAAACCAGACCCTTTACAAACTACTTGTTATTGCCTCCTTGTTACTGTCATGGACCCCACCTGAAATGACCTTCCCAGTCCTTGGACTTGCTGTCATGGAAAGAGCACTTGTTCTGGAGGAGGAAAGGACCAGCTTCAAGCCCTGGCTCATGCTCAAGCAGCTGTGGGTTCCTCTCCTTATTTTAAGAATGAGGATAATGGTACCCACATCATGGGGATGTCATGAGGATTCAGTGAGGTAACTTCTGGACCCCAGGTTCTACAGTTTAGCTTCCAAGCCAACCTCCCTGCCAAGTGACAACCAAACCAAAGTCAGCCTAATGAACTTAAGGAGCTGAATAAGTGTACTGGACTACAAATCTGTAGAAGGGACCCTAAGGGTGGGGAGGGAGGGCAACAGGAGAGGACCCATGATGTCATAAACCCTAGGCAAGGGGTGGGAGAAGTATGACAGCAGAATGGAAGCTTTCCTCACTTCCAATCTAACTTTCTTCCTCAGTATTAGACTGATTTTGTGGTGGGTGGCAATGTGCCCAAATAAAAAACTGTTTCCCAGCCTACCCTGCAGATAAGGATGGCCACATAACTAAACTCTGGCCAATGGTATATAGACATAAGTTACTGAATGAGACATTTGGGAAAACTCCTTGAAAGAGCAGCTGACTCAACTGGGAAATGCCCTTTGGCATTTCCACCTTCCTTCTCACTAACTGGAACTCAGACATGATGACAGGAGCTTCAGAGACCCTCTTGGGACCATGAGGCAAACCTGAGAATGAGAGTACAGAAAGATAAAAGATGTCTGGGATCATGATGTCCACCTACAGACTTATTTTATGTGGGAGAAAAATAAAACCCTATCACTTGTTATTTCAGGCCTCTGTTACTATGACAGTGTGGTAGTCAGCTTCCAAGTTGGCTCCCAATGATCCTCACCTCCTGGTATTAGTGTTTTTGTCTAGTCCTTTCCCACACTGGATAGAGCTGACCTGTGTAACCAACAGGATATTGAGGAAACGATGGTGTGCGACCTCTGAGGCTAGGTCCTAAAAGACATGGTGGATTCTGCCTTACTTTCTCCTAGATCATTCATTCACTCTTTGGGAAGTCAACAGCTATGTGTTGAGGGCATTCAAACAGCCCTATGGAGAAGTCCATGTGGCAAAGAAATGAGACCCTCCACCAACAGCCAGCATCAAATTGCAGCCATGTGAATGAACTCTTAGAAGCAGATTCTCTACCTCAACAAGTCTTCAGAAGCCTGAAGCCCCAGTTGACATCCTGACTACAATCACCATGGAGATCTCAAGCCAGAACCACCACATAAGCTGCTCCCGAATTTCTGACCCACATAACTATGAGATAACAAATGTTTGCTATTGTTTTAAGATACTAAATTTGTTACACAGCAATAGATAACTAATACATAGATATACTCAATTCCTAACTGATACAGAACCTAAGGCATTAATTTGACATAACCACATCTGATACTTGGATGATCCATGTTCTCCAACCTGCTAAACTCCCATCCTCAAAGGCACAGCTTCCTTTCTCTCTTGCCACCTCCTCCTGAACACTTGTGCAACACTCAGCACCCTCCTATGTATTAGACATTGATTGATTGATAGCTGTCATTAAAGAAGCCAAGTCTACTTCTTTCAACTTGAGGATAATGTCTGCCAGTTCTTTCTCCTCCCATCTTGCCCAGGTTCAGGAGTTCTCACTTCCATATCACCTCACTCCTGGGTATCTACAGCCCCACCACCTATTATATGATGGGCCTACTAGTATTCTGGGCCATGGGAAGTGGGGTATCCAAGTGAATTGGTGGAGAGCTGAGACAAGTTTGGGGGAACAGAGAGGAATCCCTCAGCCAACTGCCACTGATGGTCCCTCTTCACTGACCTGACTCAGTAGACAACTAGACTTGCTCATGAAAACTGGCTCCCTCAGGACTCCAGGAACAGAGAAACTGAGCTGTAAAAGATAAACTCCTCAGGTCTCTTCCTGGCATTTCTACTCCAGCTGTTCTCCCCAGAGCCATGAAAGAAGTTATATCCAATCTGAAGGGTTGGAAATGTGCTCACACAATGCTTGAAAACTCTTCTTACGCTAAGAACTTTGAAAGTGAAACCAGGAATGTGCTGCTGCTTCTATTCTGATTCTACAAGGGACACTATTCCTTCAAAGAAGAAACTAACTTTTCTAATTGCCATTTGAGCAGGGAAAGAAAGTTCTTAAAATGGAAGTGAAAAAAAACACAATGAGTTCAAGATAGGGTGAGGGAGAACATCAATTAAGATTCTGAACATAAACTGTATGTCAGGATTCTCCAGAGAAACAGAATAGGATGAAATTTATTATAAGGAATTGGTTCACACAGTTATGGAGGCTGAGAAGTTCCATGATCTGTCATCTGCAACCTGGAGACCCAGGAAATTCCAGTCTGAGTTTAAAGGCCTAAGAACCAGGAGCACGGATGTTCTAAGTCTTAGTTCAAGGGCAGGAGAAGACTGACATCTTAGCTCAGCAGTCAGTCAGAAAGAGAAAATTCAACCTTCCTCCACCTTTTTGTCCTATAAGGGCCTTGAATAGGTTGGATGATGCCCATCCACTTTGGGGAGGGCAAACTGCTTTACCCAGTCCACCAAATTCAAATGCTAATCTCTTCCTGAAACACCCTCACAGACACACCCAGAAACAATGTTTAAAAAGATACCTGGGCATCCCGTGACACAGTCAAGTGGATGCATAAAATTAACCATCATAAAAAAATTAACCATAAAAAAGCTTATTTATGGAGCACACACCACTCTCTGCCTCACACCCAGTGCTCTGGGAACAAGGACCTCTATACATGTTATGCTGTTTTCTCCCTTTTTCCGTGCTTCTCTTCCCACAACGGTCTTTTCTCAACTTCATCTCTGGCTAAGTCATACTCACACTTTAAGACTCAACCTAAGCAACTATTTGGAGTGTGTTAGGAGCAACTCTGGATGCTTCCATAATACCCATGCTGTTACCCACTGTACACAGCCCCCATGACACTCTGTGTACCCATCAACAGTCTTACATCAGTGACTTCATATATCTCTATCTCCCCCAACACTCTGAGCGCTTCTTAGGACAGGAGCTTTGTCTAAATCACTTCAGTATTCCCAGCCCTTATCTAGATTCTAGAACAATGTCAAGCAAATACTGATGCTCAATAAATGTGCACTGGGTGAAAAAAATGATTTAATAAGTGAGTGAATGTGTAATATGCACTGCGCAGTGGAACACTACCTATGCACTCTTAGATCAATGTCCATTTTATTTTCTTAGGCTAGAAACATTGTCCTCAAGCAATATTGGGGGGGCGGGGGCGGCTGCTCCCTAAGCCTGTGATTGTGATTTCCTACTCTTAAAGCTGGTCTTTATAACACCACACTTAGGGGCTTCCCTGGTGGCCCAGTGGTTAAGAATCCACCTGCCAAAGCAGGGGACACGGGTTCGAGCCCTGGTCTGGGAAGATCCCACATGCCGCAGAGCAACTAAGTCCATGCACCACAACTACTGAGCCTGCACTCTAGAGCCTGTGAGCCACAACTACTGAGCCCACATGCCACAACTACTGAAGCCCGCGTGCCTAGAGCCCGTGCTCCACAACAAGAGAAGCCACTGCAATGAGAAGCCCGCACACTGCAATGGAGAGTAGCCCCCGCTCGCCACAACCAGAGAAAGTCCGTGCACAGCAACAAAGACCCAACGCAGCCAAAAATAAATGAATTAAATAAATAAATTTATAAAAAACAAAACAAAGCAAAAAAAACACCACCACACTTAGGAGCAAGAATTCCATTTCACTTATTTTTCTAACTCAAATAAATCTAAGTTCAATAACTCTCCACAGTGGTGAGAAATTCAATCTCAGTCACATTTGGGGGTGGCAAAGTAGAATTTTCAAAATGCTAAAACATGTAATTTTCATATAAATATATAAGGAGCATGCATCAAAAAAATTTCCATAATTCATTAATGAGGAAAGGCAGGATGAAAAAGCTGGTTCAAAGAAGGAACCAAGAAAATGAGATACAGTCACTGATAAAGGGAACAGGGGAATAAGATTGCTAAATTAGATGCAAAATTTGTTAATGCCCTACACAGCAACAAAACCATCACTCTTGAGGTTATCTTCTCTACCAAACAGAAGCATTTGCATCTCAGCCAGGCAAAAACCATTCATCTTCTGTCAGTTTCCTATGAGCAGACATCTAATTTTATACAGTCTGGGCAGTAACGACCATAAAGAGTAAGCTCAACAGTTACCTTCCCGTACAGAAAGCAAGCGAACTCTATTCTGGACATAATTCTACCAATAAAGAGGTTAAAATGAGAGGGTGTTACGGTGAAGTTTGGGGATCTATATATTTAAAACAAATGCAAAAATGAGCCTAAATTGGACTTAGACACAACATGTATATGCAGCAGGGGAGTAGTCCAGGCAATGTGACCAGGCAACATGAATAAAGAAAATAGAGATTGTATCAGGGATGCCAGTGCCAACGTGTATGCAAAAAATGAGAAGCAACAAAAGACCCAGTGTTTTCAGATAGTGATCTGAAACAGACTAACCAATTATATTGGGCAAATATCCAAAATGTGCCTTGATACAGTATTAACTAAGGGGTTTATTGGGAATCTAGGATGTGTGCCCAGATCCGCCCCTCCAGGATTCTCTGCTACATAAGAGAAAACTCTAAGTGTGAAATAAAGATTTCTACTCCTACCTTCAAACCTAAAAGTCAGGGCCTGCAGCAGAGACTCAGAGCCCCCTTACTCCCTGGGCCAGGAGCAGTGGGAGAAGCTCCAAGGCCCCACCTCCGGAGGGAAGCTTTCCCTCATGTGCTTTCCTCACAGAAGTGGGAAATGCAAGAGCCCTGAAAACCAAAAATGTGGTGACAAAACTTAACCTGAACTGATGGGAACTGAATGGAACTGAACTGAGTGGCTTAAACCACAGACATTTTCTCACAGTTCTGGAGGCTGGGAAGCCACAGATTCTGTTCTTGGTGAGGGCCCTCTTTCTGGCCTGTAAGTGGCTGCCTTCTCACTTTGCCCTCTTATGGTGGAGAGAGGAAGCTCTCGTGTCTCTTCCTCTTCTTATAAGGGCACTAATCCCCATGGGGACCCCACCCTCATGACCTCATAGAAGCGTAATTACCTCCTAAAGACCCCCAACCAAATACCATATAGGCTTCAACATATGAACTGTGGGGAGACACAAACATTCTGTCCATAACAGCACCTGACACCAAAGGCTTTTATTAGGGGTTGTGATCCTGTACCACACCCAGAGATTACCAATGTTAACATTTTGATATCTAATCTAAGTTTGATTTTTTAAGTTTCCCTGTTGTTGGATATTTAGGAAGATGCTTTCAATTTTCCCCGTTAAAAAAAATTCTGCAATGATTATTTCCTATGATAAATTCCTTAAAATTTACTTTAAAATTCCTTTACTCTGGAACCAGAGTAAAGGGGCATGCATATTTTAAGGCTCTTGAAACACATTTCCAAATGACTTTCCAGCATTGTTGGCTGGTATTTAATAAGGCCATCTCAGCACAACTCACTTACTCTGAGTCTTACTGTGGCAGCATTATTTTTTATTTATAGAAAACAAGCACGCGTGTATGACAAGGTACTCGATAGTACAGGAGTGTATACACTGTTGCTGCCAACTTTGAATCCCTTTTTCCAAAGGAAGGAAGGGAGGGAAGTTGAGGGAGGTTAACCATGTTCATATTTTCCTTAAATCCCTCTTAGCCTTTGCTACCACCTCCACTAACATTCTCCAATCCTGTGCCTTTAGAGGCCAGGTGAGGATAATGACTCATTCCAAACTTGGCCTTCCCTCAGCTGTTTAATTCCTGGACTTTGCTAATATTTGCTATTCAAATGCAGTTAAAAATTCCCATTCTACCACCTATTTTCTTATTTTAATAGGATTTGACATCCCCTAGGCATCAGTCCTGGCTGAGAGATTAGAGAAAAGGACTTTTAACATTTGTAAACCCCATTAGATCTCTGGCTACCGACATAATCTGCTATATCTTCTTCAAACCACATGGCTATGGCCATGATGAGAATACACTTGCAGTGAGACAGTCTCCTCTGGCTTTAGCAAGACTTTGCCCTTTAAAGTCTGACCCCAGGAAAGATACTTCATCTTCACTCTAGATTAGATCTCTTGGGGATGGGTACAGAGGAGATACAGGCCCTATCTTGGTGCCCCATGATACCATGATTGGAGGAAGGACCATGGCTGGGGGTACAGATGTTCTGAATTGATCAGGACAAGAATTGTCCACCATCACAGCCACTGGCTCTGCCTGCCAGGCTCCTCACTGTCTGGCAAACTCACCCTCCTGAACCCTCAGCTGGTTATGGTGGAGAGAAGAGGAAAACAAACAACCCCACGTGGATTCATTATAATCCTGCTAGGCAAGTCAGATCCATTCATTTTGGATGACACATCCCCCAATACCCACTCTGGGGTCACAGAAATGAATCCAATCCAGACATTTCCCAGGAGAGGACAAACACTGTGATAGGGTTCCTTTTAAAGCTCTTCCCTTCGAATCATAGTTGGCACTGTACAAAGCCATGCTCTGTGGCAAGAAATAGGCTCCATGTAATGGAGCAGTTTCTGTAAGTTGTAGCCCTTGCAAGGAGAATGCATCAGGCTGTGCAAACTTCCCTGTGATACTTAAACAACTAGCTCCAGATGAGGAAGTAAATGAGAAGTAGACAGGAAGGGGCCTTGGGCACCCGCTCTGCTCCCAGTCCCAGCTCTTGATTCCTGGCTTCCTTCTCTGGCAGCTAAGACCCAGGGTCCCCATGCTGTGCTGTGGTGCTGCCCCCAGGCCTGTCTGCCCCATCCACAGTAGCTCTATTTTTTCCCCTCTCCACATCATACCCCCAGGCCAGAGACTCTGCCTCACCCTGTCCCTCTAGACTTCTCAGTTTCAAACCACATTCCTTGGCCTATATTTCTATGTGGTCTCTAAGAACATTAACACCCACTACCTAAGACTTTCTTTCTCATTTACCAAAGACTTAGTAAGGCTGTTGGCTCCATGACACTATTCAGACTTGTAATACATGAAAGAAAGTCATCAAATCACACGTCCATTTCCCAATTTTCCATAGACTTCATGTGTCTGGCAATATATTTTCAAGTACCATGTTTTTCAGGGACGTATCTGTCATACAACTGAGATTTGACTGTGCAAAGTAAGACTTCATTGCTAACATACTGATTTTTTTTTTTTTCTTGGTACGTGGGCCTCTCACCGCCGCGGCCTCTCCCGTCGCGGAGCACAGGCTCCAGACGCGCAGGCCCAGCGGCCATGGCCCACGGGCCCAGCTGCTCCACGGCACGCGGGATCCTCCCGGACCGGAGCATGAACCGGCGTCCCCTGCATCGGCAGGTGGACTCCCAACCCCTGCACCACCAGGGAAGCCCCCATACTGATTTCTTTTTAAGTGTTTTCATTTTTATCCTCAATTTGTAGCCAAATTCTCATTTGACAACAATTTCTTATACATCTTAACACAGTTAACTTAGGCTTCATGCCTACAAGTTCAGACTAATTTGTACCACCAAATGATACCATATTTTCATGGTAAATAGCCTATCTTTAGATTTCCCTATAAATGTTTCCATTTTATGAAAGCCTATAATTTAAAAATGACATAAGGTTCAGCCTATAGCCACCTCTCTTTGAAATAATTTCTAGATGTTGTCCTTACAAATTATTTTATATTTGGTGCTATAATTCCAGCCAAAGTAGTCTGGTCTGAGAAACACCTACAATGGTAAAGTATATTATTAGACATACCAGTGTTTAGGTTGAGGCTTTCCTTTGGAAAACAACTTGCAGGTTGCAGCTGGAGGGTATTTCCTGAGCTACTGTGCCCCTAAAACCTCTTAATGAAACACAAGGAATGAAAAAGTTGAATAATGGTGTTGACACTAGAATGTGGACCCAGGTGAAGGGTCTAGAAATATGGACAAAGGCTGCCTTGAAATTACTGAATTCTCTGACCAGAGAAGCAGGAATGAGAAGTTATTGTTGCTGCATCCAGGAGCAGAGGGTGGGCCCAGCTCACTTGGACATTCCAACCCAGATCCTGGCCATCCTGACAGAGATGTCCTGGGACTACAACAGGGCATCCTTCAGCCCCTCATCACGCAACTGTTTCTGTAAGGAGGGCCAGAGAGCCCAGTTCACAATGCCGCTCCCCACTGATGCTCAGCTGAAAACCCATTCCACTCTAGGGGAAGCCAGCAGAAACATGTGCCCCTTCCTGAAAGTTCTGGGGTCAACCACCTACACCCTCATCCAAATTTAGACATTCCCTGTCCCTGGCTGGATCTGGCACCTGAGATGTTCCATGGTGCTGTTTGAAACAAAGGAACAAGATGCTTTTAGGGACGAAGAACACATTGGGCTCAGCGGGAGGCGCCGGCACCACCTAATGGAATCAGCATGGGCCATGACACAGACTCCTTCGTTTTAACTCCTGATCTGCTAACAACTGTGAGATCTTAAGCAAGTTGCTTCACCTCTCTGCGTCCCCCATTTCTCCATCTATAAAGTGCAGATAATATGATATGGGGACATGGTGGCCATACTGAAAGTATGCACAAAGGAAAGTATTATAAGAACACGCAGTACAATTATCGGTCTGGCAATATGTTGATGCTAGCCTTGAACGGTTTGCATTACTTTCTAAAAATAAAAAGGCTGTTAAGAAAATTTTATGAGAATTCATCTTTCTACTTGTGTAATTTTCATAAAAACTCTGGAAGTGTTAGCGTGTAAACAATGCCAGATACTCATTTTCTTTATAAATATCTATAATTGAAACCAGCTTTACAAAACAGAACAAACCCAAGTAAATTATATGCACATGTAATTACAAAGTTTTTGTCTCATTAACAAAAGCTTATGTAAATCTGAATTAGGAATGTAAAGAGCATCCTTGAACTTTTTGATCCATTTCTTCAAGCTTAATTGCAAAAATCTTAAGAACCATACAACTATTCCCACTCCCTGAACTAAATCCAAAGGAAGAGGGAGAGTGGAGAATGAGCCAAAACCCAAGCCTTGGGGATGCCCATGCTTTAAAAGTTGGGGAAGAAAGCTCAAAGTAATTGCCAATGAAAAAATAAAAATAAAAACTCCTAGAATAGCTAAAATTAAAAGGACTGAAAATACCAAATGTTGATGAGGATGTGAAGCAACCAAAACTCCCATAAGTTGCTGATGGGAGTGTAAAATGGTACAACTTTGGAAAGTTATTTTCTTATACATTTAAACATGTACCTACTGTACTTCTGATCTTGTTTACCTAAGAGAAATGAAAACATATATCCACAAAATACCTTGTATAAGAATTATTCATAATGGTCAAAAATAGAACACAACCCAAATTTCTACCCCCAGGAAAACAGATAAATGAACTGTGGTATAAGAGGGATATTACTCAGCAATAAATAGGAAAAGACTACTGTCAGATGATAAACGAAATTCATTGACATTATGCTGAGTGAAAGAAGCCAGTCATAAAAAAGT
Source organism: Hyperoodon ampullatus (assembly GCF_949752795.1). Classification (NCBI taxonomy): domain Eukaryota; kingdom Metazoa; phylum Chordata; class Mammalia; order Artiodactyla; family Ziphiidae; genus Hyperoodon; species Hyperoodon ampullatus. The sequence continues at coordinate 86,475,164 of NC_136916.1, forward strand.
AGACAATGTATGAATCTATTTATATGAAGTTCTACAAAAGACAAAACCATAGTGAAAAAAATCAGAAAAGTGATTAACTCTGGGAGGACTGACTAAGGAGGGGCATGAGGGGACTTTCTGGGGTAATGGGATGTTCTATGCCTCAACAGGAGTATGTGTGTGTTCATGTGTCAAAATATATCAAACCACACTTTTAACGATATGTGCATTTCACTCAATAAAAGTATTGCCTAAAAAAATTTCTGAAAACAAATGCTGAACTCCAGACAGTAGACTGCTTCTCTCAGTGGCATGAGTCAGCAATTCTGAAACTACTTTCTGTGTATCCTAGGCTTGAGCAAATGAGTAAATATGTTAAGGGGACTGGGGGCCAGGTTTCTCACTATGTCAAAGAAAAGAGTTACAAACATGGAGAAGGGGAAGAAAAGAATGTTCTCTGGTTATGCATTGCAATTGGAGGTATCAGCATGAACTCGTGCTTTTTTTAAATTCATTTATTTATTTATTTATTTATTTATTTTTGGCTATATTGGGTCTTCGGTGCTGCACGCAGGCTTTTCTCTAGTTGCAGTGAGTAGGGGCTACTCTTCACTGCAGTGCGTGGGCTTCTTGTTGTGGTGGCTTCTCCTGTTGTGGAGCACAGGCTCTAGGCAGGCTTCAGTAGCTGTGGCATGTGGGCTCAGTAGTTGTGGCTCGTGGGCTCTAGAGTGCAGGCTCAGTAGTTGCGGCGCATGGGCCTAGTTGCTCCGTGGCATGTGGGATCTTCCCGGACCAGGGCTTGAACCCACGTCCCCTGCATGGGCAGGCAGATTTTTAACCACTGCACCACCAGGGAAGTCCCTGAACTCGTGCTTTTTAATAGGTAGATAAATAAATAGTTAAATAAATATATTTTCTAGCTCTGTCCACTGAGAGCACTTAGAAGAAATGCCACTCCGATAGCAATCAGCATATCTGGCACTATGTCTTGGTTTCTAAATACCATTCTTCATTAAATGAACCAGGGCTCCTTAGACAAAAGTCTTATATTCCAGGACTGAAGCTTTTCAAGCACAAGATGAGCCTGGAACATCACTTGTACCAAAAACTAAAGAGATTTTCAATAGGTAGTTGAGAAAATGACCCAGGATCATCTCAAAGGAATCCTACTGGCCAAATCTGGGACAATCTGAGCATTAGTGATAATAATGCATTATATTCCACTGAATAAAATAAGAATCCATGAGATCACACTGTTATGAGTAGACACATATATACCTAAGTAGGGGAAAAGATAAAGTTCTTCTTTATGGAAAAATGCTAATAAATACAGAAGGAATAATACAATTAGAAAATCATCAATGGATACTAAAACTAGTTTGATTAGGGTGAAAGTTTGGTGAGAAACAGAATATTTATATAATCTCAAAATATAAATTATTTACTACTTACAAAGGGGAAAGTGGTAACTTTATGGTGGAGAAATTTGGCAGACAACACCTGTTCCAGTTACTAGGACTACACAACAAATTATCCCCAAACTCACCACCATTAATCAACCATTTATTATGATCATGGATTCTGGGGTTTAGGAATTAGACAAGGTGCATCAGGGATGGCTTGTCTCTGTTCCATGATGTTGGAGTTCTCAGATGGAAAACTTGAAGTCTAAAAGCTGGGATCACTTGAAGGCTCCTTTACGCACATACATCACATACTTGATGTCTGGCCCTGGGAGATTCAGATCTTCTACATGTGGCTAACTGGGCTTCCTTACAGGATGGTGAATGCCTGGATTCACTACTGTAAATTACTACTTCTTGCTTTGTAATTAATAACTAACTTATAGGGAGATACTTTGAAACTGTATTAATACTCTACATCTCAGTCATGCATGTTGTCCACTAATTTTAGCATCTACTAATGATTTTTGCCTGCAACAATTATTATTGTATTATTGTTGCAAACTCTATTTTAACATGCTAGTTTACTTCACAGACATCTACATTTCTTCAAGAAGTTCAAAATGCAAATAGAGTGATTCTTGGAAGCAGAGAATCCATTTGTTTGGCTCACAAGCCTTGAAGTCTTTGAAAAAGACCCTTGTTTTTCTAGTTTGATACTCTTTGCTAATCCAATAGGTTAAAAAAAAAAGACATCTTACCATTCCATTAATTGCATTTCTACTATTATACACTAAAGTTGAACATTTTTTCAGGTTTGAATCATTTGTATTTCCTTTTTTGATAATAATTTGTTTTTATCATTTATCCATCTCATATTTACTTGCAGGAATTTTTATATACTAAGAAATAATTATGGAATAAAGAAAGATATTATGGAAGATAACCCTATGTTAGTTATACTGCTTGCAATCATTTTCCCAGTTTTGTGTTTCCTCCTTTTTCTTTTAATTTTGTTTGAGTATTCTTTTTTTATGCACAATATTTTTTGTTATTTCTTTGTAGTAGAATTTACCAACTTGTGTGTGTGTGTGATTTATTAGAAGACCCTTCCAGATTTTGTATTACTAGTCAAATCTCTCATATTTTCACATACTACTTCTATTATCTCAGTTTTCACATTTGTATATTTGATCTAGCTGGAATTTAATTTGGTGTAGGAACTGAGTTAGAGATCCAATGTTTTTCATATAATTGTCTACTTGTCTGAACACTATTAAATGAATAATTTACCTTTTCCCTAACCAATTTAGTATCATATACTAAATTCCCATATGTATTTGGCTTGACTTTCTCGTATGTAATAATAATCTAGTTATGCATATTTACCATGTTGTTTTAATTACTATAGATTTATAATGTTTTAGTGTCTTATATGACCAGTATCTCTTCTACTCTTTCTCTTTTCCAAAATTTTTCTCTTTAAGAATATCCTGGTCAGGGACTTCCCTGACAGTCCAGTGGTTAAGACTCTGCACTTCCAATGCAGGGGACGCAGGTTCGATCCCTGGTCAGGGAATTAGGCTCCCACAAGACATGTGGCACAGCAAAAAAAAAAAAAAAAAGAATATGCTGGACAATCTGGAAGAAATGGACAAATTCTTAGAAAGGCACAACCTTCCCAGACTGAACCAGAAAGAAGCTGAAAATATGAACATACCAATCACAAATAATGACACTGAAACTGTGATTTAAAATATTCCAACAAACAGAAGTCCAGGACCAGATGGCTTCACAGGCAAATTCTATCAAACATTAAGAGAAGAGGTAACACAAATCCTTCTCAAACTCTTCCAAAAACTTGCAGAGGCAGGAACACTCCCAAGCTCATTCTACAAGGCCACCATCACCCTGATACCAAAACCAGACAAAGATGCCACAAAAAAATAAAATTACAGGCCAATATCACTAATGAAGATAGACGCAAAAATCTTCAACAAAATACTAGCAAACAGAATCCAACAACACAGTATAAGGATCATACACCATGATCAAGTGGGTGCAAGGATTCTTGCACCCAGGGATGCAAGGATTCTTCAATATACACAAATCAGTCAATGTGATACACACACCATATTAACAAACTGAAGAATAAAAACCATATGATCATCTCAATAGATGCAGAAAAAGCTTTGTACAAAACTCAACACCGATTTATGATAAAAACTCTCCAGAAAGTGGGCATAAGACATAGAGAACAGACTTGAGGACACAGGGAGGGAAGGGGAAGCTGGGATGAAGTGAGAGAGTAGCACTGACATATATACATATCAAATGTAAAATGGATGGCTAGTGGGAAGCTGCTGCATAGCACAGGGAGATCAGCTTGATGCTTTGTGACGACCTAGAAGGGTAGGATAGGAAGGCTGCGAGGGAGATGCAAGAGGGAGGGGCTGTGGGGTTATATGTATATGTAGAGCTGATTCACTTTATTGTACAGCAGAAACTAACACAACATTGTAAAGAAATTATACTTCAATAAAGATATTTTTAGGGCTTCCCTGGTGGCGCAGTGGTTGAGAGTCCGCCTGCCGATGCAGGGGACGCGGGTTCGTGCCCCGGTCTGGGAGGATCCCACATGCCGCGGAGCGGCTGGGCCCGTGAGCCATGGCTACTGGGCCTGCGCGTCCGGAGCCTGTGCTCCGCAACGGGAGAGGCCACAGCAGTGAGAAGCCCACGTAATGCAAAAAAAAAAAAAAAAAAAAAAAGATATTTTTAAAAAAATAAAACTTGAACATAGAAAAAAGAAAGTGGGCATAGAGTGAACATACCTCAACATAGTAAAGGCCATATATAACAGACCCACAGCTAACATCATTCTCAATGGTGAAAACCTGAAAATATTTCCTCTAAGATCAGGAACAATACAAGGATTTCCACTCTCGCCACTTTTATTCAACATAGTTTTGGAAGTCCTAGCCATGGCAAGCAGAGAAGAAAAAGAAATAAAAGGAATCCAAATTGGAAAAGAAGAAGTAAAACTGTCACTGTTTGCAGATGACATGATACTATACATAGAAAATCCTAAAGATGCCACCAGAAAACTACTAGAATTCATCAATGAATCTGGTAAAGTTGCAGGATACAAAATTAATACAGAGAAATCTCTTGCATTCCTATACACTAACAACAAAACATCAGAAAGAGAAATTAAGGAAACAATCCCATTTACCATTGCAACAAAAAGAATAAAATACCTAAGAATAAACCTCCTAAGGAGGCAAAAGACCTGTATGCAGAAAACTATAAGATACCGATTAAAGTAATCAAACATGACACAAACAGATGGAGAGATATACCATGTTCTTGGATTGGAAGAATCAATATTGTGAAAATGATTATACTACCCAAGGCAATCTACAGATTCCTTACAATCCCTATCAAATTACCAATGGCATTTTTCACAGAATTAGAACAAAAAATTTTACAATTTGTATGGAAACACAAAAGACCCCGAATAGCCAAAACAATCTTGAGAAATAAAAACAGAACTGGAAGAATCAGGCTTCCTGACTTCAGACTACACTACAAAGCTACAGTAATCAAAAGAGTATGGTACTGGCACAAAAACAGAAATATAGATCAGTGGAACAGGAAAGCCCAGAGATAAACCCACACATCTATGGTCACCTAATCTATGACAAAGGAGGCAAGAATATACAATGGAGAAAAGACAACCTCTTCAATAAGTGGTGCTGGGTAAACTGGAAAGCTACATGTAGAAGAATGAAATTAGAACACTCCCTAACACCATGCACAAAAATAAACTCAAAATGGATTAAAGACCTAAATGTAAGGCCAGACATTATAAAACTCTTAGAGGAAAACATAGGCAGAACACTCTTTGACATAAATCACAGCAAGATCTTTTGATCCACCTCTTAAAGTATGAAAATAAAACCAAAAATAAACAAATGGGATCTAATTAAACTTAAAAGCTTTTGCACAGCAAAGGAAACCATCAACAAAACAAAAAGACAACTTTCAGAATGGGAGAAAATATTTGCAAACAAAGCAACTGACAAGGGATTAATCTCCATAATATGCAAATAGCTCATGCAGCTCAATATCAAAAAAACAAATAACCCAATCAAAAAAATGGGTGGAAGATATAAATAGACATTTCTCCAAAGAAGACATACAGATGACCAAAAAGCACATGAAAAGATGCTCAACATCACTAATCATTAGAGAAATGCAAATCAAAACTACAATGAGGTATCACCTCACACGGGTCAGAATGGCCATCATCAAAAAATATACAAACAATAAATGCTGGAGCAGGTGTGAAGAAAAATATGACTCCTACACTGCTGGTGGGAATGTATATTGGTAGAGCCACTATGAAGAACGGTATGGAGGTTCCTTAAAAAACTAAAAATAGAACTACCATGCAATCCCACTCCTGGGCATATACCTGGAGAAAACCATAATTTGAAAAGATACATGCGCCCCAATGTTCACTGCAGCACTATTTACCGTAGTCAGGACATGGAAGCAACCTAAATGTTCATCAACAGAGGAATGGATAAAGAAGATGTGATATATATATACAATGGAATATTACTCAGACATAAAAAAGAACAAAATAATGCCATTTGTAGCAACATGGATGGACCTAGAAATTGTCATACTGAATGAAGTAAGTCAGACACAGAAAGACAAATATCATATGATATCACTTATATATGGAATCTGAAAAAAAGGATACAAATGAACTTATATACACAACTGAAGTAGAGTCACAGTTGTAGAAAACAAACGTATAATTACCAGGGGGTAAGGAGGGGTATGGATAAGTTGGGAGATTGGGATTGACATATACACACTTCTATACATAAAATAGATAACTAATAAAAGAGAACTCTACTCAATACTCTGTAATGGCCTACATGGGAAAAGAATCTTTTAAAAAAAAAAGAAAGAGTGGATATACGTATTTGTATAACTGACTCACTTTGCTGTACACCTGAAACTAACATAACATTGTAAATCAACTATACTCCAATAAAAATTTTAAAAAAAGAATATGCTTGTTTGCTTTTGCACAGCAAAGGAAACCATAAACAAAATGAAAAGACAACCTATAGAAAGGGAGAAAATATTTGCAAATGATGCGACTGACAAGGGATTAATCTCCAAAATATACAGACAGCTCATACAACTCAACAACAAAAACAAACAAACAAACAACCTTATCCAAAAATGGGCAGAAGACCTAAATAGACATTTCTCCAAAGAAGACATACAGATGACCAATAGGCACATGAAAAGATGCTCAACATCGCTAGTTATTAGAGAAATGCAAATCAAAACTACAATGAGGTACCACCTCACACCAGTCAGAATGGCCATCATTTAAAAGTCTACAAATAACAAATGCTGGAGAGGATGTGGAGAAAATGGAACCCTCCTACACTGTTGATGGGAATATAAGTTGGTGCAGTCACTGTGGAAAACAGTTTGGAGGTTCCTCAGAAAACTAAAAATAGAATTACCATATGATCCAGCATTCCCACTCCTGGGCATATATCCAGACAAAACTATAATTCAAAAAGATACATGCATCCCTATATTCATAGCAGCACTATTCACAATAGCCACGACATGGAAACAACCTAAATGTCCACCAACAGATGAATGGATAAAGAAGATGTGGTACATATATATATAATGGAATACTACTCAGCCATAAAAAAGAATTAAATAATGCCATTTGCAGCAAATGGTTGCAACTAGAGATTATCAAACTAAGTGAAGTCAGGAGAAAGACAAATACCATACGATATCACTTATATGTGGAATCTAAAATATGACACAAATGAACTTATCTACGAAACAGAAATGGAATCACAGACATAGAGAACAAACTGGTATTTGCCAAGGGGGAGGGGGTTGGGAGAGGGTTAGAGTGGGAGGAAGGGTTAGCAGATGTAAGCTTTTATATATAGGATGGATAAACAACAAGGTCCTACTATACAGCACAGGGAACTATTCAATATATTCAATATCCTATGATAAACTATAATGGAAAAGAATATTTTTTAAAAAGGAATGTGTGTATATATATAACTGAATCAATTTGCTAACAGTACAAATTAACACAACATTGTAAATCAACTATACTTCAATTTAAAAAACAAGTAAAATGTTAATAATTCAAACAAACAAACAAACAACTGTATGCACCTGAGGGGCCTGGAAGGTATTAAATGGGCTTGAAAAAGTAAAAAAAAAAAAAAAAGAAAAAAAAAAGAATATGCTTGTTTTCATGTGACCTTAGATTCAGTTTATATGCTTAAAAATGTGATTTTTTAAATCAGGAAAGTAAATGATTTCTGGATTAATTTAGAGAGACAACGTATTTTGATACTGAGTCTTCTCAAGTATATGAAAGCTCAAACATAGCAGAACTTTCCATTGTGTAATGCTTCTTTTGTACCCTCCTTTTTTGTTGTGGCTTAATATAGCATTTTAAATGTGTTTTTGATACAAATCTATTTATATGATTAAATTTATTTGGGAGGGTATTTTATCTGTTTTGTTACTATTACAAATGGATTGTTTTCCCCCATCATATCTTCTAACTGATTGCTGCTTACATATAGGTAAATGTTTATAAATAGTTAAAATAGTTTATAAGTTCTCTAAGCTTATATCACTTAACAAGGAGGAAGAGGATTTTCTTTCTTTCTATATCAATCACCAACCCACAATGGTAGGAAATGAATCTAGGATCTAGGGCTACATACCAAAAGGAACCTCAGGCAATTCATATAGCACATTCAACACACTGACTTTGGAAAAAGCAGATAGATAGATAGATACATAGACAGACAGATAGATAAAGTCCTTTTTTAAAAACCGCTGCTTCAGCTTATCTTAACTACACTAGCCCCAGTTATTATAAGTGAAGAAATAGTGAGAACGAAAGTGAGACTGAAGGGCAAAAAACGGAAGATTTTGCAGTGCTTGTCAAAGGTCATGACCACACTTCCACTTAGGGTGTGGGCTTTGCAGTAACCACACTGCCCTTAAAAGAAAAAAATGTTTTCTTTAATGTAACTATGCATAATTCTCAGAACTTTTCATAGTCTAATTTGAGGTAGCAAACTCGTATGCCAAAGGGGGTCAGGCAGGTGACACAAATGAGTGAAGCAGTCCTGGGGATAATAAAATAGGGAAAGGTGAGGACTGGGGCAAACAGCTTACCTTGTGCTTCACTAAAGGGACAGCTTCCCCTCAACACGAATCAGTGGCCTCCGTGAGTTAATTAGGACCCATGTTGCTATATCTTCTAATTTTTTGAGAGAAGCCAGAAATCCAGATTTAACATATCAAAGTTCCCAGTTGTTAAATGCGGACTCAAATTTTCTAAAACAAAAAATACTGTGCAGGCTCGACATAACTCAGGCCCTCAGGCCAACCAGTGTTGAGTCCCTCCCTGCTCTCAGCCTTGCTCCTGTACCTGCAGCTGAGTGGTGACCCCAGCAGTCAGCACTCAGCACATGCCATGTGGAATCCAGCTGAGGCCATCTCTGTACTCCAGACTGAGCATTACCACCCCAGTTTGATGGGATTTGCACCGGAGACAGAAGTGGAAAATTAACCTCCGATTTTTAACATTCTCTAATTATGGCAATGACCAGCTCCAGGAAATCACCAAGTTCACAACGGCCTCCTCCCAGTGAAACAGCTGTTCGGCCCCTTTTCCTAGTAGACTGCACCTGGGGCACCTCACTGGCTTCTAACAGAATAGCAACCAAGGTCCATGTTCTAGACTCCAGAGGAGGGGCAGAGCCTGCCCTCCACACTCAGAATGCATAGGTTGTTCCACAATTGTCACATTTTGTGAAAGAATCCTCCACAGCTAGCATGTTCTTTAAAATTAAGTAAAGAGTTTCTCTTTGAGGAACAGCATCTTTTTAAAAGAGATCTATTGATCTACAACATTGGTACCCTGATTTGCAATTTTCAGAGTGTCTCCTGTCCTCTTCTTATCCAATCTTAAAACAACCCCATGTGGGAGATGTTGTGATAATCCTCATTTTACAGGTGAGAAAGCTGAAATCGGCACGGTTTGATGGCTCACCCGAGCTCCACAAAATCAGTGTTTCTGTGCAGGCAGTTAGCCTTCTCTGCCTACCTTCAAATGGTTCATCAAGTAACCCCTACCACAAGCCTTTGTTCCTGTTTTGTGTGAAAATCTATGTATGAAGAAAGAAACAAATAGTGCAATTTCTTTCAAGCCTCAGAAAAGGCAGAAATAAACTTCACAAAAATCTAGGACAGAAGCTGAGGCAGACAAACAGAATGCAGAAAAAGAGCCAGCTAGAACCCCTGGAGTGATGAGTTCCTCAAGAAAAGTCAGGCAGGATAGTGCCTGGTTAGAGAAAAAGTCATTTGATTTGTTTGTATATTTATTCTGAATAGTTTTTCCACTCTTTATATGTATCTTTGGTAAAATGCCTCCTGTTTTATAACATGAAGTTTTGTGTGTTTTTCTACCAACAGGAATCTATAATATTTTTATAGAGCTGGAATATGCAAGGCTAATTTTGTAGTTTATCAAAAAGCAGGTGCTCTCCAGGGAGGCAAGTGAGTCTCTGTTGCCACCTAGTGAACATTTCTAAATGGGAAACAGTAGAACAGGCTCACCATGGGTGCTTGGAGCCTTCAACCACATCTCACCAATGACATCCATGTGACAGCCACTGAGAGGCCAGAGCAGTCTGGGCAAGCCAACCCATAATTAAGCGTCATTTCTTATTAGAAGCAAATCACATTTAAAAGATCTTGAAAAACTGCTTGCAATATTTGACGCGAAGCATCACAAATTGAACAGGAGCTCTCACCAGATCTATGTGCCGTACTCCTTTTTTGCTCTCCGATATTATGTTCACATTTTCTCTGAACCAAAGTATTGCTTTGTTTGCTTAAATATTCATATTCAGTGTATGGACCACGTGAGCTGACCATACTCTACGTCCAAACCTGACTTACTTGATTCTTTGGATTTCAAACCTGTGACACATGTCCTCCTTGTTCTGCAGATACAATAGCCTGTCATCCGAGCCTATCATTTCCACTTTCAAAATATTTTTATAGGCTTCCCTGGTGGCGCAGTGGTTGAGAGTCTGCCTGCCGATGCAGGGGACACGGGTTCATGCCCCGGTCCGGGAGGATCCCGCATGCTGCGGAGCGGCTAGGCCCATGAGCCATGGCCGCTGAGCCTGCGTATCTGGAGCCTGTGCTCCGCAGCAGGAGGGGTCGCAATGGTGAGAGGCCCGCGTACCGCAAAAAAAAAAAAAAAAAAAAAATTAGTTTATTTTTTATACAGCAGGTTCTTATTAGTCATCTATTTTATACATATTAGTGTATGTATGTCAATCCCAATCTCCCCATGCATCCCACCACTACCACCACCACCACACCCCCACTTTCCCCCCTTGGTGTCCATACGTTCGCTCTCTACATCTGTGTCTCTACTTCTGCCTCAAAATATCTTTAAATTAAGCCTTTCTTCCTACCGCCACATCCCATTCCTGGTCTTTATCCCTGAATTCTGGATTCTCTCATTTATTCAGCACATTTTGACTGGGCACTACTGCTGGTATATTCAGCCACAGCACTGGGCACAGGGTAGAGAAATGAAGGCAGTACCACCTATGGACCCAGGAGAAGGCTTAGTTACAGAAACTTTCAGGTGAAACTGTGCAGCTCAAGTCAAGAAGGATGAGAAACTTCCCTGCTGAGCTTCCTGACATGAACTCTTTCTAGTTCAATCCACCATGCCTTCCCTTCAGCCTGACTGCTCTCCTTCATTCCTGATTCGAAGCTTTCAAAGTTCCCTCCTTCATCCATTCAGCTCATGCACTGAGTCTGTATGGCTCTGCGCTCAGAGATACAGATGGGATGAGATCCAGCCCCTGGCCTTAAGCAGCTCAGCAGGAAAAAGACCAGCAGACCCACAATTATGGAGAGAGCCTCCTGAAGCAGGGATAACGGGTGCTCTGGGGTCTCAGAGGGGGCATGAGAAATTCTGCTAGGCAATGGAAAGAGCTGGCCTGGGGAGGTTTCCAAGAGAAGGTGACATTCACACTGGACCCTGAAAGATGAGTAGAAGTTTATCAGCTGGACGCGGGGGAAGGCTAAGCAGAGAGCATCCCAGGCAAAGGGAGCTGCAGGTGGAAAAACAAAGAAGAATGAACAGAGGGCTCAGGGACAGCAGTCCCTCTGCATGGTGGAAGAGGAAGTGTATGGCTAATGTGGTAATGACCCAGATTCCAGGCACACCACTGGATGTGACGGCTATATGTTCCCTCCATCATGTGGATTTATCATCCCTGAGGATGCCTGAGGCCATAACAACTAATAATGTTTCAAATGAATGAAATCCCATGCAGCCACTTCTGACTCTCATCTCACATGCCGTTGCACTGCTATGGCTGGGCTTGTACGGGGCTCAACAGTCACTGTGAATCAGGCTCTGGGATCAGGGCTCAAATTCACAAGTCACACTGTAGACCGAAGGGGTATAAATTGCAGAACTGAGGCATCTATTGCCCTAGCTGCAGGAGTGTTGGCATCTGATGGCTCAGACGAGCTTTTCTCTAAGACTTGCTCTTACTTGAAGAGAGCAGCCTCACCCAAAGTCATGACTTCGTCCCATATATAACCCTCATCCAGTGATAGATGCAGGGAACAAAGCCTGGGCCCCTTACCTTGATACAGAACAACTATAAGGGACCACTCTAGCTCCAGGACCTCCCATGGGATTGTCTGACCTTTGCCACATCTGTATGGTAGTTCAACTCCCTCTTCCCCATCCTGCTTCCTTCACTCCACCACAGGTGTTCATCCCAAGAACACTCTCCAAGGCACACAAATCTCTGTCTCAGAGGTTGCTTTCCAGAGAATCTTATCCGTAACAGATACCCTAGGCAGCCTGGTTCCCATTAAAATAAGACCAGATGATATTAACATAGTTTCAGAAGGACTATATAGATCTGAAGGAAGTTGGTCTGCTATGGAAACCCCATAGAGGTTCACCCAAGCTCTGTGCTGGGAGAAGGAGTCTCATCAGGGCCTTGCAAGCTCTGTTCCACCTGGAAGGATGCTTTCCTCCTGAGGAGATGGATATGTAGGGCTGCTGAAATCTGATGCCATTAAATGAACCCACATCCTGTAACTAAATCCTTTTTCCCATTTCTTATGCTCATCAAGAGACACTGTGATTCTCATCTGCCTTTCTGTGTACCTGCAAACAGAGAGTGCCTGAATGTGTGGTCCATCTGGTAGTTACAATTTCTTATTTTCAATCATCACATTGACATTCAGGCTTGGAATCCACCACTTGCAAACTCCATCAGCCTGAGTGGACTGATGGGTGCTGAGAGCAGGGAAGACATATGTGCAAGCCCACAAGGCAGAGTTCAAAACCTGGATGATAGTCAATTCACCATGGCAATGCTCTTCTGGTGGTCTCTCGGTGGACAGACAGTCCACTGCTTCTTATGATATCTCAGCCTAGACTTTCAAATGCCTATAGACTTAACTCAGAGGGAACACAGAAACAGTTCTGCTTACTCAATGTAGCCCCTACTCAGACCAAACTCACTAAGAAACAGACCTCTTTTCCCTCAGATGTCAGGAGAAATGACTGGGTGGTTGGAAGAGATTTTTCATAAGCAAAGCAAACTAAAGAAATTGAGAGCTCCCCCTGGAGTAAACCATGACTAAGGCCCTCCTTTGAGGAGATACTGTTGATATAATAAAGCAACAATTTCTATAAATAATCCTCTTGGAATAAAGGAGTTGACTGGATGATTGTTCTGGTAACTGCTTTCTGACTTCACTTTAAAATCTCAACAGATATGGTTTTATTTTACCTTGTTGCAGTTGTTTCAATTGTACTTTTATTTTTCCTAATATAATTTTTAACTTTCTAATTTTATTTTGTTTTTATTCTTTGATATTGTAGTGCTTTTTTCTTTCTTACTTCTTTTTTTTTTTTTTTTTTTTTACCATGCCACAAAGCTTGCGGGACCTTGGTTCCCAGGCCAGAGGTTGGCACGGAGCTCCTGTGGTGGGAGCTCCATGTCCAAACCACTGGACAAACACTGAACCTCAGACCCCAGGGAATATCAATTGGAGTGAGGCCTCCCAGAGGTCCTCATCTCAGCACCAAGACCCAGCTCTATCCAACTGCTTGTAAACTCCAGTGCTGTACATCTCAGGCCAAACAACCAGTAAGACAAGAAAACAGCACCACCCATAAAAAAAACAAAACAAAATGAAACAACAAAAAATTATGTTACACATGAAGGGGAAAGGTAAAAACCTACAAGACCAAATAAATGAAGATGAAATAGGCAACCTACCTGGAAAAAAATTCAGAGTAATGATAGTAAAGATGATCCAAATCTCAGAAACACAATGGAGAAAATACAAGAAACATTTAACAAGGAATCTAGAAGAACTAAAGAGCAAACAAATAGTGATGAGCACAATTATTGAAATTAAAAGTACTCTAGAAGGAATCAATAACAGAATAACTGAGGAAGAAGAACGGATAAGTGACCTGGAAGATAAAATGGTGGAACTAACTGCCAGGGACCAGAATAAAGAAAAATGAATGAAAAGAAATGAGGACAGTCTCAGAGACTTCTGGGACAACATTAAATGCACCGACACTCGAATTATAGGGGTCCCAGAAGAAGCAGAGAAAAAAGAAAGGGATTGAGAAAATATTTGAAGACATTATAGTTGAAAACTTCCCTAATATGGGAAAGAAAATAGTTAATCAAGTCCAGGAAGCACAGAGAGTCCCATACAGGATAAACCCAAGAAGAAACACACCAAGACACATATTAATCAAACTATCAAAAATTAAAAACAAAGAAAAAATATTAAAAGCAGCAAGGGAAAAGCAACAAATAACATACAAAGGAATCCCCATAAGGTTAACAGCTGATCTTTCAGTAGAAACTCTGCAAGCCAGAAGGGAGTGGCAGGACATACTGAAAGTGATGAAAGGGAGAAAGCTACAACCAAGATTGCTCTACCCAGCAAGGATCTCATTCAGATTTGACGGAGAAATTAAAACTTTTACAGATAAGCAAAAGTTAAGAGAATTCAGCACCACCAAACCAGCTTTACAACACATGTTAAAGGAACTTCTCTAGACCGGAAACACAAGGGAAGGAAAAGACCTACAAAAATGAACCCAAAACAATTAAGAAAATGGTAATAGGAACATACATATCAATAATTAACTTAAATGTAAATGGATTAAATGCTCCAACCAAAAGGCACAGACTGGCTGAATGGATACAAAAACAATACCTGTACATATGCTGTCTACAAGAGACCCATTTCAGACCTAGGGACAGAGACAGCCTGAAACTGAGGGGATGGAAAAAGATATTCCATGCAAATGGAAATCAAAAGAAAGCTGGAGTAGCAATTCTCATATCAGACAAAATAGACATTAAAGTAACGACTGTTACTAGAGACAAAGAAGGACACTACATAATGATCAAGGGGTCAATCCAAGAAGAATATATAACAATTGTAAATATTTATGCACCCAACACAGGAGCACCTCAATACATAAGTCAAATGCTAAGAGACATAAAAGGGGAAATGGACAGTAACACAATAATAGTAGGGGACTTTAACACCCCACTTTCACCAATGGACAGATCATCCAAAATGAAAATAAATAAGGCAACACAAGCTTTAAATGACACATTAAACAAGACAGGACACTCCACCCGAAAACAACAGAATACACTTTCTTCTCAAGTGCTCATGGAACATTCTCCACGACAGACCATATCCTGGGTCACAAATCAAGCCTTGGTAAATTTAATAAAATTGATATCATATCAAGTATCTTTTCCAACCACAATGCTATGAGACTAGATATCAATTACAAGAAAAAAACTGTAAAAAATACAAACACATGGAGGCTAAACAACTAAGGAACCAAGGGATCACTGAAAAAATCAAAGAGGAAGTCAAATAACACCTAAAAAAAATGACAATAAAAACATGACGACACAAAACCTATGGGATACAGCAAAAGCAGTTCTAAGAGGGAAGTTTATAGCAATACAATCCTACCTCAAGAAACAAGAAACGTCTCAAATAAACAAACTAACCTTACACCTAAAGCAATTAGAGAAAGAAGAGCAAAAAAAACCCAAAGTTAGCAGAAGGAAAGAAATCATAAAGATCAGATCAGAAATACATGAAAAACAAATGAAGGAAACGATAGCAAAGATCAATAAAAGTAAAAGCTGGTTCTTTGAGAAGATAAACAAAATTGATAAACCATTAGCCAGACTCATCAAGAAAAACAGGGAGAAGACTCGAATCAACAGAATTAGAAATGAAAAAGGACAAGTAACACTGCAGAAATACAAAGCATCATGAGAGATTACTACAAGCAACTATATGCCAATAAAATGGACAACCTGGAAGAAATGGACAAATACTTAGAAAAGCACAACCTTCCTAGACTGAACCAAGAAGAAATAGAAAATATAAACAGACCAATTACAAGCACCGAAATTGAAACTGTGATTAAAAGTCTTCCAACAACAACAAAAAAAGCTTAGGACCAGATGGCTTCACAGGCAAATTCCATCAAACATTTACAGAAGAACTAACACCTATCCTTCTCAAACTCTTCCAAAATATAGCAGAGGGAGGAACACTCCCAAACTCATTCTACAAGGCCACCATCACCCTGATACCAAAACCAGACAAAGATGTCACAAAGAAAGAAAACTACAGGCCAATATCACTGATGAACATAGATGCAAAAATCCTCAACTAAATACTGGCAAACAGAATCCAACAGCACATTAAAAGGATCATACACCACGATCAAGATGGGTTTATCCCAGGAATGCAAGGATTCTTCAATATATGCAAATCAATCAATGTGATACACCATATTAACAATGTGAAAGAGAAAAACCACATGATAATCTCAACAGATGCAGAAAAAGCTTTTGACAAAATTCAACACCCATTTATGATAAAACACTCCCCAGAAAGCAGGCACAGAAGGAACTTAGCTCAACATAATAAAGGCCATATATGACAAACCCACAGCCAACATCGTTCTCAATGATGAAAAACCGAAACCATTTTCTCTAAGATTAGGAACAAGACAAGGTTGCCCAGTCTCACCACTATTATTCAACATAGTTTTGGAAGTTTTAGCTTCAGCAATCAGAGAAGAAAAATAAATAAAAGGAATCCAAATCAGAAAAGAAGAAGTAAAACTGTCACTGTTTGAAGATGACATGATACTATCCATAGAGAATCCTAAACATGCTACCAGAAAACTACTAGAGCTAATCAATGAATTTGGTAGAGTAGCAGGATACAAAATTAATGCACAGAAATCTCTTGCATTGCTATACAATAATGATGAAAAATCTGAAAGAGAAATTAAGGAAACACTCCCATTTACCACTGCAACAAAATGAATAAAATACCCAGGAATAAACCTATCTAAGGAGACAAAAGACCTGTGTGCAGAAAACTATAAGACACTGATGAAAGAAATTAAAGATGATACAAACAGGTTGAGAGATTATACCATGTTCTTGGATTGGAAGAATCAACATTGTGAAAATGACTCTACTACCCAAAGCAATCTACAGATTCAATGCAATCCCTTTCAAACTACCAATGGCATTTTTCACAGAACTAAAACAGAAAATTTCACAATTTGTATGGAAACACAAAAGACCCCAAGTAGCCAAAGCAACCTTGAGAAAGAAAACCATAGCTGGAGGAATCAGGCTCCCAGACTTCAGACTATACTACAAAGCTGCAGTAATCACAACAGCCTGGTACTGGCACAAAAACAGAAATACAGATCAATGGAAAAGGATAGAAAGCCCAGAGATAAACCCACGTACATATGGTCACCTTAGGAGGCAAGAGTATACAGTGGAGAAAAGACAGGCTCTTCAATAAGTGGTGCTGGGAAATCTGGACAGCTTCATGTAAAAGAATGAAATTAGAACACTCCCTAACACCATACACAAAACTAAACTCAAAGTGGATTAAACACCCCAATGTAAAGCCAGACACTATAAAACTCTTAGAGGAAAACACAGGCAGAACACTCTATGACATAAATCACAGCAAGATCCTTTTTGACCCACCTCCTAGAGAAATGGAAATAAAAACAAAAAAAAAAAACAAATGGGACCTAATGAAACTTAAAAGCTTTTGCACAGCAAAGGAAACCATAAAAAAGATGAAAAGACAATCCTCAGAATGGGAGAAAATATTTGCAAACGAAGCAACTGACAGAGGAATAATCTCCAAAATATACAAGCAGCTCATGCAGCTCAATATCAAAAAAACAAACAACCCAATCCGAAAATGGGCAGAAGACCTAAATAGACATTTCTCCAAAGATATACAGATTGCCAACAAACACATGAAAGGATGCTCAACATCACTAATCATTAGAGAAATGCAAATCAAAACTACAATGAGGTATTACCTCACACTGGTCAGAATGGCCATCATCGAAAAATCTACAAACAATAAATGCTGGAGAGGGTGTGGAGAAAAGGAACCCTCTTGCACTGTTGGTGGGAATGTAAATTGATACAGCCACTATGGAGAACAGTGTGGAGGTTCCTTCAAAAACTAAAAATAACTACCCTATGACTCAGCAATCCCACTGCTGGGCATATACCCTGAGAAAACCATAATTCAAAAAGAGTCATGGGGACTTCCCTGTTGGCACAGTGGTTAAGAATCCACCTGCCAATGCAGGGGACACGGGTTTGAGCCCTGGTCCAGGAAGATCCCACATGCCGCGGAACAACTAAGCCCATGCACCACAACTACTGAGCCTGTGCTCTAGAGCCCACATGCCACAACTACTGAAGCCCGCATGCCTAGAACCTGTGCTCCCCAAGGAGAAGCCACTGCAATAAGAAGCCACCGCAATGAGAAGCCTGTGCACCGCTAAGAAGAGTAGCCCCTGCTCACTGCAACTAGAGAAAGCCCGTGCACAGCAATGAAAACCCACCGCAGCCATAAATAAATAAATAAATAAATTTATAAAAGAAAAAAAAAAAAGGAGTCATGTACCACAATGTTCATTGCAGCTCTATTTACAACAGCCAGTACATGGAAGCAACCTAAGTGTCCATCGACAGATAAAGAAGATGTGGCACATTTATACAATGAGGTGTCACTCAGCCATAAAAAGAAAAGAAATTGAGTTATTTGTAGTGAGGTGGATGGACCTAGAGTCCGTCATACAGAGTGAAGTAATCAGAAAGAGAAAAACAAATACCGTATGCTAACACATATATATGGAATATAAAAAAAAATGGTTCTGATTAACATAAGGGCAGGACAGGAATAAAGACACAGATGTGGAGAATGGACTTGAGGACACGAGGAGGGGGAAGGGTAAGCTGGGACAAAATGAGAGAGTAGCACTGACATATATTCACTACCAAATGTAAAATAGATAGCTAGTGGGAAGCAGCTGCATAGCACAGGGATATCAGCTCGGTGCTTTGTGACCACCTAGAGGGGTGGGATAGAGAGGGTGGGAGGGAGATGCAAGAGGGAGGGGATATGGGGATATATGTATATGTATAGCTGATTCACTTTGTTATAAAGCAGAAACTAACACACTATTGTAAAGCAATTATACTCCAATAAAGATGTTAAAAATAAAAAAACTCAACAGAGAAGTGATGATATAAGTAAACAGCCAGTCAAAATCGTATCTGCCCAGCCTGCTTGATGCCATGAAGAACATCCACTCAGCTTCCAGTCCCTGAGAGCAGGAGGCCAGGAAATTACCTTCCAGATTCTGTCTTTGAAAAATAGAATTCTGGATGGACATTTCCTGTCTCTCACCATCTGGTGTTTCTTTGTGGGGAGAAGGGTATTCTCCAAGTCTCTGCTTTTGAAAACTGACTTCAAAATGGAATTTAGGAAATCACTCTCATCTCTACACCACCTCTATCTCCTCCCTAATCTCTCTCCTCAACACTGCATTACATCCTGCTCCTATATGGCATGTGGGTCCCCAGAGGTCTACTACAGGAGAACATGTATGACCTTTGGTCATTTGGTCAGTTGAGGTGACTTTCTCCTGGACAGGTGTCTGTGCGAGCTGGACCTGGTGACATGATGGTAGAGGTGCCAGGAAGGCCTGTCTCAGAGTGGCAGTGCTGGTGGAGAGCTCCAACTATCTCCCCAAGCCCCTCTCTGGCTCCTTAGGCAAAGGAGGCTCAGGGAGTGTTGTGAGCAGAGCCCAGAACTGATTCCTAGACCAGGGCCCCTTCCACCAGGACATTTGCTGAGCTGTTTCACTCATGCACTAATCAATCACACATTTAGACAACTACTCAGTCCACAAATGTTCAATAAGCCTCTACCGTGGGAAAGCACAGAGCTGGGGTCAATAAAAGGAGCAGGAAGAAGTGCTGGTGCTGAATTCATTTATTAGTTCCAACAGTTTTTTTAATGTGTGGAATCCAGGATTTTCTACATATAGTTCATGTCATCTGTGAACAGAGATCATTTTACTTCTTCATTTCCAATTTGGATGCACTTTATTTCTTTTTCTTGCCTAATTGCTCTAGCTAGGAATAGGGAGGGCTTTTTAAAGCCTCTGCCTGTGGCCCTACAAGGCTGTCTTCCTCCCTTCCCTAAATCCCCAGTATGCTAAACTAATTCTTTTGGCTTAACTGACTTGCACACGTCACAGCTAATATTTGGTTAAGGAAGGAATTAGTCTGAGAACTATCCGACCACAGATCAATCAGGCTCTTTCCACTTTCTCTTGAGCTAAATGATCTATTATTAAAATGACATCATTAAATTGAACAGGTAACACCCACTGACGCCTCAACATAGATTCCTTTAGAAAAGGGAGTTCCAAGATTAGGTCAGTATTGACTCTGGGGGAGCAGAGAAAGATTTAGAATTAGATCCAGGAGGGAATGGGGCCTCTGGAGAGCAAAGAAAAGGCAGTGCAGGCCCTTAGGTAAGGGGTGAAGGAAAAAGGAGTAGAGTTGATGGGGGGCTATGTACACTCTGATTGAGGTGGCTACCTGTTTCCCATACTCCCATACATGGGGTAACACCAGCATGATCTTTGTTATTTTCTAGGACCACTTGTACAATTATTGACTCCGTTTTTCTAAAAATAAATATTTTTTCAAAGGAAACTTTATATCTCTACTCTAAAATCCCTACCAGAATCATTTGCCATAAATAGAATGTAACTGTAGAAAATACATACAATGAAAACAATATCATATTGTTAAATTCTAACTAAACAGTCGTCTGACAAAGGATGACAGCCTGGGGCTTATTTTCTCTGTTAAACAGAGAGAATAGCATGAGTTAGGGAGGCGTGGAAAACATTACCACCATGCTAAATTCTCCTTGAAACAATTAGAAAAACGAGGAAACAATTAAAATGGGAATAACTTTCTCACCCTCTAATTCAAAGTTATTTTATGTTGGGGTGCTGTCCTATCTAAAATTACCTCCCACACCTCCAATGGAACATATGCTTAAATAAAGAAATTCTGAGGTGGAGAATCAGATCTGCCTTGTTTTTGTGAAAAGAGCCCAAAGCTCCCTGCAAGAGAAGACTTGAGAAATGAGGGTTATGGCTGGGAAGGGAATTTGGAGCATTTCTAGGGAGGTAACAGCGTGGAGGTTCACTAGAGGCAGTAGGAAATGAAGGCTGAGCAACACAAACATCTCTCATCCCCACAGTTAGCTTTCCTCGCAGAATCTGTGGGGAAAGCAAAAGCCATTTAAAGGTTAGAGACAAGAAAGGGGGCTAGCAAGATCTGCTATGGCTTCAGTTCTCTGTTCACACTTCCCTTTTTCATCCCCTTCTCCCTTCTTCTCCTCCCTTTTCCCTCCCTCCCTCTCTCTCTCTCTCTCTCCCTCCCTCCCTCTCTCCCTCTCTCTCTCTCTCCCTCCCTCCCTCTCTCCCTCTCTCCCTCCCTCCCTCCCTCTCTCTCTCTCTCCCCCTCCCCCGCCCCACCACCACCACTCACTCCAGTCTACTTTAGCTCACCTTATACATGCAGGAAAAGATGGAGGGAGGCATGCCAAAATGCCATAGGTGTATACTTGAGGGTTGAGAGTGGAAGGAGCAGGGCTTGCTTGACAGGGACTTTATTTTATGTACAAACTTTTATATGATTTAAAATTTTCAACAAATATGTACCAACTCAGTTAAAAACATTTTCATGTCTTGAATAACAACAACCAAAGAGAATGACTCAACAAGCACTTGGTAACTGTGTTTCTGCCTACTGGGAGATCTGTTTTCTGTTTAGACTCAGTATGAAAGTTACTCTTTTCACCAAAAGAAATTGAGTATAATGTCCCACCACCACCACATTGGCAGCAGAATATGGAGTGTTCAAATTAGAGAGGTGTAGGAGCAAGACTATAGCATAATCAATTTTTTAAAAAGCTATTGAATATTTTAATAAATAGCAAGTAGCAAGCAGTTAGCAAAAAGCATACTGATTTAATTTCTTTTAAATACCAATGATGGAGGATGCATATAAAAAGAAATTTAGCAAGTAAAAGCAAATCATTTTCTACAATGCCTTTGAAAGTAGTTTCTACCATTATTTTCTACATTCACTCCTTGCTGCTTTTACATGGTATTTAACACAATTTAAAACTGTTTTAATTATTTGTCATTTATTTTTAGTCTCTCCCTCTCCCCACAGAATATAAGTCCACAGGAGTGGGAACCGTATCTGTCAATTACAGTCTCTGGCAAATGATAGGTGCTTAATTAATTTGTTGGATGAATGGATGGATGAATGAAAACAATGATAAAGATCTTTAAATAAGAAAATAACAATCTCAGAACAACTTACTGTTGGATAAAAATAGAGTAGAAAACTCCTTATAGATCAAAAAACCTGCAGGATATAAGAAGAGAAAATTGGCAGATTGTAGAGAGAATACTTGGCTAAGGGTTTTCATCAGTTTTTTAGTGAAGAGAAATCGCAAATTACTACCTTAGTTTTACTGCCTAAAACAATATCTAAAACTTATAAATTGGAGTGTGTGTGTGTGTGTGTGTGTGTGTGTGTGTGTGTGTATACTCAAGTTAACTATAGTATAAACTCTACAGATTTCTCCAATTCATAATGCAAGTTTGGTGTTTGGAAAGAGCATGGGTTTGTGGCCAGACCAATGTGGGTGTGAATTCCAGCCCCAACACTATAGAGGAGTGTGTGTGTGTTCCTGATTGAAACAAACTGTGAGGAAATATTTACAAAACAATTGGGGAAATTTGAACACCAGTAGAAAGTAGATGATGTTAGGCCATTTTTCACTTGGATGTGTGGTACTAACAGCGCTGTGGTTACATTTATAAAGGGTCCTCATCTATGGAGACATGTATTGTGGATGGAGTGGTATGATGTCTAGGATTTGCTTTAGAATAATCAGGGCTGGGGCTGGAGAATGGATAAAACAAGACTGACGGTGAATTGGTGGTTGTTGAAGCTGCTGTTGGCTGCACAGGACTTCACTATTCTATTCCCTTTATTTTTGTATAAATTTGAAATTTTTTCATAATCAAAAGTTAAAAAACAACCCAATACATACATACAGGTTAGAATAACACACTAATTCAGTGACTCTGGGTAAGTTTCAAACCTTTTCTCAGTCTTAGTTTCCTCATCTGTAAAATTGAGATATGGGGTTGGCCAAAGAAGTTTGTTCGGTTTTTTCCATAAGATGGATCTAGTAGTGCTTAGTTGTCTTTAACTTCATTCAAAACAATTTTGTTAAGATTGTATTTTGACACCTGTCACATCAGCGTGAATTTAAAAAAAAAAACTTATCGGGCTTCCCTGGTGGCACAGTGGTTGAGAGTCTGCCTGCCAATGCAGGGGACAAGGGTTCGAGCCCTGGTCTGCGAAGATCCCACATGCCGTGGAGCAACTAGGCCCGTGAGCCACAATTAATGAGCCTGTGCGTCTGGAGCCTGTGCTCCGCAACAAGAGAGGCCGCAATAGTGAGAGGCCCGCGCACCGCGATGAGGAGTGGCCCCCACTTGCCGCAACTAGAGGAAAGCCCTCACTCAGAAACGAAGACCCAACACAGCCATAAATAAACAAATAAATAAATAATTTTTTAAAAAAACTTATCAAAATTGGTGAATTTTAGGGCTTCCCTGGTAGTGCAGTGGTTAAGAATCCACCTGCCAATGCAAGGGTCACGGGTAAGAGCCCTGGTCCGGGAAGATCCCACATGCCGTGGAGCAACTAAGCCAGTGCACCATAACTACTGAGCCTGCGCTCTAGAGCCCGCAAGCCACAACTACGGAAGCCCGCCCGCCACAACTACTGAAGCCCGCATGCCTAGAGCCCGTGTTCCGCAACAAGAGAAGCCACCGCAATGAGAAGCCCACGCACCGCAATGAAGAGTAGCCCCCGCTCGCCACAACTAGAGAAAGGCTGCACGCAGCAATGAAAACCCAACGCAACCAAAAATTTTAAAATTAATTTTTTTTAAAAAATTGCTGAATTTGTGTGTAGCCATTTTCATATTGCAGATGGAAGAAAAAAGCAACGTTTTCAGCATATTATGCTTTATTATTTCAAGAAAGGTAAAAACGCAATTGAAACACAAAAAAAGATTTATGCAGTGTATGGAGAAGGTGCTGTGACTGATCAAACGTGTCAAAGTGGTTTGCGAAGTTTTGTGCTGGAGATTTCTTGCTGGACAATGCTCCATAGTCAGGTAGATCAACTGAAGTTGATAGTGATCAAATGGAGACATTAACTGAGAACAATCAACGTTATACCACGCGGAATATAGCTGACATACTCAAAATATCCAAATCAAGCGTTGAAAATCATTTGCACCAGCTTGGTTATGTTAATCGTTTTGATGTTTGGGTTCCACGTAAGCTAAGTGAAAAAAACCTTCTTACCCAAATTTCTGCATGTGATTCTCTACTGAAACATAACAAAAACGTTCCATTTCTAAAACAAATTGTGACAGGTGATGAAAAGTGGATACTGTACAATAATGTGGAATGGAAGAGATCATGGGGCAAGCGAAATGAACCACCACCAACCACACCAAAGCCCAGGCTTCATCCAAAGAAGGTGATGTTGTGTATATTGTGGGACTGGAAGGGAGTCCTCTATTATGAGCTCCTTCCAGAAAACCAAACGATTAATTCCAACAAGCACTGCTCCCAATAAGACCAACTGAAAGCAGCATTCGATGAAAAGCAACCAGAATTAGTCAACAGAAAATGCATAATCTTCCGTCAGGATTATGCAAGACCGCATGTTTCTTTGATGACCGGGCAAAAACTGTTTCAGCTTGTCTAGGAAGTTCTGATTCATCCGCCGTATTCAGCAGACAGTGCACCTTCAGATTTCTATTTATTTTGGTCTTTACAAAATTCTCTTAATAGAAAAAATTTCAATTCCCTGGAAGACTGTAAAAGGCACCTGGAACAGTTCTTTACTCAAAAAGATAAAAAGTTTTGGGAAGATGGAATCATGAAGTTGCCTGAAAAATGACAGAAGGTAGTGGAACAAAGTGGTGAATACGTTGTTCAACAAAGTTCTTGGTGAAAATGAAAAATGTGTCTTTTATTTTTACTTTAAAACCGAAAGGGGCTTCCCTGGTGGCGCAGTGGTTGAGAGTCCGCCTGCCGATGCAGGGGATACGGGTTCGTGCCCCGGTTCGGGAAGATCCCACATGCTGCGGAGCGGCTAGGCCCATGAGCCATGGCCACTGAGCCTGCGCGTCCGGAGCCTGTGCTCCGCAACGGGAGAGGCCACAACAGTGAGAGGCCCGCGTACCACACACACACAAAAAAAACCGAAGGAACTTTTTGGCCGACCCAGTAATAATACTTATGTCATAGATAGCTATGAGGTTTAAATAATGTAATACATATATCAAACATAACAGTGACTGGCACATAGTAAGGGCTCGTAAATATTAGCTGTTGTTGATATAAATATTATTAGGGAGGGAGAGAGCACAAAATCTGGATACATATGTAGCAAAAGGTCAATCTAGGCACAGGGATTATGGGTGATTTTAATGTTCTTTTGTTTGTTTAAATAACTATATTTTCTAATATTTTTAACAGTGAATATGGATTATTTGTATAATAAAAATTAAGCTTGAATGCTGCCTCAAATCCTTTCATGAATGAAATGGAACTACCTAATGAAAGTTTAATCAACATGAAATTGAATTAATCATTAATTGAAAATTGTCAAGGATCAAGGGAAGAAGTCACAGGAAGGAAGGTGGGGCCAGGTCCAGGGGAGTGAACAAAGCTGGAAGTGGCAGCGAGCCCTCTGGAGAGGAAAGAGGTCTCCATAAGCTCTCCAAGGACAGCCTGCCCCGCACAGCAGTCCTTTCTGCTTAGTTGTTCTTTTCCTCCACTATAAAAATTGGGTCCTTGCCTTTTTACTGTCAATATATTTTCTCCTTAGAAGAAAGCAGCCTTCAAACAACCTCAATTATCACTCTCCCAAGGACAACTCTCAAACCCACATCACCAATTCTCACTGACTCTGAGCTGCCTGCCAAGCAATTTCAACTTGGTATGCTCATTTTCACCTTAAATCTCAATATTTCAATAATGGCACAAATCCTGTCCCACTCCCACAATATGACACTTATTATGACACTTAGTACTGCCTTTCCAATTCCACTAGGACTCCAGTCCCCAGAGGAAAAACTTCCCTCTCTGCCCTCATAATTCATTCTATTTGACAACATCATAGTATTCTATTATGTGCCAGGCACTAGGGTTAGAAAGATGAAAATATGTGGATTCTGCTCTCAGGAGTCAGTGCTTATGCCAGTGTCCCTGTCTGGAGTGTCCTTTGATCATTTTTCACTCCGTAAACTCCTATTCACCCTTCAATGCCCAGTCAAATGTTACCTCTTTTGTGATATCTTTCTGGCTTCTTCCTCTGAGGTCTCAGTTTGGCACCTGTTGCCTTGTATCATGATTACTTGTTGTGGAAGAGGCTGAGAATTGTCTTCAAATATTTAGTATCTCCTCTTCTCTCATAGCAACAGATTCCCTAAGTTTTAGCCCAACAAGTGACCTCCCAGAATAAAGACTGCATTTTGCATCCTCCCTTGCAGTTAGTTGTGGCCACATGACAAAATTCTACACAATGGGATGTGAAAGAAAGTGAGGCAGACAACTTCCAGGGAGAAACTTTGAAAGGAGGGATTATGGTCTTCTTTCCCACTGCCTCCATCCTTCTGACTGGAGCAGAGATGGACTGTAAGCCGTCTTGGTTCAGGCAGATAAGGGCAACACCTGATGAAGCACAGCCACAACACCAAACCTGGGATGCCTACCTCCAGCCTATCAAGTAAAAGAGAAGTAAACCATTTTATTTAAGCCACTGTTATTCCACGTCTCTGAAATAGGCAAGTAAACCTATTTCTTAAATAATATACTTGCCTACAACCCCCCGCCAAAGTTGTATAATTCTTGACAGTATTACACACATGTAATTGGAGTCTCCAAACAAGAGGAAGAAAAGCATGAGGCAGAAGGAATATCCGAAGACATAATGGCTGAGAATTTTCCAAAACTGATGAAAAACCCCAAGCCACAGATTTAAGAAGATGTATGAACTACGTACATCTATACAAGCAGAGTAAATACAAAGAAAACCATACCTACCATGCCATATTTTTTAAACTGGTAAAAATAAAGACAAAGAGAAAAATCTTGAAAGCAGTCAGAAAAAAAGACACATTTATTTGCCCAGTGCTTGGAACAGATCTAGCTCCTGAAAAATATTTGTTGAATGAATGAATGATGACTTGGGTGAGTGTTTGATTGACTCAGATCACGTTGTTGCCCAGCATGTTGTGGTAGAAACACTGGAATGGGTATGAGGAGACCCGAGTTCTAATTCCAGCTCTGTCTTAATTAGCAGTACGAAACTAGACAACCATTTACTTCCTCCAGACTTCTGTTTCCTTGCTACAAAATGAAAAAGCCAGATTTCTGACTCTGATAATGGCAGAGTAGCTTGTGGCAGACCAACCCTCCCACTGAGAACATCTCAAAAAGCTAGACAAGATATAAAAGGCAAAAAACGTTTCATAGTATTGGAGAGAAACCTTGGCAGCCAGTACTTGAAGAGACAGGATCTCAGAGAGAAGGGAACCGAATGAAGTGAGTTCAACAATCTGCTAGCACTTTGCCTTACAATGTTCTTTCTGATTCATCAGTAGTTCAGGATGAGTGAATAAAAACTCCAGCAGAAAAAAGAGCCTAAGAGTTTGGGAATCTAACCTTAGCTCTCAGCAGCTGCACAGGGTTGAGGCGACAAAAACATTTCCCTTGTCCTGGAAGCTATAAAAGTTCTAATTTAAAATAAAATCTAGTAAGTCATGGATGTGTGTTATGATCTCTGAGGTAACCACTAAAAGAAGAGTAAAAGAACTATAATAACAAGCTAGTAGAAGAGGAAATTCAATGATAAATATATTTCATTTATCCATAATCCATAGAGACAGAATGTACATTTGTGGTTACCAGGGACAAGGAGGGGAGGGGGAAATGGGGAGCAACTGCTTAATGGATGCAGGGTTTCCTTTCGGGGTGATGAGAATATTTTGGAACTAGATAGAGGTGGTAGTTGTGCAACACTGTGAATGTATTACATGCCACTGTGTTGTCCACTTTAAAATTGTTAAATTTTATGTTATATGAATTTCATTTCAATAAACATTTTAAAATTTCAATAAAAATGACAAAAATGAATAAAATACTTGATTTATACAAAAGAAGGCAAGGAAAAAAATTTAAAAAGGAGTACAGAACAGGTGAGACAAAAGAAAATAAGAGGGCTTCCCTGGTGGCGCAGTGGTTGAGAGTCCGCCTGCCAACGCAGGGGACACGGATTTGTGCCCCAGTCCAGGAAGGTCCCACATGCCACGGAGCGGCTGGGCCCGTGAGCCATGGCCGCTGAGCCTGTGCGTCCCGAGCCTGTGCTCCGCAACGGGAGAGGCCACAACAGTGAGAGGCCCGCGTACGGCAAAAAAAAAAAAAAAAAAAAAGAAAAGATGATAAAATTTAACTCAATGTATCAATAACTACATCAAATGTAAATGGTCCTAATATATCGATCAAAAGACAGAAATTATCACAAAACTCAACTACACTGCTTATAAAAAACACACTTTAAATATTAGAATACAGGAAGGTGAACTGAAGGAAGAAGATATAACATATAAGCATAAACCTGAGGAAAACAGTGGAGCTGACTAATACCAGACAAAGCAGACTCTGAGGCAAGAAGCATTACTAAAGATAAAGAGGAACAACTCATAATTAAAAAACTCAGTCCACCAGGAAGCAATAGCAATTCTAAATTCAATTGTACCTCATAGCACGACTTCAAAAATATGAAGCAAAACTTGACAGAATTAAAGAGAAATAGGCACTCCAAAAGTCATAACGGAAGATTTAATACGCCTCTCAGTAACTGACAGAACAAGCAGGGGGAAAAAAAATGACAAAAATATCCAAGATTTGAACACCACAATATACAGACTTGATCTTATTAACTCATAAAGAATGTTGTACCCAACAACTGTAGGATACACACTTTTCTCCAAGTGTACCAAAATTTTACATATACCAAAACTGATCACTCTCAGGGCCATAAAGCAAGTCTCAACACAATTCAAAGGATTGAAATCCCACAAAGAATGGTCTCTGACAACAGTAGAATTAAGTAGAATCAATAACAAAAAGATAACAAGAAAATCCCTAACTGTTTGGAAACTGAGCAACACACTTCTAAAATGAGGAGACCAGAACACATGCTCTCCAGGATCCCTTCAAGGTCTGACAGTCTCTGAGTCTGAGCTCCTCATTTGCCAGCTTTCCACTTCACGCCGAGCAGTACAGGCCACAACAAATTTTCCTCATGTCTTTGGAGGCTAATGGGATTGTCAGCTTTTGCTCCATTCTCTTTGTGAGAGTGAGTGAGTGAGTGAGTGAGTGAGTGAGAGTGAGAGTGAGAGTGAGAGTGAGAGTGAGAGAGAGAGAGAGAGAGAGAGAGAGAGAGAGAGAGAGAGAGAGATTGATTCCCTGGGCAAAGTGAGACAATCTCCTATTTACTCTCCTTCCTCCCTCTGCCTCCTGCGGTTCTGCAGGAGACATTTATGTTCCCCAATGACCATTTTTCCCAACTAGAGGATATACCTTCCAGATTCCCATGAGGCTCTCCCAGTCTAATGACAGCAGCCACTGCATTTCCAAGGCTGCTCACAGGAGGGACAGCAGCAGCCACCCAGAAAGTGATGTTTGGTCTACGTACAGACTCCTCAGACAGAAGCCAGGGAGACTGGCAGACCAACAGCTTGGGGACATCATTCTGCCCTGAACTCTCAGAGCTGGGCCACTTGTGGCTACCTTATTTGGGCTCCTGAAGGTGGCTGAAAGCAAGTCATATAAACCTAGCATCCCTTGATTGGAGGAGTAAGTAAGGCCTGGTGTAGACCAATACCCAAACGGCCAAGAGGTCTCTTCAGTTATCCTGTCCAGACTTGCTTATTTGTTGGGAAAGATTGAATACTCCTTTACACTAGGGTAAACATGATTGATAGCCTTTAACAGGCATCCAAACCTCATTTGCTCAACATACTTTTATTAAGCTCCTACAACATGACAGGTACTCTGCTAGACACTAGTGTTACAAAGAGGAATCAAATGGATTCGTAAGTAAGAGAATTAAGCTCTAAAGTGTTGGGGAGAGTATTTTCAGGAATATCCATGGGGACTATCCCATGGATGAGTCTAAAGTCCAGCATCTTCCTGAAATCAGAACCTGGACCATAGCCAATCCTGGAGCCTAGAATGGTACAGGTCTTATTGCTCCACAGTAAAAGCCAAGAGTGGCCTTCCCCCAACACCAATCTCAGCACCAGTGCTCCTGCATCATACATTACTGGGTTAAGAAATTTTTGGAGATGGCGACAAAGTAGACATATGGATACGGGGCACATAAATTTGGTTACAGCAGGCAAAGCCACTATTACCCACAACCTTGTATGACTGGTATTGTAGCAGAGCCTCTTGGTCCCAGGGGTTGTACTGAGGCACTGAGAGGACTCACATGTCACGCTCAGGCAGCACTGTACTTGTATTTTCACAAATGGACAAAAAGAGCAGAAGACATGTTCCTGTGGGAAAATGGGAAGGAGGGCTGGTGCTTTGAGTGATGGCTATATGGACTGGTGTAGGGAGAGGGTGTAGCTGAGCCCAGATGGCCTAGCTGAGATAGGCAGTGAGCGCCCACCAGTCTTCCCTGGAGGCCTGCTGGGCCAGCTCTGGGCTTCCCTGCCGGCAGCTGTGATGTCTGGTGCACCTCACTCAGCTACCCCTCAGTAGCTCTCTACCCTAACTCCTGCCTCCCAGTGCACCTGTGACTCTGTGCTCAGAGACAGGGGCCTGCACAGATCACTGTCAGCTTACCTCCTCAGTTCTGGGGCCAGGCCACCCTCGAGGCCACAGAGCTGACCCACAGTCCCATGTTCAGGTAAAGTGACTGGCAGCCAGCTGAGAGCAGGTCCCATGGGCATCACAGAATCAAAGTAGAAGAGGTTATTCGGCTAATCCCTCATGGCTGGGTGAGGAAGCAGGGACAGAGGTCTCCTGGCTTCCCAGACCTAGAATAAATCCTTCCTCCATTTCTTCCCTGTCCTCCACCTAGCAGGTTCCTGTGGAGCTGTGAGAAGACACACACACACACAAGCACACATACACAGGTAGACCCACACATGTGCACACACGCACACACATCAGGTGCAGAGCTGAGCCCTGACCCCTGGCTGGTGGTTCTGGGTGTCACCCACGTGACAGTACTCACTTCCTATTTGGCTTCCGTGAGGCTTGGAATGGACAGAGAGGGGTCACAAACAACCTCTCCTGCAGGGTGGGGGCAGAGGCTCCCGGAGAGACCCGCAGCCAGTCCACACAGGCAGGGGGAGGTCACCAGCTCCTTCCCAGTGCCCTCCAGTCCCTGTGGAGTCCCTCAACACTATTTCCCAATCAGACAAATGTGAGCCAAACCTGGCTTCTCAGTGACAACCCCCACTCCCAGCATAAAGGGTGAGTGACAACATTCTAAAACAGAAAAAAGAAGATGCATGCCTCCCTCTATGAGAAGAAATCCTTTGGGGACAGCCAAAGGGGAAAGAAATGAACATTTACCATGCACTTGCCATGCATTTTCACATATGGTCTCAGCAACCATCGGAGGAGGATTATAGTTTCCAGTTTTACACAAAGGGAAACTGAGGCCCACAAATGCTAGTTATGCAACTTGCCCAAAGTCACAGCACTACTGAGTGGTGGGATAGCATTCAAACTCAGGTCTCCTTAATGGGCAAGAAAAAAAGCCTCGAAGGCCAAGGTGGTGATACGAGAAAGAAACAGTATGCGGAAAGGGCAGAGCTGAGTATGAAAGCAAAACACGTGCATTTGAGTTTATTTTTAAAAGCCCAAATTTCTAAAAGAAAGGAATTTATATATTGGATATGTTACATTTCTGGTAGATTTTCAAAAAATAATAGACCCTTCCCCTCTGAGAGAATTTATATCCAGTCTGAGTCCAAAGACTTGAGCCATGTAACCTTGGACGAGCCACTTAATCCTTTGGAGAGAGGCAGATTGGAGACAGCCCAGAAATGAGTTGGCAGAAGGAGGAAACTGAAGGCTGCTGATGTGAATGACAAGTGCTAGAAATGTGGATGTGGAAGGGCAGAGAGAAACAGACATCTGGGAAGCGGGGTGAGGGGCTGATGGCAGTGGGCAAGCAGAGAGAGCATGTCTGAGGCCAACCATCTGAGGGCCTACAGACAGGGGAGGGCACACAACTATAATCTCCGTGTAGCTAAGAGCTCGTCTGATTCTGCCACTGCCCCAAGGCCTGAGGCCTAGGTGGTATCCAATGACGAGCTAAGAAAAGAGCAAAGAAGAAATTCAATCCTGTGCTCAAATGGTGAAGGTAGGATTCTAAGAGGTTCCTGAAAGGATAGTGTCCAGGGGCCCAGAACAGTGCTGGCACAAAGTAAAAGATCAATATCTGTTTATCAGATGAATTAATAAACCAGGATATCTAGTTTTTGACCCAACTCTGCTTCTCCATCAATCTAAAGAAATCAATTTAACCTCTCAGGATCTAATTTTCATCAAATGTAAACTGAAGAGCTTATACTGGACAACCTCCAGTTCAGGTGCTCTATGGACCCAAGGCTGAAGACCCCCCTGACCAAAGCACACCCTCTCACAGACGAGAGTGGGATGAATGCCAATAGACCATGGAGTCCATGGATGCCAGCCCAGGGGTCAAGAATCCTCTTTGAGGAAGAGGTAGTGAGTAACCTCTGGGCTGGAACACAGGAGATAGTACAGAAAATTTATCCAATCTCTCTCTCTCATGCTTTCTCTCTCCCTCTCTCTCTCTCTCTCTCCCTCTCTCCCTCTCTCTCTCTCTCTCTCTCTCTCTCACTCTCTCTCTCTCTCTCTCTCTCACACACACACACACACACACACACACACAGAGTCCCTCTTACCTCCCAGATCACACTTACCAGCCTAGCAAAGGTTTCAGCCAAATGTGTCAGCTCAGAAAGGTCTAATCCTCGGCCCCCAACAACTCCTCAGACTCCCATGCATGTGGCTCTGTGGTATTTCAAATGTAAGATCCATTCCCCATCTTTTCTCCTGCATCCCTATCCTTCAGCCATGCCTGCCACTCATCAAGCCTCCCACAGTGCCGGGGGGCATGGGCACAGGCTCCAGCCTCAAAGCACCTCTCGAGCACTGACTCCCCAACTGAATTCGGGTAGTCATTTAACCACTCTGACTCCAGTTCCTCATCTGTGAAATTAGGAAATAATGCCTACCTGCAGGTTTTTTGCAAAAGTTAAATAAGAGAGTGAACATAAAGAACCCTGCACACTGCAATAGGGGTATTGCAGTAGGGGAGACAGGTGAAGTTCAACTCCAAATTCAACAAGGACAAGTGGGGATTCACAACCAACAAACAGAGTGAGGGGTCAGTGGATGGAAAATTACTAAGAGGAGACATAAATGGTAGGGGGATTCTTGCTAAACTGACTTAACAGGATTCATGCTGAAGGCAGGCCAGGATAGTCAAATACCAAAGGTGGGAGATAAGGAATTTGATCATAGAGGGTGATCAGATATCAAAGGTGGGGGATTCTGTCTAAACTGACTTAGGATTCTTACTAAAACTAGGCTTAGCAAAAACAGACATGGACGCCCAAGGTCAAAGCCTAATCAAAAAGAGGGTTCAAAGGAGCCTAACAAATGTTTGGTCAAGGAGAGAGTCTTGATAACCTGCCACAACTGTCCAACTAACAATTATCAAGCCAAACACAGGGCCTTAGTGTTCTGAGTCCTCAAAATAACCCTGGAAGGAGGATCAAGAATCATCATCCCAGTTTCATCAATAAGAAAATAAGGGCACCAACAGCCCAAAGTCACACTGCTGGTGAATGATTTCAGCAAATTTGGGGCACAGAGACCCAAAGAGATAGGGCTCTCATGCCATCCTGCTTTACAATGGGCCATCCCGCTTTACAATGGGCCATCCCTTCACATCCTAATCATTACTTTGGGGCCTAGAAAGATAAGACATTGTAATGGACGCTCCATAATGTGATTTGACCAACAAAAACATTGGTACACAAAAGAAGAAACCAGAGCAGATTTCTGCGTTAGTTTCTATTTTTGTTGTGTTCTGCTTTTGTTTGATAATAAGGAGGAGGAGACTGAGCTTGAACACTCATCTGCAGCAAAAAATTTTTTATCACCAGGGCCTGGAAAACAAAATGAGTTTTAATTTCTTCCAATTTTATTTCAACTTTGCCAGTGAACATCTGTTCTCATGGGCTTGGAAGCCATAATACACGGCTAACACTTTCCAATAATTTTCTTTTGATAATTCCTCTGACAGTGTGAATAAAAGGGCCTGAATATGGATTAAACATCACATGACAGTACTTTCCCAATTCTGTGTGACAAACTGATACTTTTCTTTTTCTACCAAGATAATAAGAGGGGAAAAAATGATTTATCAGAAAGGAAAAGCATTGGACTAGGCATCAGGAAAGTCAGGCTCTCATTCAGGCTCTGCTACCTACTCTTTAGCTGTGTGACCTGGTATGGGCAACTTCACATCTCTGGGTGTCTTTTTCAACACTGGGAAGTGACAATCTTATTCTACCTTATCCCCAAGTCCCTCCCAGCTCTGAAATTTCCTGCATCAATAATACAATAAAGTGCCAGGAGACCCTCACAGCATCAGTATTTTGGCTTTGGACCTAGTTTGAGTTAACCTGGCTTGCTGGCTAACATAGGGGAAAATCCACAATTAATTGTATACATTTATGAGCATAAAAAGGGCAACGTTTATGTCAGGGATCCCACATGACAGGTGACATAAGGGAGGGCATCAGAGTGAGCAAGTAAACAATAGGGAGAAGTAGGAACAGTGGTGGACAGTGTCTCTGAAGGTGGCAGCAGTGGAAATGCAGGCCCAGTGTGACCAGAGTCTGAGTTTTCAAGAGAAGATAGAAGTCTAGATTTTTATGTGAGACTTCCCAATTTTTAAACTACTACTGGAGGCAAAGAAAACACACTCAGGGTCCCAGTCAGCAAATACTGGGTCATGTTTACTGGGTCTCCATACCCTTCTCTTTGCTCCCAGAGCTCCAAGTATGAACAGCATTCATTCTGTTTACTCATCTATCTCCTTGCTGGGCCTAGAACATCTTGAGGGTCCTGGATTCTATGTCAATCTTGAGTAAGCACATTGTGAATAGTTAATGGAATAAAGGAATCTTATTATTTATAACTAAAACCTCACAAAGACCACAGATTGGGTGGCTTAAACAAGAGAAATGTATTTTCTAACAGTTCTGGTGGCTGTAAACTCCAAGATCAAGGTTCCTGCAGGATTCAGTTTCTAGTGAGGCCTCTCTTCCTGGCTTACAGGCAGCAACCTTCTTGCTTTGTCTTCACGTGGCCCTTCCATGGCGTGTGAGCACAGAGAGACAGAGAGCTCTCTGGGGTCTCTTTTTATAAGGCAATAAACCTATCAGGTCAAGCTCCACCGCCCTATGACCTCTTTTAAACTTAATTACTCCCTTGGAGGCCTCATCTCCAAATACAGTCATACTGGAGGTTGGAGCTTCAACATATTAATCTGGTGGGCACACAAAAATTCAGTCAAGGGGGGAAATTCTCTGGCTGTCCAGTGGTTAGGACTCCATGCTTTCACTGCCAAGGGCCCGCATTCAATCCCTGGTCAGGGAACTAAGATCCTGCAAGCCGCTTAGTGTGGCCAAAACAAATTTCTTTTTAATTTAAAAATTGAAACAAAAATTCAGTCCATCACAGTCACCTAATTCCAATCCACAAGAATTTACTAAAGGGATGGAGGAGGGAAAGTGTAAGAAACTGAGTCTGGAGGGCAAGTCAAGAGGGGCAGAAGATGCAGAGGCTCTCGGCCAGGTTTGCCTGAGCCTCTTTCCTTTCCCAGAGGCCTGCATTTTCTCAAGCCTTACTGATGCTCCTCGCCCCTCCATTACCCACTGAGCTAAGCAATGGGCTCTCTCAGGACCATGGCCTTGAGCTTTCCTACAAGCTAATACACATACAGTATTGGCTGGGCCACCTCCAGCACCCACAGAGTCTCCCTTCCTCACAGCAGACCTGCCACGGAGGCATCATTATCCTCACTCTCCTAACGAGAAAACTCAGGCCCAGGTAGGTGGAGTAACAGGTCCAAGTTCATATGTCTAGTGAGTGGCAGGGCCCAGTCTGCTTGGCAATAAGGCCTTTGCCCCACCCCCTGAGCATCACAGCTTTCCTGCCATCCACCTCTCCACTAGCTGCCCGGTCCCCAACCTAGAACCTTCAGATATCAAAAGCCAGCACCTGAACCACAAACTGATGTTTACCAGGAGTCAATCCTCGTATTCCCCAGATACCTCACGCCTCATCTGATCATCATTTTCCCTCAGAGGCAGTCTTAGCATGTTACAAGTAAGAAATGATCCATGGTGAGTGGCTTCTGGTGTCCCAACAAGGGCCCCCTCACTTCTTAAGCAAGTTAAGAAGTGCTTTCTTAACACTCTGCTTTCTGGTACTTGAAATTCCATTTTTTGAGCTTCCTAAATCAAACCCTAATGATGAAGCCTGGTTAATCATCAGATCATTCAGGAAGCTTTCTATTTTTTATATAATGAAAAAGCTCACTGGTCCCCCTCATTTATATAAGTAATAAATGTTTATTGTAAAATGTTAAACAATACATAAAGATATAAGAAAATAGGGCCTCCCTGGTGGCGCAGTGGTTGAGAGTCCGCCTGCCGATGCAGGGGATACGGGTTCGTGCCCCGGTCTGGGAGGATCCCATATATGCCGCGGAGCGGCTGGGCCCGTGAGCCATGGCTGCTGAGCCTGCGCATCCGGAGCCTGTGCTCCGCAACGGGAGAGGCCACAACAGTGAGAGGCCCGCATACCACAAAAAAAAAAAAAAAAAAAAAAGATATAAGAAAATAAAACTCACCCGCAATTATACCGAGATAACCATCACTAACACATCAATGACCTTACTTATATATATATATAGGTTTTATGAGGTCTTATCACACGTGCTACTTTTAGTGCTAACTCTTTAAATGTGGTTTGGGGAGGGGAGGTTACTTTTTTACTCTACCTCTGTCCCCTATCACCCATAGTCTTTGGCCCAGGTCACCAATGTTAACAACCTTTCTCTATGCTCATCAATCATACGTACATACACAGACAGGCATAGACTGATAACGATGATGATAATGATAGGTTTAAAAGGGAGATCTGGATTATCCTTTGACTTATCCTTTAAAAAAAAAAAAAAGAAATCGGGACTTCTCTGGTGGCACAGTGGTTAAGATCTGCCTGCCAATGCAAGGGACACGGGTTCGATCCCTGGTCTGGGACAATCCCAAATGCCGCAGAGCAACTAAGCCCATGCACCACAACTACTGAGCCTGCACTCTAGAGCCCGTGGGCCACAACTACTGAAGCCCGCGTGCCTAGAGCCCATGCTCCACAACAAGAGAAGCCACTGCAATGAGAAGCCCACTCGCGGCAGCTAGAGAAAGCCCACGTGCAGCAACGAAGATGCAATGCAGCCAAAAACAAACAATAAATTAAATAAATAAATAAAATAAAAATTTTTAAAAAGAAATCATATACATTTCTCTGTCTTGATTTTCTCATTTAATAATAGCTCATGGGAATACCTTAGTCATCTTTTTTAAAACTTCAAAGTATTCCATGATATTGATAATCACAATGCATTGAACTATTCCCCTATTGATGGAAACTTTATGTCCTATTTTTGTCACTATGCAACAAATATTCTAGGACATATCTATCCATACACACTGCCTCTATTCTATGAAAGAGGTTGTCTGGAATGGAATTGCTAGGTTGAAATGACGTGTGTTTTTAATTTTAACTGCTAATGCCAGATTTCTTTCCAAAATGTAGCAATCTACCTCTCTACCAACACTCTCCTGCTTCCCACCAGTAGTAGGTGTTATCATTCTCTAATTCTGTCAATCTGATGGGTGGAGAGTGATAACCCATTGCTACTTTTTTTGTTTTCATTTCTCTACCAGAGAGCTTGAGCATCTTTTTAATGTTCATTAGTCATTTGGGTTTGTGTTTCTGTGAATAGTCTGTCCTTATCCTCTGCCCATTTTTAACTGGATTGGTTGCCTTTTTAAAATTTTTATTTTATACTGGAGTATAGTTGATTAACAACGTTGTTTTAGTTTCAGGTGTACAGCAAAGTGATTCAGTTATACATATACACGTATCTATTCTTTTTCAAGTTCTTTTCCCATTTAGGTTATTTCAGAATATTGAGCAGAGTTCCCTGTGC
Organism: Hyperoodon ampullatus; assembly: GCF_949752795.1. Lineage (NCBI taxonomy): Eukaryota > Metazoa > Chordata > Mammalia > Artiodactyla > Ziphiidae > Hyperoodon > Hyperoodon ampullatus. The sequence continues at coordinate 86,513,679 of NC_136916.1, forward strand.
TACACAGTAGTTCCTTGTTGGTTACTGGTTGCCTTTTGACTATCAATTTGTAAGATATTAATCCTTTGGAATAGAGACAGGCTAACAGTTCACCTAAGCTGTTTCTTCATCCTCCTAAGAACAGCCAGATTACATGCCCCAGCCTCCCTAGTGCTTAGACATATCCATAGACTTAGTTTCAGCTGCTGAATCATGGTGGAAGTGTGTGTTCCACTCCCAGACCCAGCCCATAAAACTGCCCACTTGTGAGTGTCCCTCCTAACTGTCCTTCCCCAACAACCTCGGAAGCCACATATTAACGATGGAGCTGCAACAAAATGGAAAGAGCCTGGGTTCCTGAAGCCCTCCCTGGAAGAGAGCTGAATCCAAACAGGTCACCTACTGTGGACTTCATATGTGTGAGAAACTCATTTCTACTGTGCTAAACCATAGGGAGTAATGGGTTGATACGTATAGCAGTTAGTCTGCCCTAACTAATACACCTACCACCTGCCATATGTTTTACAATTCTGTTCCCCAAACTATCACTGTGTATCAACTTTGCTTGTAGTAAAATTTAAATTTTAAAATGCCTATATTTTCTGGTACTCCTTCATTTTATAGTTTCTATGTTCTCTATCTAAAATTATCTCTTGGAAGATTTTCAGGAATACAGATTCTAAAATCCATCCTAAAAAATTCTGCTATAAGAGACTGTAGTGGAGCCAGGAAATCTAGATATTTTTAAAGCTCCCTGGGTGATTCTGTTACTTTCCCAGGATTGAGGGTATTGCTTAGGCCATTAAAGTAGCAGCCTCTACCAAAACAGAAGTAACTTGGGGTAATGACCCCCTTATTACTCATTGATGCCTCTGAGAATAATTTACCTGTCTTCTAAAAGTAGACTCCTGGAGGCATCTGGAGAGATCCTAACCTGAAGCTATGTGTTAGCCCATCACTGTAGGAGGCTAGAGTGGGTTCATATCCTGACTCCTCTACCTGTGTGTCCTTGGGTAAGTGACTTACCTTCTCTGGGCCTCCTTTTTCCTCCTCTACAAAGTGGAGGGTGATTATAATTTCTACTTTGTGATATGAATACTGACTTAATTTCAGGGTCAAACCAAAGATAAAGATACACATAAATATATTTAATTCAAAACCTGGCACATGAGAGCAGCCCAAGAAATTGTTATTATTAATTCTAACTTAGAGAGACACTAAATACAACCTTGCCTAATCTATAATTTTGCCTGTGGACAGTTCCACTGGACATCTTCAGGCACTAAGCCCTTTCAGTTAAAGAAATGCAAATTAGAAACATCAGATATAGATAAATAAATATTTAAAGAGCAATTAGCTTTACAAGCATAAAAATATCCCAGAAATTCTCTGAATCTCTCAAAACTTGCTTAGTTTGGTCTGTATTGTATTAGCGTATTTCTGTATTTGTGTGTGTGTGTGTGTGTGTGTGTGTGGGTGGGTGGTTTGGTGTGTTGCAGAGCAGGGGATGTTTAAAACGTTAGGTTAAGTATAAGGACTGCAAGCTCTTAAGAAAAATAATTGCTATCAGAATGACTATCATCAAAAAGTCTAAAAATAACAAATCCTGGAGAGAGTGTGGAGAAAAGGAAACCATGATACACTGCTGGTGGGAATGTAAATTGGTACAGCCACTACAGAAAACAGTATGGAGGTTCCTTAAAAAACAAAAATAGGACTACCACATGATCCAGCAATTCTACTCCTGGGTATATATATGGAAAAAATAATTTGAAAAGACACATGCATCCCAGTGTTCATAGCATTATTTATAATAATAGCCAAGACATGGAAACAACCCAAGTGCTCAGAAAACTGGATTAAGAAGATGTGGTGTAATAAAACTCCTAGAAGAGAAAAGAGTCAAAACATTCTCTGACATAAATTGTACCAGTATTTTCTCAGGTCAGTCTTCCAAGGCAATAGAAATAAAAATAAATAAATAAACAAATGGGACATAATCAAACTTACAAGCTTTTGCACAGCAAAGGAAACCATAAAAAAAAAACAAAAAGACAACCTATGGAATGTGGGAAAATATTTGCAAATGATGCAACCTACAAGGGCTTAATCTCTAAAATATACAACAGCTCATATAGCTCATAAACAAAAAAACAACCCAATTGAAAAATGGGCAGAAGACCTTAATAGACGTTTCTCTAAAGAAGACATTACAAATGAACAGTAGGCACGTGAAAAGATGCTCAACATCACTAATCATTACAGAAATGCAAATCAAAACTACAGTGAGGTACCACCTCACACCAGTCAGAATGGCCATCATTAAAAAGTCTACAAATGGGGCTTCCCTGGTGATGCAGTGGTTAAGAATCCGCCTGCCAGTGCAGGGGACACATGTTCGAGCCCTGGTCCAGGAAGATCCCACATGCCGTGGAGCAACTAAGCCTGTGTGCCACAACTACTGAGCTTGTGCTCTAGAGTCTGCAAGCTACAACTACTGAGCCCACCTGCCACAACTACTGAAGCCTGCGCACCTAGAACCCATGCTCCGCAACAAGAGAAGCCACCTCAATGAGAAGTCTGTGCACCACACGAAGAGTAGCCCCTGCTCGCGGCAACTAGAGAAAGCCCACGTGCAGCAATGAAGACCCAATGCAGCCAAAAATAAATAAATAAATAAATAAATTTTATTTTTTAAAAAAATCTACAAATAACAAATCCTGGAGAGGATGTGGAGAAAAGGGAACCCTCTCCTGCACTGTTGGTGGGAATGTAAGTTGGTGCAGCCACTATGGAAAACAGTATGCAGATTCCTCAGAAAACTAAAAATAGAACTACCATATGATCCAGCAATCCCACTCCTGGGCATATACCTGGACAAAACTATAATTCAAAAAGATATATGCACCCCTATGTTCATAGCAGCACTATTCACAATAGTCAAGACATGGAAACAACCTAAATGTCCATAAAGAAGATGTGGTACATATATATAATGGAATACTACTCAGCCATAAAAAAGAACAAAATAATGCCATTTGCAGCAACATGGATGCAACTAGAGATTATCATACTAAGTGAAGAAAGTCAGAAAGAGAAAGACACAATACCATATGATATCACTTATATGTGGAATCTAAGATATGGCACAAAAGAACCTGTCTACAAAACAGAAACAGACTCAGACACAGAGATCAGACTTGTGGTTGCCAAGGGGGAGTGGAGGAGGGAGAGGGATGGACTGGGAGTATGGGGTTAGTAGATACAAACTATTACATTTAGAATGGATAAACAACAAGGTCCTACTGTATAGCACAGGGAACTATATCCAATCTCCTGGGATAAACCATAATTGAAAAGAATATAAAAAAAGAATGTATGTATGTGTATAATGAGTCACTTTGCTCTACAACAGAAATTAGCACAACACTGCAAATCAACTATACTTCAATTAAAAAAAAAAGATGTGATATATATATATATATATATATATGTATACACACACACACACACACACATATACACAATAGAGTATTACTAAGCCATAAAAAAGGAATGAAATATTGCCATTTCAACGTGGATGGACCTAGAGAATATTATGTTTAGTAAAAATAAGTCAGAGAAAGACAAATACTATATGATATTACTCATATTTGGAATCTAAAAAATAATGCAAATGAATGTATATACAAAACAGAAACAGATTCACAGACGTAGAAAACAAATTTATGGTTACCAAAGGGGAGAGGGAGGGTGGGAGGGACAAATTAGGGGTATGGGATTAACAGATACAAACTACTATACATAAAATAGATAAGCAAAAACAATTTACTGTATACCGCAGGGAATTATACCCAACAATCTTATAATAACTGATAATGGAATATAATCTGAAAAAAAGAAAACTGAATCACCATGCTGTACACCTAAAACTAACACAATATTGTAAATCAACTATACTTCAATCTTTTAAAAATGGATGCTGGGACAATGATTCATGAATAACTGCTCAGGGTAAGTCCAGATTAAATCCCAGAAAAACAACTGCCAACATTAATTAAGGGAACCCGAATTTATTGAGGGCCTACCCTGTGCCAGACTGTGTGCTAAGGATGTTATTTGCCATCTCCTTCATCCCTTGAATAGGTCCATGAAATTTCATGTTACTATTCCCACCTAGGAGGTGAGGAAACAGGGGCTCAGAGAGGTTAAATAAGTTGTCCACAGCTACACAGCTATTAAAGAGTGGAGTCAGGATGTGCACTCGGGTACAAGGTTGCTTTTGGGGATGGTGAAAATGTTCTAAAATTAGATCATGATAATGCTTGCACAACTCTGTGAGTATACAAAAAAATCACTGAACTATACACTTCAAATCAGTGAACTTTATGGTATATAAAGTATATCCCAATAGAGCTGTTTAAAAAAAAAAAGTGCACCAGGTCTGTCTGACTCCCACGCCAGACTCGTGTAAAATGCTTTCTGGCTTAAAAAGTGCTTTCACGAGCATCACCTTGTTAATGTCCAAACCGCCCCCCTTCCCCCTCCCAACACCACACTGTAGCTGTGGAAATCCCACAGGCCTACAGAGATGTGAGGGATGGATAAACAAAACCAAAACTTTTACATGGCCTCTCAGGCCAGATGGTCAGCAAAATCACAGGGGTCAGAGTGGGTATGGAAGTCAGGTATCAGAGTCTGAATGTGTGGGAGAGCAGGGCAGCCAGTGCAGCTGGTGCCTTCCCATGCTCACCAAAACCGTCACAAAAACCTCTTCAGTCCACTTACAATGCTGGCTTGCTAACATTTAAAAATCAAATCTGGGGCTTCCCTGGTGGCACAGTGGTTGGGAGTCCGCCTGCCGATGCGGGGGACGCGGGTTCGTGCCCCGGTCTGGGAGGATCCCACGTGCTGCGGAGTGGCTGGGCCCGTGGGCAATGGCCGCTGGGCCTGCACGTCCGGAGCCTGTGCTCCACGGCGGGGGAGGCCGCGGGCCGTGAGGGACCCACGTACCGCAAAAAACAAAACAAAACAAAAAAAAACAAATCTGATCTCATGGATCCCACTAGAAGCCCTCAGCAGCTCGCCTTTGCCTTAGCGTTACACGCAAAGATTTTAATGCAAAACCCAAATCCCTCAAGATCTAAGGCCTCATGACACCCTCCACTCTAGCCACACCAAAGATGGCATGGCCAGTCCCTGGCTGCCAGAGAGTGCTCAAGTCTTCATGCTTCTGCCATCATTGCTCCTTATCTGCCTGAAGGATCCCAAGCAGCATCGGAGTCAATTTTAACTCTGCTCTGTGGGCCCTGCTGCCCTCCCTCACCCACAGCCCGCACCTTCTAGTTCTCCACTTACATTTTCTTCGTATCTTTTTTTTAGCATTTTCACACTTCATTGGCACTATTTGTTCCTTGCCATCTTCCCCTCTCTCCACAGCCTTATCACTACAAATCCACACACCCAACTGCCCACTTGCCCACTTACCCTCTCCACGTGGAAGGAGCACAGGCACTGTTCTGGACTGAATTGTGTTCCCCCAAAAGGGAGAAGTCCTAACCCCATGTTCCTGTGAGTATGATGTTATTTAGAAATAAGGTCTTTGTAGATGTAATTAGTTAAGATGAGGTTGTACTGATTAGAGTGGGCCAACTTCAGTATGACTGATGTCCTTATAAAAAGAGAAGACACAGATACACAGACATTCAGAAATAATGCTGTGTAATGATGGAGGCAGAGATTGAAGTGATGAAGCTACAAGCCAAGGAATGCCAAGCATTACCAGCAACCACCAGAAGCTAGGAAGAGGCAAAGAAGGACCCTCCCCTAGAGATTTCAGAGGGAGCATGGCCCCACCAACACCTTGATTTCAAACTTCTAGCCTCCAGAACTGTGAGAGAATACATTTCTGTTGTTTTAAGCGACCCCTTTCTGTGGTTTTAAGTGAATCACCCAGGTTCTTTATTACCATAGCCCTAGCAAACTCATACAAAAACTTTATACCCATTAACGTGAAGGGTAGCAGAATATGTCACCCCAAATATGGCACTTGAACATAAGGATTTATGAGCTGGAGGCAACTGAGAAGGAGCAAGTAAAAGAAAAGCTTTCTGTCCTCCCTCTATTTGCCTAAAAGCAGGATATAAATTTGTAAAGGTGTCCCTTCCTCCCCTCTCTAACAGGAAGGACAGAAGTTAATCATCAGAGACAACTCTAGACCCTTATTGGTCCAGAGAACCACCAGAGGAGTCTACAAAACAAAGTTTACTAACTAGCCCTTATCTTCCATAAGTCCCCCATATATCTGCCTTTCTCGGAAGGAAGATAACCCAAAACAATGTCCTCCTCTCTCTTTAAAAAGACTTTCTAAATATTCTTTAACACCATACACAAAAATAAACTCAAAATGGATCAAAGACCTAAATGCAAGGCTGGACACTATAAAACTCTTAGAGAAAAACATAGGCAGAACACTCTTTGACATAAATCGCAGCAATATCTTTTTTGATCCACCTCTTAGAGTAATGAAAATAAAAACAAAAATAAACAAGTGGGATCTAATTAAACTTAAAAGCTTTTGCACAGCAAAGGAAACCATCAACAAAACAAAAAGAAAACCCTCAGAATGGGAGAAAATTTGCAAATGATGCAACCGACAGGGGATTAATTTCCAAAATTTACAAACAGCTCATGCAGCTCTATGTCAAAAAAACTAACCCAATCAAAAAATGGGCAGAAGATCTAAATAGACATTTCTCCAAAGAAGACATATAGATGGCCAAAAAACACATGAAAAGATGTTCAACGTCGCTAATTATCAGAGAAATGCAAATTAAAACTACAATGAGGTATCACCCCACACGAGTCAGAATGGCCATCATCAAAAGGTCTACAAACAATAAATGCTAGAGAGGGTGTGGAGAAAAGGGAACCTTTCTACGCTGTTGGTGGAAATGTAAATTGGTACAACCACTGTGGAGAACAGTATGGAGGTTCCTTAAAAAACTAAAAACAGAACTACCATATGTTCCAGCAATCCCACTCCTGGGCATATATCTGGGAAAAAAACATAATTCAAAAAGATACATGCACCCCATAGTTCATTGCAGCACTATTTACAATAGCCAAGACATGGAAGCAACCTAAATGTCCACTGACAGAGGGATGGATAAAGAAGATGTGGTACATATATACAATGGAATATTACTCAGCCATAAAAAAGAACAAAAGAGCCCTGGCACAAACGAACGAGAGGGAGGAACCCCCACAGTGGCGCCCGCTGGCACCGGCTTGTCGCGGTAGAACGAGCGCCTAAATATTTCTGCCCCAACATGAGCCGAAGCTGCCCTCCGCCTCTTTAGGAGACTCTCCAAGACCAGCAGGTTTCCTGAATGAAGAGTTGGTGGGTGAGCTGTGTGACATCTACGGGGGAAGTGGAAAGACTGAAGGGCTTCCCTGTATTGCTCTCTTTCCTGAATTACTATCTACTTAGAGTCCCTCTCAAAGCCAGAGTCCAAGGGAAAGATATCGAAGAATGAGAACTAGAACCTGGATTTTGGTGAATTTAACAAGTGCAGAGAGAAGGAAGTTGATGCTCTTATATGCAAATTTTGGAGAATTCTCTGACTAGGAATCAGAAAAACTGATTTTAAATATTTCTTATTTTTCTATCAACCAACTGGATGACCTGAGATCTGCCACGTATACACTGAATCACTAAACAAGCCATAAGATCTTACTTGAATAGCTTCTCATGTGGTCACTGTAGCCAACAGACAAGAAAATATGTACAAATTACTTGTAATAACTCAAAATTCACTATATGCTACTTGCTATATTTTCATGACACATGGTAGAATTATAAGTGTTACAAGAGATACTGAGAAGGTGTTCTGAAAATTCAGCTGAATCACAAGATTTGATATCATTCAAATCTTATTTAATTGGGTATAATAGGGGGATAAATGTTAGTCAAACTTCTACTGTTACGATATACTCCTTTATCTTTCAGTCTTCCATATGCTTGGGTAGATTTCTACTGATTATAAACAAATAAAAAAAAAGGAAAGAGAAAGTGAAAGTCTGGAAAGGGGAAAGAAAGAAGTAGGCAAAATTGAAAAATGACAAATAAAAGACCAAAAAATTTGGAAAGGAGACTAAAGTAAAAGTATTAGAAGGATGCAGAATACTAGGGAGAGAAGGGTAATGTTAAAAAAAAATTCAAGTGAGCATATTTTAAAGATCTTAATAGATTTATTCAATGATTCATAAATTGAACAGCATCCAATCTAGCAGATAGAGAGCTCTGAGGAGCTGTACAAAATGCAAAATACTTAATATGCAGAAAGGAATGGGAACAAGGGAGTTAACACTAGGCAAAAAGCAGAATGGTTACGGCAAGGTCACTTTCCTTTAGGGGATGGCAGATTACCTAACTAGTGCTGATTAGATGATTCCTGACTGACTGGTTTAAGATTCCATTTTTGGGAGAGCAGACACTGTAATTAAGTCTCCTCTCAGTTCTGTGACATGAGGCTTAGCATAAGTGACTCCATTTGAGGCCTATTGTCTTGTTTTTAACAATAGAAAGAGGACAAGAGTGTTACAGATGAAAACAGGTTACAGAAGTTATTATTAATTCAACCCTAATAAACTTGCCTAAAACTAAGAAAGGAGTCTGCATTATTTGGCAAAAAGTTTAGATAATAATCAGCATTTTCAGACTTTTTGTAGTGACAAAACAGCTTCAATATCTCTTATTCATAAAACCACATCTATACATATTCATATATCATTTATTTTTAAGGACAGAATCATCAACGGCAGGAGGGAGAAGCATATATAAAAATAAAAGACTATAATGAATATAAGTGACAATCACATCTGGTTACGTACCTTTTTTTTTTTTTCCAGAACCCAATTTTTTGGGATATGAGTGGCACTATTTTCAGGGTATGTCAGCCCTTAGACAATCCATTTCTCCCCTGGTTTCTAAACGTGGGCAAATAACCTGTTAGGACTAATGAGACCTGAGGGGAATTTTCTGAGAAAGACTTTCCTCCTTAATAAAAAGAAAGAGATGGGCATAAAGAACTTCAGACTTGCACCTTTCCCCTTGTTCCTGCTTTGGATTGCAATTGTTAGAGGAATTACTATAGTTATTCATGTGATCGTAAAACTCAAAAGAATCACTGAGAAGGTAAGTCAGGGTTTTAAAATCATTGGGCCACTGAACCAATTTTGTAATAACTACTTACCTTTGAAATTAATACTACCCAAGACAATAAACTTTCATTTTAGGCTAAAAAAAAAAAAAGAACGAAACAATGCCATTTGTAGCAACATGGATGAAGCTAGAGATTATCACACTAAGTGAAGTAAGTCAGAGAAAGCCAAATAGCATAGAATATCACTCATATTTGTAATCTAATTTTTAAAAATGATACAAATGAACTTATATACAAAACAGAAACAGACTCACAGATTTCAAAAACAAACTTATGGTTACCAAAGAAGGAATGTTGCAGGGAGGGATAAATTAGGAGCCTGGGGTTAATATACACACACTACTATATATAAGATAGGTAACCAACAAGGACCTACTGTAGAGCACAGGGAACTCTACTCAATTTTCTGTAATAACCTATATGGGAAAAGAATCTGAAAAAGAATGAATATATGTATAACTGAATCACTTTGCTGTACACCTGAAACTAACACAACATTGTAAATCAACTAAACTCCAATAAAATTTTAAAAATTTACAAAAAGAGAGACTTCCTAGACACAGGACACTTCCATTTATAGCTCATTGGCCAGAACATAGTCATATGGTCATACCTAGCTGCAAGGAACGCAGGGAAATGTATCTTTCACCCAGGTGAAAATGTGGCCAACTGAAGAGTAGTAGATGAGGAATGGCCTCTTATAAAATTATTCCAATAAATAAATGAAAATGAAATTATAGAATATCACCATCTTGCATGCCGCAACAAATTAATGGATAAAAGCATTGAGCATCAACGACTGCTAATATAAGAGAAAAAGACTGAAAAGCAGACATTACATGCCTCCTGATAAAAGAACACATAACACTAACAATCCAGTTAAAACGATCAGTTATGAGTTTGATCAAACCTCTGGTAATCAGCAAAACCAAAACTGTGAGAAACTCTATAGGTCAAATAGATCAGGTTCTTCAAAAGATAAACTGTAAGAAGAAAGGGATGGACAGGAACGTGCAGTTTAAGAGATTTAAGAGACAGATCAGTGTTGTTAAAGAGCAAAATTAAACTTTGTTGTCTAGAGATGCACAATGGGGGTAATCAAACTGTGAAGATATGCAAGAAAGTGATTACCATAAAAGTTATGATCGTAGTTACTTTTGGAGGGATGGAGGAGTTTGTCATTGGGGCAGAGTTCATGGAAGGGCTTCTGAGGTAGCTGGCAGAGAACTCTATGCCTTCACCTGGGTGGTGGTTAGAAGGATGTTTGCCTTATAACAATCCACTGATCTATAATTTGTTTTGTGTGTTTTTTTCTGTTTGCATTTTGTCTTACAATGAAAGGGTTAAAATGAGCAAAAGAAATGTTTCTCATTAAAAGGCACTGTAGCCTTCAATTAAAAAGGATGCCAGGAGCTTCCCTGGTGGCGCAGTGGTTAAGAATCTGCCTGCCAATGCAGGGGACACAGGTTCGAGCCCTGGTCCGAGAAGATCCCACATGCCGCGGAACAACTAAGCCCGTGTGCCACAACTACTGAGCCTGCGCTCTAGAGCCTGTGAGCCACAACTACTGAAGCCTGTGCGCCTAGAGCCCGTGCTCTGCAACAAGAGAAGCCACGACAATGAGAAGCCCGCGCACCACAACGAAGAGTAGCCCCCACTCACTGCAACTAGAGAAAGCCCGTGCACAGCAACAAAGACCCAACACAGCCAAAAAATTTTAAATAATTAATTAATTTTAAAATAAAGGATGCCAGAACAAAATTTAAAAGGGCAGCAAGATACCCACTATAATCAAAGAAATAACTGAATAAAATTTTCCTAAGCTGAAGATGCTCTCAACAAGGCAATGGAAAGGATGTATAAGCTGCTATACAAGAGTATTCCTTACAGAAAACAATTTCTAGAAGACCTTTTGACTAAGAAGTCTGAGCCCTTAATTCATTGCCAAGGAGTTGCTCAGGGCAACCTCAACTCGAGCCAGGAAAGGCTCTGTTTCCTAATAAAGAGGAGGTGGCCGCCTGGCATAGCCACTCACACTGTGAGTCTGGGAACATAAGTTCCCGCTTTAGCTCAGCCACTGCCTCCCTACATGACCTCGGGTGAGTCACCTAAACTCAGTGTCTCTATCACCCAAATGGGGAGTGAGTGTTTAATGAGGTAATCAAGAGGCCCTTCCAGCTCTACCTTCATATAATCTTATGATTCTAAAGCAGGATCTCTCAGAGGGTAGTCTGTCAACCACCTGTGTTAGAATCACTGGTTATTGAAAAGGCAGATTCCTTGGCCCCATCCAGACCTAGTGAGTCAGACACTCTGGGGATGGGGCACTGGAATCTGCTTTTTTCCCAAGGACCCCAGGTGTTTCTTATATTAATTAGTTTGAGGGCCCCTGTTCTAAGGTACTGTTCAGGTAGAAAGAGGGTGGAAAGGGCTTCACATCTCTTAAACTCCTCCTATATGCCAAAATGCTAGGGCAGTTTGATTATATATATATATATATATATATAAGGTGGTACTCCCCCATCCTACAAATGAAGAAAAGGAGACTCAGAAACTTTCAGTCACAGAGCAGTAAGTAAGGGATCTGTCTGAATTGGAGCGCTTCTTCACAAAAAGTTAGGGAGGGAGGGAACTAAATTCAAACTGAGAAAGTGTCCCAGGATTGGAAAGATCCTAGTTGAGAGGCCCTGTTATGCATTTGTCACTGGCAAAGCCCATTAACAATTCCCAGGAAAGAAAAAATAGAATAAAGTCTAACCTTTTTTCGTCCTTTGTGCTTAGTTTCACTCGCTCGTATGCGGAGGTACTGCACCGGGCACTTCAGACGAGAGTTCCTAGTGCGAAACGACTGCGCCAGCACCTCAGCTTAAACGCTGCAGACGACTCTGTAAATCAAAATGGCGGCAGCAGTGAGCCGTGTGTAGAGAAGCTGCACCTGGCACCTCAGCTCGGCGGGCCGTGCGCAGAAGCTCTGCGCACGACACTTCAATTCAAGATGGCGGCGGCAGCGTGCTGTGTGCGGAGACGCTGAGCCTGCAGTTCAAGCTGGAGCATCTTTGAACAGCACAGCTGTGCCCTACCGGGAAGAACTCCGCCCCCTCCCCGCTGACAAGAAACCTACAAAGCAGCCCTGCTGTTGGCCGTTGCCGAGGGCTCTTTGGGAGAGCGTGTGCTCTAGGGCGAGAGTTCCTTTTTTTTTTTTTTTTTTTTGGTATGCAGGCCTCTCACTGTTGTGGCCTCTCCCGTTGCGGAGCACGGGCTCCGGACGCGCAGGCTCAGCGGCCATGGCTCACGGGCCCAGCCGCTCCGCGACATGTGGGATCCTCCCAGACCGGGACACGAACCCGCGTCCCCTGCATCGGCAGGCGGACTCCCAACCACTGCGCCACCAGGGAAGCCCCGAGAGTTCCATTATTTGATGAAAGAATAAAGCTTACCCTTGCTTCTGAGTCGACAGTGGTCTCGTTAGATTGGCACGAGTGACAGGGGGCAGAGGGACCCTTGTTGGGGACTGACTCGAGGGGGTCAGTAACGCTTTCAGCACAGGCACACACCATACAAAACTATCTTTAGCTTAATATTGTAAAGAGGAGGTGGGTGGGGAGTAACGGGAGGGATGACGTGGGAAGACAGAGTAAGGTCTCTCCTTTGACCAACATGGAAGCCAGAGGAAGATACGTAAACACTTGAAGTCTCTGGTGTAGAAAAATAAGTAGCCAGAAAGATCTTAAAGTTAAGTGGCCGAGAGAACAAAATAGCCAGGAATAGCTTTTGACTCCTGCATGTTAAAGAAGAATTTATAATAAAACAATATTCTGGCATATTGATTTCTTTAAAAGTTGCTATAAAATATGATCTTTAAGTATATGGATTATTTAATATATCTTAAATGTCTTAATAAAGAAAAATTGCTATAAAAAAAGGACTGAAGATGCCATTACTGGAGGTAGATCTCAAGCAGACTTTGCCTTGTAGGACAGATCATGTGTTTGAGTTCCCATTGCCTGGGGTCAGCACACCCAATATTTGGGGAGAGAAGATGATAACCTTCTTAAAGGTGAAACCTGCAAGTATAAAATGATCAAAGTCCTAGCCAGAGGCATAGCCATGTGGAAGAGGGGGTAGAAAGTGCTTTCAAATATCTGTTAAACATATTTTAAGTAAGTCAAAGGATGGAAGGGGCTGCAGTAAGTAACATCCAGTTCTCTGGACAGGGAGAAAGAGAGCTCAGAGAGCCTCTGGCTACAAAAGTCAGGCTGTGGGAAGTAGTTGAATCGAATGGGGCAGCCACAAAGATCACGGAAAGGTTTGTAACCTACTAGTGTCAGCCACTGAGGTAGACACTGTGGGGGAGGCACTTCTGCCGTGGGAGGCCAGTCACACACAGGAAAAGGTAACTAACAAGAAGAGATGGTAGAATGAGAACTACAGAGCAAGATGAGCCAAGAAGTGCTGTGGGCATACAGAGGTGTGAGATACCCTCTCAGCCTAGGGTTTCCAGGGGAGCCAGTTTTCAAAATGAGAGACTTGTAAGTCAGACTCCAAATGGGGAATGGTGAGAAAAGGCACAGAGTGTGCACACCACACGGCATAGTTGGGGATCAGTGAGTCAGTCAGTTTAGTTGGAGAGGAGGGTTCCTACAAGGGATGTAAGATTGCAAAGGGCCAGACCGGGGATGGAGTAGGGGGCTTGAATGACAAGATTAAAGAGTTTAGAAGTTATCTTATAGGCAATAGGGAGCTAATGAAAGGTTAGGAATAGCATAACCCTTATAAATCCCAGATCCATATGTCCAATCTCTATATGGAGTTACAATAAAAAAGCACAGTCCTGGGCTTCCCTGGTGGCGCAGTGGTTGAGAGTCCGCCTGCTGATGCAGGGGACACGGGTTCGTGCCCCGGTCCGGAAAGATCCCACATGCCGTGGAGCGGCTGGGCCCGTGAGCCATGGTCGCTGAGCCTGCGCGTCCGGAGCCTGTGCTCCGCAATGGGAGAGGCCACAACAGTGAGAGGCCCGCGTACAGGGGGAAAAAAAAAAAAAAAAAAAAAGCACAGTCCCAACAGTTAACAACAAAAAGAATTCCAGTCTTTTCCTTCCATCTCTCCCATTCATAACTCCCAGGAACATTTCTTGAATACTTTTTTTTTCCCTCTCTTCCTCCATACATACTACTCCAGGGTTCAACTTTCTAGCTAAGTTCTTCCCCTTTCCCTCCAACCTCTCTGCTCCAATCTTTCTATATTGCAAAAGTCTTGGAACACTTCTGACAAATGGAAACTCTCTTAAGCATGGGAGTGGGGAGGGAAAGAGTGAGGATGTAATACAAGGAACAAAGTTGAGGTGTAAAGGCAGCATTCTCCAAATCAAGAGGAGAGAAGGGAATATTCAAGTCTACATATATTTTATACCATCACTGTAGTGATGATGAATATGGAGTTTTAGAAAAATGACTATAATTATTGATCTGACCCTGAAATGTTACAGATAGATTGGATACACACAGCTTTTTTATGTTTGGGAAGTCAATGGATGGATGGACATATTCAATGAGAGGAGAGTAAGCATAGGAGAGTGGTGAGCTGATTGTGTGTCACCGGAACTGGGCACGAAAGATAGTAAGTGATCAGCAACACTGACAAAGAAAGCTAAATTTTTGTGATTTTTCTGAAGGTTAATGAGTCATGAGTCAACCACTTCCAAGTAAACATTTCAAGCTGCATATCTAGGTCTTTTGGCAGTAATAAAAATGAGAGAATTACATTTATAATTTCATTCAAATTTATTTTGTTTTATTTTTTTTAGACATCATTTCAGACTCACAGAAAAGTTGCAAGAGTAGCTAGTTATTTTGTAGAATGTCCTCAGTTGGGTTTGTCTGATGTTTTGTCATCATTAAATTCAGATTATGCCCTTTCGATAGGAATGCCACATAAGTAATACTGAGTTCTACTAAATGTCTCGTATGAGGAGGCAGTATGTTTTCCTTTAAAAATAAAATATAACATATTATAAGGAGTGATTCTTCTGAGAATGATTATGCCAAAACTATGTTTAACTATAAAAATGAGAACAAACAGCTCCTAAAGGAACCATAGTAGGAACAATTGTAGACAATGGAGTTGTTTTCCAAGATGACACCAGAGCCTGTGGCTGTTTTCTTTCTGTCTTCAGAAATTTTTCTGGGTGTCTCATCCTGAGTCCATGTAACCCCAGGTGGCCTTTAAAACTTTTTAAAGCATGTAATTTAAGGAACAGAAGTCTTTATGATATATCCACAAAATGGAATGCTATGCAGCCATTAAGATGATGAAAAGGTAGGAATCACATGAATAGACATGAAAAGATGCCCAGAATTGGCTTTATAAAGCAGGGTACAAAGCAGTAGGCATAATCCCATTTTTGTAACAAAACCGCGAGAGAGAAATGGAGATGGAGAAAAAGAGAGAGAAACAGAGTTAGAGAGAGAGGAATCTGGAAAGATCCATACCTGGTTATTTCTGGGATGTGAGATCATAGGCAAATTTCGATTTCCACTGTCATCTGTCTATATTTTTGAATAATTAGAGTTTTATAAATATTATTACTCATGATTAATACAAGCAATAAAGATGCTTCCATTTTGGAAAAAAAAATCTGATGTAAAACAAGTCCTGGGAGCTTGGTGGCGTCAGGTGCTCAGAAGCACCTCTCTTACACATCCCTTCTTCCTTTTCTGTCTCCTAACAGAAGCCCTCACAGTCTACAGCCCTAAAAAGAAAGGGAACCCCCTCCATTTTCCTGCCTTGCCTGATGCCCTCCTCTCAGAGGAAGGGGCTTCCTTTCCCCTCTCCCAGGCCCCTTTTCTCTGGTACCTTGTCTCCCCCTTATTCCTGGCTTCCTTCCCAACACAGAGGTTCAGAAATCTCCCCTAAAACCCTTCCCCTATTCCCTCCCATGCAGCCAAACTCCCCAGAGAGGTGTCTACCCTTGCTAGCTGTATTGCCTCTTTAAGTCTTGAAGTCAGCTTCCACTTCCCCCCTCTAAAACATTGTGCTCTTAGATGCAGATCAAATCCAATGGTGGCTTTTCTTTTCCTTTCCTAGAAGACTCCTCTGCAGCTTTTAATACCTGCATTGGCCTTCTTGAAACACCCTTTTCCATGGCTTCTAGGACAAGCTGCAGCCACAGCCCTTCTCCCTCCTCTTTGACTGCTCATTTCCAAACCCTCCTAGATGGGTATTTCCCCAAGACTCTGCCCTGAACCTGCTGCTCTGCTTTTTGACACTCTTCTCCTGGGTGATCTTACCTACATCAGAGACTCATCATCTTTCCTCCAAAGCTCTGAGTTCTCTGTTTCAGCTCTTAGCATCTAGTCTTTTCTGTCACGTGGGATAGATAGTGCTGATATTTTCATATCCACCGTCAATTACCTGCTAAGTCCAAGTAATTCTACTGCTGAAATGTCTTGTTATGAACTGAATGTTTGTTCCCCCCAAGATTCGTACACTGAAGCCCTAACCCTCACTGTGATGGTATTAGAAGGTGGACCTTCGGGAGGTGATTAGGTTTAGATAAGGTCATGAGGGTGGGGTCCCTCTGATGGGATTAGTGTCCTTATAGGAAGAGGAAGAGACACCAGAGCTCTCTTTCCACCATGTGAGGACACACCCAGAAGGCAGCCATCTGCAAGCCAGAAAGAGAGTCCCCCAGAACCAAACCTGCCAGAATATTGATCTTGGACTTCCCAGCCTCCCAAATTGTGAAAAATAAATGTCTGTTGTTTAAGCCACCCAGTCCGTGTTATTTTGTTATAGCAGCTCCATCAGACTAAGACACCTGTCAAATCTCTAGTCCCTCTTCTCCCACCCCACTGCCACTGCCCTGGTTTAGGTCCTTGTCATTGCCTGGATTGTGACAAAACCCTCTTCCCTGAGTCACTCACCTTTACAAACCATCCCTCAAGCTCAGACCGGTATTCCTTCCTGAAACACAGCCTGGCGATGTCATTTCTCTGCTCAAAACCAAAATTCAGATTTCCCACAGGCCATTCCACAGAACACTTGTTCCATGGGTTGTTAATAGCTGATAGAGCAAAATAAAAAGGGGGGAGGGCAATACCCAAATAAGTTTGACTTATTGAGAAACATTGGGTTAAACAAAGTTCAACAGGTTTCTTCACTGTAGAACTCATCACAGTTCTTCATATGCTAATGAAAACTTTGAATCTCTAAGACAGAAGTTATAAGTGCATTATTTCTCAAATTTATTTGACCCCAGAAGTCTTTTGGTTTTGTTTTGTTTTTTCACAGAATATTCACGCTCAGGAAGGATCCTTGTAAGAGGGGTCACAAGATAGAAGGAACCTACGTCCCAGAGTCTGCTTGGAGCTGCCCAGGAGAGCAGCCCTACAAGAAACGTCAGTGACGGACTATTGGGTGGGTGAGAAATAAGTTTTTATTGTGTTTAGCCACTTAAACTTCAGGGTTATTTGTTACTGCACTTAGCCTTTGCTGCCTAATGCAGAATGCATCAGGTTTTTAAGATATCTGCCAAAGAATAGAAAATCTTTTTCAGCCTGGGGAGTTTTGTCACAATAATAGGCTACATGGATTGCAGCCTTAATAAGTGTCAGATAAGGCGATAAGCACTTTGCAAACATTACCTCATCCAATCCTCTTGAGGACCCAGCAGGGTAAATATTTTACTATCATTGCCTCATGTCACAGATGAAGAAACTAAAGCTTAAAGAGGTTAATAACTTGGAGGTAAGAGGGTCAGGATTTGAATCCAGGCCTTTTGGCTAATGGATCCTGGATCTTAATCACACTGAGGTCCTGCCTCCTAAGCCCAGGTTTTGAGGTCAGAAAAACTGGATTTCAGGTTCAATGTGTTACCTAGATCAACAAAACATCTAGATGACTGACTTACTTCCAGTCTTTATTAAGACCAGTGGTTCTCAACCACTGGTGATTTTGCTCCCCCAGGGGACATTTGACAATATCTGGAGAAATTTGGGGCTGTCACAGCTAGGGAGGTACTACTGGAATCTAGTTGGTAGAAGACAAGGATGCTGCTAAAACATTGTATAATGCACAGGGTAGTCCCCCGCAACAAAGAACTATCTGGCCTAAAATATCATAGTGCCAAGTTTGAGAAACCCTGACCTAGACATCTTGTATCTTTTATTAACAGAGCCCAAAATAAATCCACATTCATGCTTGGCATAAGAAGTATGCTTGAAAACTCTGCTTTCTGCCTTAATACGTAAAAGCAGGAAAGGCAGTAGCCAACAAGTGGCTTTTGGTGCTCAGTGGCCAAGGCTCATTGTGGGAGAGAGTCCAGCCCAAAGAAGACTAGCCACAGAGAAAGAATTTGGCTTGGCAAGACCTCAGGAACAATACATGGTGGCAGAATAGAAATTCTCTTGAAAGAATGCCAAACATTTTTGGTTTCCTAGTAACATAATTTTCCTGAGATTTCTCTTATATTTGAATTTGCAGCATCTCCATACCTATTTTAAATCAAGGCAACAAAAGAATTTTTGTAATGACATAATAGAATCAAAGCTTCTTGGGGAGGGAGGGAAACCTAAAAGGTATCTGGCCCACCCCCTACCCACATATCTGGTATATGATGCCTCTGTTTCAACATCATATGATTACGAGGAGGGGATGTCACCAGGATCCCATTCCATTTCCAGAATTCTCTGTTAGAAAGTTCTCCTTCCCAGGCACAGAAACCTGCTTCTCTGAACTCTGCTTGTTGCCTCTAATTCAATCTGTTGTTGGAGGTTGGGGTTTGCAGGAGTGGATACAAGGGGACAAAAGGGGATGGAAATTGTCCTTCAGTGAAAGTTTACTGAGTCCCAGGTGCTGTGTTCTGTGCTTTAGACACATTATTTCTAATCCTCCAACAATGTCTCACAGCAACCTCAGGCTAATGCCCATGCACAGCCTCCCACCCCTGCCTGTTGTCTCTGTTCCTGTAGAAACATCATGAGATCTATTTTCATATGGAAACATCCCTTTGGCACTCTGTTCATTCATTCATTCATTCAGCACATATTTACTGGGCACCTACTATGTGGCAAGCTTGTACCAGATACTGGGGGTACAACCTTGAGCAGGTTGGCTTTTCAGGACAGCAGGACTGCCACATTCTGTCAGCAAGGGAAGCCCTCAATCTAGGTGACTATATTATTATTATCTGCAGCCAAAAAATATCCCTAGGCTGGCACCCTATAAGGTAGCCTATGACTTGAGGGACTCACCCCAGAGGTAGTGATGTCTAACTGGGAGGTTAAGCTGAGACACAGGGGGCTTCACCAGGTGATGGGGATGGAGAGTGTTACAGGCAGATGGAGTAGCCTATGCGCATACCATGAGTGCACGCAGTGCACTGAAAACAGGTGTGTGAGGCTAGAATGAAGAGCAAGGACTTGGGAGAGGTGAGAGCAGTGCTGGAGAGGTGGGCCCAGACTGGGGTGGGCCCTCCAGGTCGCGTAAAGGATTTGGGTCTTTAACTGAAGGGCAGCGAGGACCACTAAGCAGAGGAACAACTGGATTGACTTCAACTTCCAGGAAGCCAGTCTTGAAGGCTGTGTGGAGAATGGACCAGAAGGAGCACAGGGGCCGGGAGTCCGGGCGGGAAGCCGTGCAGCTGTCCTGTGTCTTACAGTGGGGACGGTAGGGTGGTGCTTGGGAGAAGTAACTGTGGTGGCGGAAGGGGTGGAAGACTTTAGCCATTGCCCATCATCTCATCAGCTCACCTCCAGAAGTCACCCCAAGTAAACAGATACTCCAAGTTAAAACAGGGTGCTGGCTCTGCACCTGTAGCTAGGAAACAAGCCCCCAGTCCCACCCCCTTCCACCAGCAGATTATTCCCAAGGCCCCCCACCCCCGGATCTATCCAGTCTGGAGAAATGGGGATATTTAGGGTAGACAGAACTTGGTATTTGGATATGGGAAACAGAGAGGGAGGAGAAGCAAGGATGACTCTGATCTCCTGCTTGAGCAGCAGGAAGACAGGAGGCAGAAGAAGGAACATGTTCAGTGGGGTATGGGGAGGATTCACTGGGGCCAGGTCCAGCTGGGGCCACCAGTGTGTAGTTTTAAGTACCAGGACAAGATTTCGGAGCCCCAGAAGAATCAGGGTGTGAGAGAAGACAGAGGACAAAGAGGTGAGCCTGACAGAAGACTGAACTCTCCTTTGATCTCCTCAAAATCTTCAAGGACGTCTGCAAACCTCACAAAATGCTTGCCATGATAGGTGTCCCATGGAAACTAGAGTGTGGCTGATTGCCACATCAGGGTAGATGCGAGAGAAAACAGGATGCAGGAGCCAGAAGCTGAGGGGACCACAAGACTGTCACACCCAGGGCTTCATCAAGCTGTGGAAATAGGTAGGATGATGGTGAGGGAGGATGCCTAGTGATGTCTAGAACGCAAAGAGGAGCTCCCTAATTCACGTCTGAGTTCTGTACATCCAAGCCTTTGGTACAAGGGTGAATTTGCAGAAAGAGCTCCAGTGTATTACCATCATCCCCTCAAAATAAGTTTGCAAATATCACCAGAGGGAATAAACCCTTATTAGTGGAATTTTGGGTACTGCGGCAGGTTATTGGGGCCACACTTGGTGGCAGGGAGGATTCTGGCACCTTCCAAATCACACTCCCTGACAGCAGCTTACTCCTCCCTTGTGCCCCAAGGTGCCACCTGAAGAAATTATCTCCCCGAAGCACCCCTGAGGATGACCAGACCCTCTCCGGCTGGTCAGGAGCCTCACCAGCAATCCCTGTGGAAGTGGGGAGATCCTAATGAAACAGCAACAGAAAACAAATTATACTGAGACGTCTCTAAATGAGCCAAGGGAAATTGTGTATAATTCTATGTTTTTGCCATTACTCCTAGAAATAGGGGGTCGACTTTCCCTATGATTTTTACATCTGGAGACTGAATGAAAACAGACTTAAACAATTGCACGGAAGCTTCAGAATCTCCTGAAAATCTCTCAAAAAACAACGTGAGGGGGCTTCCCTGGTGGCCCAGTGGTTGAGAGTCCGCCTGCTGATACAGGGGACACGGGTTCGTGCCCCGGTCCGGGAAGATCCCACATGCCGCAGAACGGCTGGGCCTGTGAGCCATGGCCACTGAGCCTGCGCGTCCGGAGCCTGTGCTCCGCAGCCGGAGAGGCCACAGCGGTGAGAGGCCTGCGTACAGCAAAAAAAAAAAAAAAAACAATGTGAGGTAAATATGGAAATTTTCCAAAAAAAAAAAAAAAACAGTTTACTGAAAAATAATTTGCAGTTTGAATGTTCTATGAAAAAATTTTCACATCATGTACATTTTCATTTCAGGCTCATTTTGTTGAAATAACATTGTCTTTAATTTTTATTTTGTTTTTGTTTAAGCATACAGCTAAGCAAGAAGAAGGCGCTGTTCTGCCTACTAGTAGAGTTTTTTGGGTAACTGTCTTCCATGTACCCTGCTTCTCCCCCCACCCTCAATCTAGCTTATTGATTACTTAAGATTGAGAGGGTCTCATTTCCCACTAAGCAGGCACAAGACCAAACCTCACAGGTAATAGGTGCTCAATAAAAACATACAGATCTGAATGGAATTGTGGGGAAAGGCAGCAGCATGGGCTTTTCCTCAGGAAAACAGGGACAGGAGGCAGCCATCTCAAAAGGTCCTCTCTTTGGGGTGCCCGTGAGAGCAGGGACTGAGCCATAATTAGCTTTGTGTTCCCAATCCTTAGTACCCAGAAGGCGAATGTTTGATGTAAGAGGCCAGGCATTAGGGCCAGGAAAAAGAACATTTATGCATCAGGGGAAGTACTACAAATGCAGACATTTTTCTCTTTGCAATCAGGGAACTCCAGGCCAGAGGGGCAGCATCATTTTGGATACTGGCATAGCAGAGCCATCACTGGTGAGGAATGGCAGGAGAGTTTCCAGGATCCTCATTCTTGGTGGGCAAACAGTGCAGGCAAGATATATGGATCAGCTCCTCCATGCTTGGAGCGGCAGAGCTGTCCCTGCTACAATTCTCAATTCAAAACGTCTTTCTGAATACATTCAACTCTTATTGTTTTTATGGTTGATTTGGGTTTCAACCAAAACTTCACCACTTACCAGCTGTGTGACCGTCAGCAAATGATTTAGCTTTTCTGAGCCTCCATTTTCGCATCTGTAAAATGGGGATAAAATTTAGTAATACCTATCTCTCTGGGAAATCTTGACACATGTAAAGCACAGTGCCTAGCACACACCAAGCACCCAGTGAATTTCCCAACAGTAGGAGAGGCTTACCCAGGGTGAGCCTTGGACAAAATCACAATGTGGAAGGTGTTTGTCCGCAAGCCCTCTCATAGCTCTTTTCCCCAGCAGTGATTCTGTGCAAACAGGCCAGCCTCAGAAATGGGGTGGGAGGACTGGCTAGGAACATAGTGGGTGGCACAGAAGCCTATACGAGGCAGGGCTGGGGTTACGAAGAACCAACCTGCAAGGTGGCCTGCTCCCACCCTGGTTTCAGGGGTGGGGGAATGGGGGGTGGCCAAGTGAAGGTTGTAGGGACCATGGTGGGGGTAGGGTACAGGAGCCTGCAGAGGGATGGTACTTGCCAATGCAGAGGGGAGGGGTGGGGTTACAGCTCCCCAGTTCAACTGGGGACTTGAATTCCCAGGGGAATTGGCAGGCAGTTTCTAAGGCCTCCTCCAGGTAAACTGGAACTCTGGATGAAGCTCCCTGGCTCTCTGGGACAGAGGCTGCAGCTTGGCGAGTGCTGTCTACCAGGGTTTACCCCAAGCCTTCTAGGCACTCGGACAAGGAATGAGGAGTAAATGCTCCTGCCCACCTCCCTCTCTGTCCTCCTCACTGACCACCTCCCCATGCCTCCCCCAGCCCCCAGGCTCCCTGATGGTCCTCCAGCACACCCTGTGCCTCTCTGCCTGGGATGCCCTTCCCCATGTCGCTAGCTCACTAGCTGGCTCACTGTATACAGCTTCTGTCCAATTGTCACTTCATCCAAGAGAACTTTGCTGTCTGCCCATGTGAAATATCACACACATCTTTCCCCATTCCTATCACTCTCTGGCCCCTTATTTTCTTCACAGTGCTCACTGCCATCCAACCCATGACACATTTGTTGGTGACCTTGTCTACCTCCTATACCATAATGAATGCCCCATGATGGCAGGGACCGGTGCTCACTCTGGTATCCCCAGAGTCCAGCCAAATGTCTAACACCTGAGCATGTAGCTGCTCAATAAAAACTGGATGAATGAATGCATGAGTGGGTGAACTGCCAAACCCCATCTGCTGGTAGGTAAAGGTCACTAACATACTGAATTGGCTCCAGAACTGACCAGGATTGAGTACATATGGCCTAATGAATGTCGTATGTACCAATTACTGTTGCCTTGGGAACAGGGAGGAGGGGCTAAGCATAAGGAAGGCAGCAGCTCAGCTTGGGGCTCCCCTATACCTGCTTCAAGTATCCATCCAGGGACGTTTTTATTGGGAGGCTCTTGTACACTGAAAGCTTCCTCTTGATTCAGTGGCCTGAATCCCTGATGGTGGGACTTCAGGCACCATGGCCAGCAGGGGAGAAGGCTGCCCCAAATTGCATGTCACCTCATGCCTTAAAGGCTAACTCCAATAGCAACCAAAGGGTCATTTATGCAGACACGCCATTAAAGAGATGAGAGAATTTAAGTCATAGTTTCCATGGCATTACCCAGATAAATGACAGCATGTGGCTAGGGCTTGGATGGAGTTCTTGCCCACAGGTCGGGCTTTCTTTTCTCTGGTGGTTAAAATCACTGGCTGGCAAAGGACGCAGCAAGCAGGGTATCATTACTGAACAATTCTTGACGCAAAATGCAAGAAGGTCCAGGCCCCACCCAGAAGCCCATGGTCACGACACTTGCCTGATCTCGTGGCTGAATCCATTGAGAGGAACTATTTCAGTACCAAGAACACATTTCTTCAGGGTCCATCCATATGTGAGGAGAAATGGCAAACGCCTCTCTGTGTGACAGTGCCCAGAAACATGCAGGCTCTCACACTGGTGCATGTGACAGAAACCTCACCCACAGGTGTGGCCAACATCTGAGAGGTTTTCCAGGGAGCCTCCTTGAAGAAGTAATGATATTCTCCTGTGGAGGGTGGGGTGTGGTGGTGATAACATGGAAGGGGAAAAAGAAAACAAAACACCCATTCTGAAAGTGTGGGCTCAGAAAGTGGGGACTGTGTAAAAGGCTGTCCCTTGGGGTCATGTCACTGCTTCCTCTCCTGCAGCGGCTCAGCCTTCCCTGCCTGCTGCACCCCAGGGCCCTGGATCCCTCCACCACCATGACAAGTTGCAACAAAGCCCCATCCCCATGAAACAGATTCATCTGCACTTGAACAGTGTTTGATTTTTGCCAGGAGAAGTATTCTAATTTATGTGCACATCAAAGCTGTCATCAATCCCACCATAACTGGAAAGGTCATGGAGTCTGAACCGTAGCTCTCTCACTTAGCTGTGTGACTGGGACAAGCTTATTAACCTCTCTGAGCCTCAGTTTTTTCATTTGCAACATAAGATAACCTTATGTCCATGGCGCTATCAGGATTAAACATGATTAAATGCACTTACGTAAATAAAGGATCTAGAAAATGCCTGGGAGCTAGTGGATGCTCAATAAATATACTTACCCTGCTGAAACGCCTCATTGTTTAGCTTACTAAATGATGTTATATTACTCTATAGTGGATTATTATTCCTTTTAACTTCTGGTCTAGATGGCACCTTTTAGCTTCTTGTATTTTTGTGTTAGATATGTTTGATATGTAAGATACGTTTGGTTTTTAATAAAGTTATAATAAAGCTATATGTTAGAACTAGCTCAATCTAATAACACTCTCAAATACTAGAGTGATTTGAGGGACATTCATTCCCACGTTAATCCATTTATACCCTACCTTACTCCAAAAGTATTTTGAGGGACTAACAAAAATAGATACAGCAGGATACAAAGAGATAAGATTAGTTGTTACAGGTTGGTCACAGAGTTAATCCTGAGCTTTCTAGAAGCCAAAGCAAAGAGGGAAAGCTGAGCAATAATAAGATGCATAGTGTTTGCAAGATACCAATTGCTTCCAGGAAACACAATTTTTCCTGCACTAAGCTCTAAGTGAACTCTGTCCCATCCTCAACAGAATCTCTACAGAACAACTGCCTCTGATCCTGCCTGATGGTACAAACCAGGGCACCACACCTGAGGGCTACTCAATGATCCAAACAAGGTGGGTTTCTGTTGGTCTGGCTTGATCCACAGATGGGATTTTACTCACAGGAATCAAATGAAATGCATATCCCTTTCAGTTACTGTAGATGCATAACAAAATTATGACTTAAGTTTTTAAGATGACTTAAAAATATTTTATTTTGGGCTTCCCTGGTGGCTCAGTGGTTGAGAATCTGCCTGCCGATGCAGGGAACACGGGTTTGTGCCCCAGTCTGGGAAGATCCCACATGCCGCAGAGCAGCTAGGCCCGTGAGCCATGGCCGCTGAGCCTGCGCATCTGGAGCCTGTGCTCCGCAACGGGAGAGGCCACAACAGTGAGAGGCCTGCGTACCGCAAAAAAAAAAAAAAATTTATTTTGCTTACAATTTTGTGGGCCAGAAATTTGGGCAGGCTACAACACAGATAGCTTGTTTCTGCTCCACAATGTTGGGGACTCATCTAGTGGCAACTCAAAAGCTGGCAGATGGAGGCATCTTCACTTACATGTCTGGTGGTTGATTTGGCTGTTGGCTGGAACAGGAGGGCTCACACATGGCCTCTTCACATGGTCCACGATTCCTTGCATGGAGTCCTCAACGTAGTTGGAATTCTTACATGCCAGTTCAGGGCTCTGAAGGGCTCTGAGTGTCCCAGAGAGCCAGACAGAAGCTATATACTTTGCATACTTCTTGCCTACCTCAGAAGGATACAAAGTCCCTTTCACTGCATTCAGTTGGTTACAAACAAGTCACAAGCCCACCCAGATTTTGGGGAGAGGACAAAGACCCCACTTCTTGGTAGGAGACCTGTCAAGGTCACATTGCAGAAAAGTATGTGGATGGGAGATATTGTTGCTGCCATCTTTAAAAAATACAATATGCTATAATATCTTTTATGCAATCACCCATAAATACTGTATCTGCAACCAAGCCTTTGAGAAGAATTAAGTAGATCTAGGATTAAGGGCTTAGAGGGTGTCTTTTTGATGCCAAACACCAAGCAAGGAGGTCTCGGCTTGGTCTATATTGTATAGAGCAGGTTTGAGAGGCACAGTGACCATACACTAAAGGGATCAACAGATCTGGGTCCCCATGTGTATTATTCTGCTCAGGCCCCATAACAAAATACCATAGACTGGGTGCTTAAACAAGAGAAATTCTATTTACTCACAGGTCTGGAGGCCAGAAGTCTACGATCAAAGTGCCAGCATGGTCAGGTTCTGGTGAGAGTTCTCTTCTTGGGTTGCAGATGGCCACCTTCTCACTATGTGTTCACATGACCCCTTCTTTATGTGAGCACAGGGAGAGAAAGAGGTGGTGGGGAGAGAGAGAGAGAAAGCCCTCTGATATCTCTTCCTATAAGGACGCTCATCCCATTATAAGGGCCCCACTTTTATGACCTCATCTAACCCTAATCACCTCCCAAAGAACTCATCTCCAAATACCATCACAGTGGGGCTTAGGGCTTCAACATACGAATGGGGGCACAAACATTCAGTTCAGAGCACCATGGCTACAGATATGCCAGCATTCAGTGGAAAATGATGTCAATTCCTGAATATTTCCAAATATCCAAAATCTTTAATCAAGTAGACAAATCACCCACACATGTGAATTTTTCACTTTCTTTCCAATTTAGTCTTATAGCTAAAACTCAAGCCAGAGACTATGACACAGATATAAATAGAGCATCATTATATATAATTTGGAAAGGATTTCACTGGTGTACATCTGTAAGCAGTTCAGGAACACTTTCAAGCTGTGTTTACATGATATCAAACATCTGGATGAAAACTGCAAAAAAATAATCAATTTGGATTGGAAACAAAACAGAAGTACAAATCTCAGTACACTGGCCCTTGGAATACTGAACACAGAGGTGATCCCCATATCGCAAGAACGAGATAATGATGCACAAGAAGGGCCGTTGGAATGACCAAGGAGGGAAAGGGGCTTCTGTGGGAAGGCAGACTTTAAAAAGAGAACTCCATTATACAAACAGGAGATGAGAAGGGATAAAAATGAACACTATGAAAAACATGAAGAATACAAATCTCAAAGAATCAAACTGTGGGAACCAGGAGCTTTGAAGCTTGAAAGCAATAATTTTAGCTCAACTGAAAACCCAGTTAAATCCTAGCTATCAGGGAAAGGGGCATCCAAGAAACTCAAGCTTCTAGAGAGCCAATGAATTATTCCTTTCAGCATCCCAACCTATTTTTACTCCTTCAGGCAGAAACCTTTCTAAAATGTTGTACTTATTTCCCAGGCCTCTAGGAGAGAATACACTATCCCCAGATCACCACTATAGCCCTCAGTGTGGCAATAATTATGTCACATACCCTCATCCCAATGGTCCCTGCTAGATGAGCTCAGGGCCCCGATACTTTAGTTCTTGTCTCTGCCTTTTCACCGTTCTTCTATTTTCTCTTTCCTTCATGTCTCGGCCTTTTTGCTTGACATGTGATTTAGGATAGCTTCCTGAGACATGGACCCTGAGATAAGGATTTAAGGATTTAACAAGTTTTTTGTTAGAGTGGTAATTCCAGGAAGCTCCAGCAGGGGGCTGGGAGAGTGACAGGAAAGGGAAAGCAGCCCATACAGGTGCATAGATTACAGGTGGAACTTACTTACCCTTGTGGGCAGCTGGGGCCTCTACAAGACTGTGTAGAGCTGTCCCACACAAGGGGTGGAAACCTAGATTTTATTCCTAAATTCTGTCCACCATTCTTTGAAGGCTGCTGCCATTAGTTCCCCGGCGCTCCCAGAAGCCTGCAGGTGTTTGCAGCAGGAAGCCACCATAGGGGAAGGTGAACACCCCGGGGATGTGGGGGAGGACTGAAGCTCCTCCACTCTGGCTCCAGTGCTGCCTGGAGCGGCTGCTCCACCCCTCCCTCTTGTCCTCACACCTGACAGAATTTGAAAAGCTAGACTATGAGTGAGAGTCTAAGGGACTCTTCTCTGACTAAAAGATAGCTTTTACTTTTCTGATAGCTCAAGGGTTTTTACCTTCTGACTTCTCCTGGTTCTTGGTTATATTCTTAAAAGGTGCTGTAAGACAACTGATAATCCAAAAAAAAAATTTGGCCATTCAAAAATATCCAATCAAATTAATTTTTGAAGCAAAGTAAGAGTCTACAAAGAGTAGCTTGTACTGGGCAAACTCTCTAGAGATGAAAACTGCCTTGCTCATGCTACCTCAAGTAATAGGAAATGGCCAGACCTCAGAGTCGGTGTCGAAGGTGGGGCCACCACCCCAAGAAGAACACGTGAGTGCAAATGGGGAAACTGAGGCAAGACCAAAGCACATTGGTTTACACAGTCTGTGGGACAGATCCAAGGGAGAAACTGTGGGTCAGTGAATAAGCAGGGACCCAGGGTATGCTGAATGCCAGGTTACAAACAAGACTCATCCCCCTCCTCATCTTGTGGGGGGAAAGGGAATTGGTCAGGACAGACTCAGGCATTAGCAGGGAAGTGTGGGATATGTTCAAGGTATGCAAGATGACAAGCTGAAAGTCCTCAGAACTGGCATCTGAAGAGGGCTGGGGCACACAGCCCTGACTTATTTAAACTCACACATTGAGTTCATGAACAGCCAGGACAAAAATCCAGGTGTCTTCACTCCAACATGCCAGAAATTACCCAACACTTAGTGGTCCAGAAGCAAAGCCAAGAAGAAGATGTGGGTCCCAGGAACACCAGGGCATGCTGGCCCCAAGTTCCCTAGAGGATAATTCTGGAGACAAGGGCCTGAGGCCAAGCCAGAGAGTCAAAACCTCCAACTGTCACAGCACAGCATCCAGGCTGGCAGGAAGGAGACAGGTCTTGTGCTAGGGGAAGGCAGTGGGAGGAGCCCACACATCAGGGATGGAGCTGCAGCAAACAGAGAGCCAGAGAAATTAAGGCAGGAAGCAGGGAGAGACTGAAATGGGATGGACTGGGATAAACCCATCATTGTTTTGATACACAGTCAAGGCTCTCCTGTGCATAGGGAACAGAGAAGGATGGTAAAGACACAAGCTCTCAAGTGAAAAAGAGTGATGGTTGAGGGAGCCTGAGCTCTGGCTTGGGTGTAGGGAGATTTGGGCAACGCTGGAGAAGTGTTGCTGCAGCAATCAAGATACGGGTGAAGAGCTGGGAGGAGGGAGACTGTGGATTTGGAAAGGAAAGGGTAAAATCAAGACACTTGTATAAGAAATAGCATTAGGGGCTTCCCTGGTGGCGCAGTGGTTGAGAGTCCGCCTGCCGATGCAGGGGACACGGGTTCGTGCCCCGGTCCGGGAAGATCCCACATGCCGCGGAGCGGCTGGGTCTGTGAGCCACGGCCGCTGAGCCTGAGCATCCGGAGCCTGTACTCCACAACGGGAGAGGCCACAACAGTGAGAGGTCCACATACCGCAAAAAAAAAAAAAAAAAAAAAAAAGAAATAGCATTAGAATTTGATAGAACAGTGAACGCCACAGTGGAAGTAAGACCCCCAAAAATCACAGAACTAATATGAAGATTACAAGTCTGGGGAACTGGGAGGCTGTTGGCACCTTGGGTAACTACGGAGATTTTGGAAAGATGTGATTATTTGGAACTGAGAGTTAGCATTGCTATGACCCACCCTCCACTCTATCTAGGAGAGGAGAACATGATGCAGTTCAGATCCTGGTGTCCAAGGCTGCCCTCTTTCCTCTGGGCCACTCCCCATTCCTGCTAACTCTTGCAGCACTATCACCTGGACTAAGGAAGGAGGTGGGTGTCCCCCACACTTGCTTTCTGGGACAGAAATCCAATACTTGATCCTTGGACTTAACAACTTCATCAAGAGAAATGAAAGTGTGAGCTACAGGAATGTGAAGGGTGAACTGAGTTCCTGGATTCTTAAGTATGTGACTTGACAAAATCCACATTGGAAGAAAGTAACACAAAATTTGGAAGGATAGAAGAATATAATAAAGCCAACTGGAAATATGGTGTCAATGTGTCTGTCTGGGGGTAGGATTAGTTCATTTGAACAAGGTCACTGTGACTCAAATATTATATTGCAATGATGTTATCCTGAAAGAGCTTCAATAAATCTAACCACTCATGAATGTCTAGATAACACAAATTTGGAAAGATTTAAAAACCAGCTAAGATTGATACTGACAGCCAAAAGAGAAAGTTGTTGAAACACTGGAAATTCCCATGGGATGATACGTGTTAATGGTTTGACCTAAAATAAATGTTATATTCTTGGCTATGGGAGGATTTCCCATCTATGCCATAGTGTTTGAGGTGTTAAGATGATCACATCCACAATCAAGAGGCCAGGGAAGTAATCTGGATAGTCCCAGCAGTCCTGCCAAGAGATGACATTAATTTATGGCTTTCCTCAGAGAATAATCAAAGGTTTATGGCAACCAGGAATCAGATCCAGTGTTTGAAAGATTCCTCCCTTAGAAGTGTTGATGACTTCAATTGGGCAGATTGGCTTTTTTTTTTTTTTTTTTTTTTGCGGTACACGGGCCTCGCACTGCTGTGGCCTCTCCCGTTGCGGAGCACAGGCTCCGGACGCGCAGGCTCAGCGGCCATGGCTCATGGGCCCAGCCACTCGGCGGCATGTGGGATCTTCCCAGACCAGGGCACGAACCCGTGTCCCCTGCATCGGCAGGCGGACTCTCAACCACTGCGCCACCAGGGAAGCCCGGGCAGATTGGGTTTGAACACAAAAGAGAGGGATCAATTAAAGGACAATGCCAAGAGAAGACTTGGTGGGAAATAAAATGTTGGCTTGAGAAGAGAGAAGAATGGAAAGTCTGAAAATCCAGAAAAGAAGGGGAGGGGAGGAGAAAGGAGGGAAAGGTAGGGAACTGGAGGAAGTTGTTGATGAGATAAAGAAATTTAAAAGAGGGGTTGGTCAAGTCCTGCTTTTGATAATTCCATTCCAAGTGGAGATGGGCTATTAAAACTCCTGGTAAGCAGGAGTTGAAAAGAGGGGAAAGATCGGCATTGGGGAAGAGCTTTGGGAACCGAAGGCAGAAGCAGATGGAAAACTGGATGTAGTGAAGGAGAGTAAACAGTAAACTCATACTGCCATGCTCCCATAAAGGATCACTGGAGCTCCCTTATGGGAGCACGGCAGTATGAAGAGTATCCTGAACTCAGGCCTGAGACCTGGGTTCTAGCCCCACTTCTGCCCCTAATGTTGGGCAAGCCACTCCATCTTTCTGAACCTGTTTCTTTATATCTAAAGTGATGGGATTAGTGACCTCGAGCATTCCTTCCCTTTTCTACAGCTCTTGATTCAACATAGACATTATGAAATCAGAGACTTACATAAATGGAATATTCCAGATTGGAGCATGTATTTAGCTTTTCTAAGTAAAAAATGCTTTGAAGGGAGGAAAAAAAGGTTCCAGTAACACTTGGCGAGCAGTATTTGTTCTGTAAAATAACTAGCAAGTAAGCATTATTCAACTAGGTTGTCACATAATCATAAGAGAATTTTTTTAAAAGGATTTAGGAGACTCAATTTTCCCTCCTATAGATCAAAAGAGTGATTAATATAATCCATGAGTGGATAGTTAATAAAGATATATGCAGGAGGAGAGAGCCAACGTGAAATGAAAAGAGTGCTGATCTCGGGTCAGGAGCCTTGAGTTCTAATCCTACCTCTGAAAATATATAATTTTCAAAAGAGTAACACAGGGAACCAACTAATGAGGTGACAGAAAAGCTGAGAACCCAGAGGACAGTAATGCAACCTAGATATTAGCAACAGCAGGAAGCCACTGCCACCCTGGGCTGGAGGGACACAAGGGAGGAGGTGCTGTTACTGGAACCCAGAAGCCATGGTCACCTGATGGAAGCTGGAACTACAGTGGGTCCATCTGGAAGGAGTTGGAGCCACGGAGGAGATGCAGCCACTATCACAGAACTGAGGGATAGAGGGTTGAAGAGAATATCCTGGCTCTCCCTTGCTCTGGCCTCCAATCTTCTGCCAGTGCCTCACATTGGCTGGATCCAGCTGGCACCTAGCTTACAGGATGGCAAACGCAGCCTGCAAGGGTCAGCCCTTCCTCCATACAGAGCAGAGAAAGGGCACGGATGGATCTGAGGACCAGCAGGCCGAGACTGGCCCTAGGTCCAAATTCTGCTTTCTTATAACATCTGTCTATCAGTTCTGTATCAGCCTTGAGTCTAGGTCTTCACACATTTGAGGACATCCATCTGGTCATGTCTTGTTTCCTTTCTTTCCCAAGCCTGACACTCAAACCTCCTCATACAGAATATTTTCCAAACCTCCTTCACTGTTCTGGTTCCCCTCCTCTGGGAGCTCCCTGGTATGTCTCCTTAAAATGTGGCACCAGATGTTCACAAGACCCCTGGTGTCCATAATACCAGCTCAAATACAGAGGACTATTCCTGCCCTTCTTGGAGCAATGCAGCTGTTATCCCACTGTGGACTCGTGGAATTCACGGACAGTTAAGACCCATATACCTTTTCCATGTGATTCCAAGTCTTCCCTGACCTGTCCTAGCAGGGCAGCTACACATTTGATAAGCACAACCAAATTCATCCTCTAAAGCACTGATTAAAAAAAAGTAAAAAAAAAAAAAAAAAAACACAGAATAGACCAGAGCCAAGACAGAGCTCTGTGTCACTCCACTGGAGACCTCCCTCCAAGTTAACTCAGAACCATGAATCAAGTCTCACTGGGTAGGGTTGTTCAACGAGTTCTAGATCTACCTAACAGCAAGGGAATTATGTTAAGACTTCATCAAATTCTTTTTTTCTTTTTTTAACATCTTTATTGGAGTATAACTGCTTTACAGTGTTGTGTTAGTTTCTGCTGTATAACAAAGTGAATCAGCTATACATTACATATACCCCCATATCCCCTCCCTCTTGCGGCTCCCTCCCACCCTCCCTATCCCATCCCTCTAGGTGGTCACAAAGCACTGAGCTGATCTCTCTGTGCTATGCAGCTGCTTCCCATTAGCCATCTATCTTACATTTGGTAGTGTATATATGTCAATGCTACTCTTTCACTTTGTCCCAGCTTACCCTTCCCCCTCCCTGTGACCTCAAGTCCATTCTCTACATAAGGCTTCATCAAATTCTTTACTTAAATCACAACATGTAATATCTGTGGCAGTCAGTTCCCTTCACTTTGCACCTGAAGCACAGAGGGGGCTTAACTAATACTTGCTGCCTCGAAGTTGAATAAAATTATCTTGATTTATACACCTAATGACCCTGTTTAAAGAAAGTTAACATGGTCATTTTAATGGGACATGATAATGAACCCATGTTGGCTGCTGGTGATCACCGCTTTCTTCTTTAAACGTCTATAAACCTGTTTGTTCCAGACTTTTGCTAGAGAGTGGCAAAAAGGCCACCAATCTGTTATTCCTGAAATCCACTCCTTTCTTACTTTTGAAAACTGGAGCAATATTGCCCCTATCCAGCCTCTGAGTACTCTCTTATCTTCCTAAACTGTCAGGACTCTAGTTGCTGCTTGAGCCTCATGGGTCTTGAGCCCCTCTTCTCCCCAGTAGGAATAAATTGACCGTTTCCACGCCACAGAGCTGTGTAAGGATCCAGGAAGATGGGAAGACATAGAGCACAGCTAAAACATTCACTTAGGGTGCCCACATACAAGCCCTGTGGATGGTTGTAAGAACAGCTCCAATACAGCATAGTCACGTCCTGCAGCCCCCAGAGTGAATGCCACAGGGGACCCAAGACACCATATGCGGCAACTGGGGAGATGCCCAGCGGTGCTGAACCTATGATCCTCGTCCTGTTTGTGAGACAATTTGAAAGGCTTACAAACAACCCCATAGGAAGCTGAGCCAAAGCACAACAGGGATTGGGCCCATAGAGTTTTCCTCTTTCTCCCTCTTTCTCTTCCTCTTCCTTCTTTCTCAATTTCCCTCTCCCTCTGAATCAGTGCTTTACAGTCACTATCACTGCATTCACTGCTCAGGAAGCTGTCCTGTAGGCAGCCCATGAGGGCAGAAGCTAAAAGCTTGGGAGAACAGCCTGATGCCCAAACTGACAGCCTCTCCCACCCCTACCTCCCCCAGGTGTCTGGATGTGGATAGGCCTTGCAGAGGACATACTGCCCACAAAAAAATGCAGAAGGATGTTTTCCATTTCTCTCTTCAACCTATAGGAACGCCCTCTGGGCTCAAGCAATGCTTGATAAATTCAAGCATGAATTCAACTAACCCACCCTCTGCCGAGAGGGATCACACTCGTTAAAATTCTTGATAACCTGGGCTTCCTTGGTGGCGCAGTGGTTAAGAGTCTGCCTACTGATGCAGGGGACACGGGTTCGTGCCCCAGTCCGGAAAGATCCCACATGCCGTGGAGCAGCTGGGCCCGTGAGCCACGGCCGCTGAGCCTGCGCGTCCGGAGCCTGTGCTCCGCAATGAGAGAGGCCACAACAGTGAGAGGCCCGCGTACTGCCAAAAAAAAAAAAAAAAATCGTGATAACCTTAATGTCTCAGCATAGATATAGCAATTATTTTGTTAGCTATAATCTTCTGTCTTGTTTCTTTCCATTTTTTTCTACAGTGATGTGCATTGCTTTTGAAATAAGGTGGGGGGGCAATAAAACTTATTTTTGCTAGCCAGGAGAAAAAAAATAGGAAAAGCCCCCTCTTTCAAGGCTGTCTCCCAGCATCTTGTTCTGCCAGATGGACACGAAGCCAGCTCAGACCCCCCTGTCCAGCTTGCCTAGAGCCCCATGGAGGTCACCTTGGCTCTGGGCAGAAGTTCCCTTGGTGCCAATATTCACCTTGAGACAAATTATTAAAAATGGGCTATCCTGGCCAAGATCTCATTCCAAAGTAATAAGGGCCACTTCAGCCCAGAAAAACAGCAGTTCCAGAACCCTGTGGGTTTTCGAAGTAGAACCACAGCCCTGGTTTGTGAGAGGAACCTCCCTCCCTCCCTTCTCCCGGCTGTCTGCCGAAGGTTGCAGACAGCTCCCTTTCCATCCCACAAGAGAAGACAGGCAGATGAGTCATAGCACTGGCTTGGATCAAAGGAGTATTATTGTGTTAGCAGAAATGGATCTATTTTATGATCTGTTTCTTGACGCCTTACAAATAAATATGCTTTTCCCACCAGACAGACAATTTCCTTAAAAAGCCACTGATTTCATTAGCTGAAGCTAAGAAATGACCAGTAAGAGAAATTTTTGTGTCTGAAGAGTAGCCAGGCTGAAAAGATGTAGTGGAAACATTGAGGAAAGCAGTTTATAACCCTCAGACTCTAGATTCAAGTCTGCAAAGCGATGCCATTCTTCTAAAAATACACAGAGGAATTAGAGAAGTCCTTTCCTCTTTTCTAAGAGCTTTCTCTTTCTTTCTTTCTTTCTTTTAAAGAAATATACTAGGATTGGTTTGTAAAGGAGATTCACCACCTCAGATTTCACTGTTTTCGTGGGGGTGACGGCCGTGGGATACTATTTTAAGGACTTCCTTCTCTTACACCGATTTTTCCACACTGGGAGGACAGATAAGGTATGTTCCACTAATGTTCTTCATTAAACACACATGCGTGCCAGCAGTCATTTCCCTTTGTCTTGCTATCCCATGACAACAGATTGAATATCATAGGAAATTGGAATGGAGATCTTATTTAGTTTGGATCTCTCTTCTCCATTGTTTAATTCCACATTCAATTTTTCATTCTACGTCTGCCTCCTTTTGCAGAAATATTCTATGACTGAACACAGGGACAGATAAATGAATAGGTGTTGTTTATTAAAGACTCACCCCATAGACTTTTCAGGAGCACTGTCACTAGCCCTCCCCCTCCCTCTGCCCACAGAATTTTATCTCTGGTCTAAAGTGTACTTCGTACTCAGTAAAGATCTGATGACTGATGGACATATCTGTATCGTGAACTGCACTCCCAGTACTTTGTTTACTGTTGATCAAGTTCCAGTAGTGAGCTTCCCTGTTTTCTCTGAGATACACAGAGGTCTCAGTGGTATTTCTGTCTTCAACCCAGACCACCTGTCCATTAAAACAAACACACAAACAAACAAAAACAAATATGCTTCCATCAAGTGCCAGGAAAGGAGGTCTAAGCGAAAAGCGAAAGTTTCACATTTCCTGTTGTTGAACCTAGGCAACAACTTCTTAGAGGAAGCTGGATGACTTTTCAATCCAATACACTCTGTTCTCTGACGCTATCATCGTTGTTTATCCTCAAGACTACAAAGCTATGATGCCAAACTTTTTAAATGATCCCAGCTATTTGTTTTTTGAGTGTCAACTTTTATCCAAATGTTGCTGCTACTATTTTCTTTTCACTTAAAAATGTGATTTTAAAATATTTTGTTTTTCTAAATGGGACCCATTAGATCTAAGAACATTCTTTCCATTTATCAAACATCAACTGTGTGCCAGACATTGGGTACTAGATTCCACACTCATTATTTCATTCACTTCCTTACAACCACCCTATGAAGGAGATGCCATCACCTGAGGAAACTGAGGGAGGTCAAGCCATTTGCCCAAGATCACACTTCTAGCGTGGGGTTCTTCTGACCCTTCCAATCCATCCAACTTTTACCAGCTAAAGTCCATGAGTTTGGCCATCCAAAAAACGTTTTCTGAGAACACAAAGGAGAGCCGTATGTGCACTCTGAGAAGCCCATACCTTCACCAAAGGAGGTAGACTTCAGGTAGCCAAGAGGCCAAACACACTTGCGACACTATACCCTAGCGGTCAGTAGCGGTCCGCACATCAGACCAGATTTCAAGGCCCAACTCACCCACATACTGGACCTGAGACCACAGGAAAGTTATCTACTCTGAGACTCAGCTTCCACATCTCAAAATGGAGATAACAGTATAGGTTAAATTCTACGAAACTGCCAACTTTCAACCATTTTTTACCTCCAAAAAAGCATTTTCAAATCATTCGACCTAAATTCCTCACTAGGTCGTTGTAGAGATTAAATGGGTGCACACAGGAAACAATAAACGGTGCTTTTTGGTAGACTTTTCTCTTCCCAATTTCATTTTGCGCAGGTCAGTAAAGTGTGTTTGTACTCTCTGCCCACAATTTATACGTTGAGAAGCCAGTCTAAAGTTATGTAAGTGTTGGAGCTGATAATTCAGGGAGAAAATAAGACTGCGTGGATAATCACGAATTAACAACAAAGGATCCCCTCAGGCCTTACTGCTCCGTGCATTTCCCCCCTAGTTTAGTCTCTTAATTACTAAATAAATATACAGCCGCTTCTCTCTCTCTCTCTCTTTTTTTTTTTAGAAAGTGGAAGGAGGGGATATTGAGGAAGCTTAGCACTCTGTGTTAAAGACAAAGTAAAAGTTTTAAGATCCGTTCTTGCCTCTGAGTCGGGGCCTGGAAGTGGCCTGGCTCCTTGACTGGCAGCAGGGCGGTCCTGCCTGGGGCGCCCGCGAGGGCTCCCCGTCCTGAAACCCGCTCCACAGCTGCTTGCCCAACCTGCCCGCCCCCGCCCGCACCGGGAGAAGAACCAGCAGCGTCAGCGTTGCCTCCGCGCGTCGTTTACTTCCTCGCTAAGTTCCAGGCCCTGCTCTCGGCCCCTCACACGCATAATTTATATACTCCCCTCACAACCTCCCGGACAAAAGGGAACTCTGATTGTCCCCATTTTCCAGGTGAGGAAACAGGTACAGAGAAGTTAAGTCACTCGGCCAAGGTCTCCGAACTGTGGAGTTAGACTCGAACCCGGGCAGCCCCAGCACGCCCACTCTGAACCTCCCCTTCTCCTACTTGCGTAGAGGCGCTTTTTCACCTAAGACTTCTCCAAACTTGGCCACCTCCAAGGGAAGGGGCTCAGCCTCGCCGACTCGCACGACCTCGCCCGGCTCCACAAGTTCAGGGCTCCGGGCGCCCGATGGGGGCGCGGGTGGAGGAGCGGCACCGCCCCCCGGGTATTTAACCCGAGGCTGGAGCCCGCGGGGCGCCGGACGCTCCTGCTCCTCCCCACTCGCGCCTCCCCGCCCTCCTCCCCGCGCTCTCCCGGCGCGCCCCACCCTCCGCCCCGCGCTCGCCTGGCAAGCAGGCACCGGCCGGCGGGCTCGGGGAGCGGGGAACGGGGCGCGGGCGGCGCTAGCCTCTGCCGAGCGGCCCCCTGGCCGCGGCCGCCGCGCATTGCCCGGCCGGAGTGCGACGCGGCAGCCCGAGTCCGGACGCCGGCCGGTCCCGTGCGCTCCGCGGACGGGCGGGCGGCTGTGGACGCTCGGCCGGCAGCATGGATTCGGATTCCGGCGAGCAGAGCGAGGGCGAGCCCGGGACCGCCGCAGGTACGAGGGGTCGCAGCAGCCCAGCCGGGAAGGCTGGGGCAGAGAGGAGGGGAGGCCGGGGCGGGAAATCGCGAGTATTTCTCGGGCGGAGCGGCCACGCGGGAGGCCAATCCCCAGCAGCCCGATCCCTTCCGGGCCGGGACTGGGATGGCTCTGCGCTGTGAGTTTGCTTTGAGGCTTTCTCCCCATTGCACTCGGGCGCTGGAGGGAGAGTAGGTGCATTTGCGGGTGGCTCTCGGCGCTGCGGGACTCCGGCAGCGGGCTCCGGTCGCCAGGCGGGTGGGGGTGGGGCAGGGTTCGAGTAATCCGCGTCCTGTAGTTTGCTGCAGCGAGGGTTGCTGCATATCTGCTTTTGGAAATAACTTTCCGAGCGCCGGCCGGGTCCTCGAACCCCGGGCGCCAGGGACGCTGCGGAACAGGTGACCCGCTCCGAGGGCGTGACACGACGCTCTGGAAAGGAAAGGCCCCCGCGGGTGGGCGGGCAGGAGTCAAACCGCAGCTCGTGGTTGCAGTTCCCGAAGCTGCTAGATGAGCCGATGCAGAAGCGTTGGCCCATCGCTGCCCTGCATGCGCGGAGGAGGTCCCCACGAAGGGTCCGGGAAGACAGACGCGGCGGCGGCGCGCGGGGTCCCGGCTTCGCCTTTAAGGGGCGCCGCCAGCTTTTCACAATCGATAGTTATCGAAGCGACGGGTGGATGCTTACTTAGGAAATAATGAATGTCCTCCCCCGCCTCTCCCTAATACTGAGCAACAGGAGGAAGCCACCCACAGCCTTGGTCGACTTATCCGCGGGCTCTGCCCCCCTCCACCAGCCCGCTCTGCCCTCCGCCTGCAGGTCCACGGGCGGGAGACCTATGGCCCTCCCACGTGACCGTGGCTCCCTGTGCCCGCGTGGCCCTGCAGGCTAGCCCTGGCCAGCACACCTGTGACCTGAGAGCTGGGACCCTCCTGGTACAGACCTGAGGGCCCGGACTAGTCCCCAATCTTCCCAGTGTCAGACCAGTGTCCTGAGGGTGGGGACCGGGTGACCGGAGGCACCATCAGCCCAGGCGTGGGTGTAGGAAGGCAGGCTCAGGAACCAGGCGGGACAGCGCCAGGAGCTGTACCAAGGGCCCTACGTATATTATTCTCCTTTATCCTCACAGCACCTAGCCAGGTGGTTGTTATCTCCATTTTACAAAGGTTCAGAAAGGCTAAGTGGCTTACCCATGAATCAGAGCCAGGGAGTAGCCAAGGGCGGAGTGACTCCCTTTTTACTGCATCATACCCCTCAGCCTCTCACAGGGCAGCTGTGGTCAACACCTACAGCTGGGTGGGAAGAGATGAGAATGGAGGAAAAGAAAGATGGCATCGTCAAGATGCCTGTGTGTGTGCAAGGGCCACCTGCTTGGTGTAGGGATGTGTGGACATAAGTAATAAACATCAGCCCTTCTCGAACCTGTATGTTCCTGTGACTGTGAAGCACCAAGACTTTGTTTCACAGGTGGCTTGTGGATCTCTTCACATCATTTAAAAGTTCCAGTGGGTGTTTTGTGTCTATCTAAGTATATCTCTAGAGCTCAAAAGGAGGGGGAGTGAGTACATTGACACTGACACTTTACTCTCTCAAAATCCGAGGAACTAACATGCTCTCCCTGCTCTCACCCTCAGATCTTTTATGCCGGTTGATGGAGAAGGGGAGGAGGATAAGGAGGCTTTGAAGAGGAGGGGAGGGGAAGGGGGGTGGCAGGAGACAGAAGAGTTGGTACTTGGATGAAAGGGGAGGGAAGGAGTTCTTAAGGGTCCAGTTGCTTCTCCCCACAGCCTGCCCAGCAAGGAGTATCCCAGGGTGTTCATGTGTGTTTGTGTCAGAAGACCTCTGCACAACTAACAGCAGTTGTGACTCCTGAGGTCAGATGGGTCTGATGAAGAATAGGGCAGCCAGCTCTCTGAGCTGTCACCATTTGTTTGTGCCTTACTGTTTTCTACAGTCATTTCTTCTTCCTCTGTGTGCTTGAATCTCAGGTTGAACATTTATTTGAATGTCACAAGCCATTCTGCTAAATGGCATTCAGTCTCCCTCATTATTTTCAGTCTTAAAGTATTCTTCGTGACAAAGCTTCAAAACTAGTTGCTAATTCATCGTCTTGCTATGGCTGCATACTATCAAATGGAAACTCCTGTTGCAGCTTCAGATACTGGTTAAATTATCCATAGGAGTTGACCATTGTCCCTGTAATAACATGACATCCATCTGTGGACCTGTATCTGTGCAAGCTGGATGGGTTTGTAACTGAGAAGCACAGCAGAGGAAGTGGGATCTCTCGGAGTATTAATGTGTGTGTCTGTGTGTACCTACCTCACAGGGAGATAAGATGAAGGGCTGCTTCCTCCTCAGTGCCCTCCCCTTCCTGAACTCATGAAAAAGCCCTGCCATAAGACAGACCTTATTAAGGTCCTGAGCCTGGACTCTGGAATCAGAAAGACCCAGGTCTCAATCTCTACCTGACGGGCAAGTTACTTAACATCTCTAAACCTCAGTTTCCCCTTCCGTAAAATGGGGATAACAATAGTACAAGGCGGCGGGGGGTGGTGTGAGGATTAAATAACACATGAAAAGTGTTCCTCCTGGTAATCATTCAGTAAATGGCAGCTGCTATTTTTATCACCTGATTGGATTATGTTGTAAGAATACTGCTAAATAATGTACCCCAGAGCTCTGTAAAATGTAAATCACTAGGCATGTGTAAAACAATTAGTATTATTGTCATTATTATCACACTAATGTAACTGCCTAAGGAGATTTGTTTTGAATTTTATCCTTTTCACTCTCTCATTCCCCCCACCTCTCTCTCGTGTGTGTGTGTGTGTGTGTGCGCGCGCGCGCGCGCAGATGTGTTTGTTTGTTTGGGGGAAGTTATTTTTAAGGTACGTCTTCTCATCCACATCATCTTCCAGCTGAAGTCATAAAGATGGGAACATTCAAAACTACTGCTTTCACCATCCTTTTCTTTCAGCTCTAGAGAACTTGCACAAAGTAGAGAAGTTGGCCTTACCCAGTCCACCTGATAACCTGGAGATTAGCCACTTTCATGCCACTTCCAATAGAAGAAGAGGGGTTAATTGCCCCCCACACACTGGTGCACCTTTTCCCTTCAAGGTAACAGGAGGAACAGGAGGTACTCACCATTCTCCTCTCCATTTTTGCCCATCTCGTAGCCTTCCCAGTCAAAAATTGGCAGTGAGGAAATCTCTGAGCACCACCTACTCTTTACTGTACCCCTTTCAAGAGACTTTTCCAAAGAGCTCCCCAGTATCTGCTGTGCAACTCTCTCATCAAGCAGTACCCTGCATAGGAAGTAAAGGGGGTGTGTGTGGATGAGATTTGTCTTCATCTGCATTTTCTGTTTTTCAGGAAGCACAGGATGGTGCTTCTAAGTCATTCTGCTGCCTGCAGCTCTCCTCTGCCTTTCTGTCATTTTATGGTTCTTTCTATGGTAAGGAAAGAGACAGGGTTTATGGAACACTGGATTCTTTCCAGAGACCCAATTTGGCAGTCTCTCCTTTGACAAACCCACCATCCATCTCTCAGAAATCCTAGAGCTTGGTGTATTAACTCGGCAATGATTTGAGTCTTTCCTAGGAAATAACAAGCGAGTAAACATTAGCAGTGTCAGCTTTTTCCCTTTCTGACTTGTGAGACAGAGATAGTCTACCCAGCTCAAGATGACAAGCTCCTTCCACCCAGAGCTAGGTGGTCTGGGGCAGTCAATCTGATGGAGCATCCCTGTGGCTGGGTAGGTGCTACAGAAAAGCATTTCTGTGTGATGGAATCAGGATGTGGTAGGGAAACTTCAAAATAATAAAAGAAGCAGGAAAACAGCAGGCCCCTTACTTTGTCCTTCCTGTCTTTCCCATCACCTCGGTCCTAAGCTTGCCACAAAGTGGCAAGGAGTGGGTAGGATTCAATAGTTGGTCAAGAGGAGACAAGGTGTTTCAGAAGTCAGACACCATTGAGCAAAGGCACAGATAAACAGGGAGGTGACT
The DNA here is from genome assembly GCF_949752795.1 of Hyperoodon ampullatus. Lineage (NCBI taxonomy): Eukaryota > Metazoa > Chordata > Mammalia > Artiodactyla > Ziphiidae > Hyperoodon > Hyperoodon ampullatus. Next base: position 86,556,453 of record NC_136916.1, read on the forward strand.
GGAGTGCAGGACATATACTAAGGAGTATTGGGAAGTAAAGTTAGGTGAGTGTAGGGAGAGCCACTGACAACAGGGGGTCTTAATAACTAGTACCTGATGGTGCCAAAGGAGCCCCCGTTGCGCTGATAGTAGAGCAGAGACATGACCGACTGAGATCTGGGTTTTCAGAAGCCACATCAGACAGACATGAAGTGCAGGGATGGCCTAGCCTCGTGGCCACACAATCGGAGGGGATGGTAGCACTAAGCGAGGCAGAAGAGGAAGGATGCAAATGCCATTTCAGAGAAACAAACAACAGAAGTTGGTGACAGATTGTACAAAAGCAGTAAAAGGAGAGGGAGAGTGGAAGGGGACTGGCATGTTGAGTTGGGCTAAGGCAGGGAAATGCAGGAGACTGGCTTCCCCACCCTGCCAGTGCTTCTTTTCTTTCCATCAGACACTTAATAGTGATGACTTAAATTTTCTTAAAGGTGCTTTTCCCCTGTAGACAGTAAATTATGCTGGGGCATTGGTTTTGGAGGATCATGAGGTTCTGGAGTTTGTTGATTCTCATTGTTGGGTTATTCGTGGAGGCTATTCAGTAACCTTTGTCAACTGACAGAGTGACCTTTGACAATTGATGGACTGGCTGACCAAGGGCAGGGACCACCTGGTCCCTGGGGATGATGTACCACTTGGCTATTAGTCATAGTCCCAGGTCTTGTTCTTTTTTTTTTTTTTTTTTTTTTTTTTGCGGTACGTGGGCCTCTCACTGTTATGGCCTCTCCCGTTGCGGAGCACAGGCTCCAGACGCGCAGGCTCAGCGGCCATGGCTCACGGGCCCAGCCGCTCCACGGCATGTGGGATCCTCCCAGACCGGGGCACGAACCCGTGTCCCCTGCATCGGCAGGCGGACTCTCAACCACTGCGCCACCAGGGAAGCCCCCAGGTCTTGTTCTTATTTGTGGACATTTTCAGGGGCCTCTGCCTCATCCACATAGTGGGCTGCTTTGAGGGTCAGGGCCTTGTCTTGTGCTTTCATGTTCCCAAGGTTTTATGGACATAATAAATGAATGAGCATCTTGAGGAGCCTCCTGAGAACTCTGCACTAAAAGGCCAGACAGGCAGCCAGAAACCTGTCCTATAAAGTAGAACTGCCAACGCTGTCCTTCAGTGTTCTGCTTCAGTGTTTTAAGATTTCTTGCACTGTCTGGGACTCTGTGTTGGGAAGTATGGGGAGTGCAAAGAGAGATAAGGACACAGTCCATCCTGTCTCCAGGGCTTGGGACCAGATAGAGAGTTGGGAAGCATATACCGATGGTCATATCTTAAGCCAGTGCCTGAAGACTCTCACCCCTTTGCCCTGGGATTATACCCTGGCTGTATCTCTGTTTATATGTTCTCTCTTGACACCATCCACTTTCCACTGTGTGCTTCACAGTTATTCCTGTACATGTCTCATCTCTTGTACTGGCCTTCGCTCCCTAAGGGTAAAGACTGGGTCTTTTTCACCTCTATCAGCACCCACAAACACCACCTGCGTGCCCTAAACACAGTGGTAGTTTGCTGGCTGGCTGGCTGGCTAGATGGATGGATGGATGTATAGATGATGTTGTAGGTTGGTTCCCCAGGAAGCAGACTCTGAGATGGAGGTTAGCATGCAGTGTGCTTATTTGGGGATGCTCTTGGGATCAATACCTGGGAAAGAGAAGGAGAGGGGAGGGATGCCAGACTGGGCAGAGTGAGAAGCTGAGCTGCAATGCAGACCCAACAATAGCCTCGAGCTCTGGAGCTGGAAAACCCTTCAGAACTGAGTTGGGGGACTTCCCTGGTGGTCCAGTGGTTAACACTCCACACTCCCAATGCAGGGGGCCCAGGTTCGATCCCTGGTCAGGGAACTAGATCCCACATGCTGCAACTAAAGATCCCATGTGCCGAAACTAAGACCCAGTGCAGCCAAATAAATAAATGTTAAAAAAAAAGAAAAAAGAAGTGAATTGGGGTGAGGGGCCAGGCCTTTATATCCCCTGACATAATGATTAGTCACTAGATTCATGCCATCCCTGCATCTTGGGCGAAGCTGTTCCCTTCAGCTGAGGGCTGTCTGCAGGCATCACTACCAGCAGCTTGTGAAGTGCTTAGTCCTTCATTCCGGAAGGGAACCTGGGCCCTACGTCCATCGTACATCGTGCATTCACCACAGATGGCCTCCAGAGTTCCTCAGGGATGTTTCATGATGGATGGCAGCCCTGCATAGTTCAGGGGATAGTTGTTGAGCTATAAACACTATCTAGACCTCATTAGGGCAATTTAGATAGCCAGATGGAATTAGCCATTTTAGACCTCACAGATCCAATAGATATTGGCTGATCCTCTGTTTTGTGTTCCGTGTGTGGAGGTGCTATGGTATTTCAGTTACACCGAAATGGAATTAGGTGTGGCCCCACCCTCAAGAGGCTTGCAGCCATAGGGAGAGAAAACACCCACCCAAAAGGAATCTGCAAGACTGGGCAGCATCAGCAATAAACAGTGTCGGCTTTGGAGCATGGGGCATCGTGACTTGGGGTTCTGGTGGGGAGGCTTCATGGAGGAGATGGGCCTTGAGGATAGCCTGGAAGGACTGAAGGATTTAGATGGGGGAGAAGAGCAAGTCAGGGGAAACAGAGGAGGTGGCAAGGACAGGAGCCTGTGAGAAGCATGGCCTGGAGCAGTGGGGCCCCCTTAGAGGGCTAAAGGGAGGAGAGGGCGGACCTGCTCAAAACGTAACACTGGATGTTGTGGTGATTGTGGCCAGCATGTAAGTTTCTGGGAGCTGGAGACAGAATGTGTGTGTAAATGTAAAGCTCTACTTCCTACTTTATTTTTCTCTAAAAACACGGCGCCTGCTTTTTTATTTCTCATCAAAACCAAATCATAGTCACACTTCCCATTAGCACTTTTCTCTAACTGGTTCATTGTCCTCCAGAGTTACCATTGGCTCCCATTTGAATTCACATGTAAATTTCTTTAAAGACACTATATACATAATTTTGTTTTGTTTTTCAGTCACTTGGCTTCCAACTCTTTCTGTAAAATGCATGTGTAGGTGGGTGTTTGGGCTGTATTCTGTACAAGTATAGAAATAAAGGATAGAGAAGAAGAATTTAAAAAATAAGTTTCCTGTGATACCTCAATCCAAGAAAACATATGAGAGTGAGTACCTTTTCCCCAACATATATTAAGACATGCCCCAAAATATATTATTTTTTTATACATCAGACATGCTCGTTTTAGGCAACTGCATAACACAAATTCTGAAACTGCTTTAGAACAATCTTCACGTTCATATTGGGTTTCCTAAACATCATTGCCTGGGAATAAATTTGAGCCTGTTCATGGAAAATCTAGTGTGCAGACTATAAACATGGAAGCCTGGCAGCACAGAAAGTGCTAGACACACCCTAATAGAAACCAGTATTTTGTAATTCAGTTCTCCAGGAAAAAAAAGGAGACACTTTGGTGGTGTCCAAATACTGGTTTAAACAGTTGAAAAACCACAGCAGCAGCTACGAGCTTCTAGGTTGTCTTCTGGAAAGTAAAATATGCTTTCCGGGAAACTTTTCTAGCCCCGAAAGGAAGCATTTTGGTGATGCGTAGCTTCATGGAGACTCCCAGTTGATATCTGTATGGTAGAGGCATCCAGTTTCGTGTGCAGGAGGAAATTCTGTAAAAGGTTGTTCTGGTGAGCACACATGTCCTGCATCCCTGATTTGGGGCCTGGGAAGGTAAACAGATTTTCAGTGAATAATATGGGAGGGAAGTGGTGGGGGCTGTCTGCTGGCCTCTGCAGCAGCTTTCCTACCACGTTTGAGTCTGGTTCCTTGGAGTAACGTTAAGAAAGTCAGGGAGAGAAGGCTGGGGTTCAGGTTACAGGGTAGAGAAACTAGGTTTAAGAAGTTGTGCATATATCAAACAATATGAGAAATTGTGAGGATAGTCTTTACCAGCCAGAGTCCAGCCCCAGAGGGCTAGTACTGAATGTAAAATAATAATGATGTTTTGAATTTTTATTTAATTTTATATTAATTAAGCACATACAATGTATTTCAGACTGGGTTAACTGTTTATATGGTATTTAAGCCTTATATAGGCCTTCTGGGCTAGGTACTATAAATAACCCCATTTTATAGACCAGGAAACTGAGGCACAGAGAGATTAAGTAATTTGCTCAGGGATGTGCAGCTTCTCAGTGGATATGAAGCCAGTCTAACTAACTCCAAAAACAGTGCTCTTTACCAGGTAGACTATGTAGTTAGATCGATGGATGCCACCAGGCTCCTTTACATCCCCCACCAGCTCCCACAGGGCCCTTCAGACCATTAAGTTCCTTCATTAGGCTCCTTCTGGTAGGTTAGCACATTATATCTCCAGAAAGCCCTGCTTTAAACTGCAGACATTACCTGCAGTGGCCCAATAACACATGGGCAAGGATGGGCTGTCACAGGCTCCAGAACAGGGGCTGGTGAGGGGTGGTTTGGGAGGGAAGATCAGGGGAGCAGCACAAAGCAGCTGTCAGAGAGAGAAGGTCCTGGGAGGACCCTGCAGCCACGTGCATGTCTAGGATCCTGGGAACCTGGTGCGTGGTGAATGTGGCAAACCCCAAGAGGAGAGAAGGTTTGAGAAGCAGAGTCAAGAGAGGTGCAAAGACAAACAAACGTTCCCTCTATCAGAGTGTACTTAGGTTGGGTCCTAAGGTACTTTTTCCACTCCAGCATTTAGAATCATTCCAGATACAGAATCCCTAGGACAGGGTGACCAGTTGGATTCAAGGGCAAGAGAAAACTCGAAGATGAGTAGTGCAATGAAGAGAACTTGAGATTCTGAGCTGGATAACTGGGATTTGAGTTTTTAGTGGTGTCTCTAACGTATTGTTTTTTAGTAACATTTATTTTCCACCAAAGGCATGCAAGCTCATGGTAGAATATGTGAAAACAGTACAAAGAGGAAAATCAGATTGAGCCCTAAGAATAGATGTGCTTTTCCAGAAGAATGTAGTCCAAAAGCAATCCTGAAAAGATGCAAGAGACCTTTATTTGGGGAAGAAGGGGTTTTGTAAGAAAACGAGAGTCCCCCTTCTGAAATATTTACTTGGGGACACTAAGAACATTGGCTATACTGCCAGGCAGCATCAGAACCAGAATTCGAGGCCACACTCTGGCTCCTCTATCGTTCCCCCAAAACATATATAATTTTTAAAAAGGATCAGAGTTATTCTGGGTATTGGGATATCTAAAGGACCCCTGCTATGTTTCCTTCTGACACCTTCCACTGTGTTCTTGACACCCCTCCCCGCTTTTCCTCTTCTGAGCTTTCTCCCTCCCAGCACAGCTGCCTAGAGGTCAGACACTACAGGCCCACACCAGGCCCTTCCCATGTACCCAGCCCACTTTCCAGGTCAGGAGAGCCCTACACGGAGCCCTCAGAAGATTCTTACATTTTTTTAATACCCGAGAGGAATTTGGTAGGTTTTACAGATGCACAGTGAAAATTGCAAAGGTTAGTTTACTTTAATAGCTTCCAGCTTCAGGAATAGATTTATTGGCCTCTAGTTCTCCAATTATGTTTTTAATCTTTGTTTAAATTGATTTTTTATTTTGTAAGGAAAGAGGGAAATTTGTTCATCTGTGTTAGCCTCTCTTACCCTTAATGTTTAATTCAGTGATTCAATCTCAGTCACATGAAGCAGGCAGAGCTAAGTTAATACAGAGTCAACTTTTAGCGAGCCCAGAGCAGTATCTGATGGGAATTTAACCTGAATTTTCTTGACGTTTTTTTTTCCTTTTGATTTCTCTGACTTTGTATAATCCTGGTTTCCCTGAACCCCTCTTCAATTGCTCCTTCTGCATCCCTCATTAATATCTTTCTCCTACCTGTGTCTCCTAAGGCTGAGCTCTTGGCCTTGTTCTTTTCTAACAATACACTTTCATTTGGAAAAGACCACCAGTTTTTCCAGCGTGAAGCTAAAGATTCCCAAAGCTGTGGTCTAACCCATTCCTCTCTCCAGAGCAAGAATCCTACCTTTCAAAGTCGTCTGGACATCATCTTCTCACTGTCCAAGAGACACATCAACTCAGCACAGCTACACCCGGACTGTTAACTTTCCATCACTTTCTCTCAACTCCTCTGGTGGCCTCACCAGCTGCCAAGTCATTCAAAGTTAAATTGTGAAGTCATAAGAACAATGAGGGCTTCCCTGGTGGCGCAGTGGTTGCGAGTCTGCCTGCGGATGCAGGGGACACGGGTTCGTGCCCCGGTCTGGGAGGATCCCACATGCCGCGGAGCGGCTGGGCCCGTGAGCCATGGCCGCTGAGCCTGTGCGTCCGGAGCCTGTGCTCCGCAACGGGAGAGGCCACAACAGCGAGAGGCCCGCATACCGCAAAAAAAAAAAAAGAACAATGAAATATCCTACACACATGATTTCATAGCAAAACCAAGACATGGAGAAAGCAGGTATTATTTACAGTTTACAGATAAAGAAACAGATTCACAGAGATTACCCCAAATCACAAAGTAAGTGGTAGATTTTCATTATTTAAAGCTGCTCCCCCCAAAGGGGGAGCAGAAACAAATCTAAATATCCAACCTAAACATATAGGTAAATATATTCATTTAAATAGTTATTGAATTACTAAATACATAATGACATTTCCACACAGAGGAATATTACTCAGCTGTTAAGAAAAATTAATTAGAAAAACATATGTTATAGGTGTTTGCATTATAATGTATGAAGAAAGCTTGATAAAATATATATAGAGCTTCCCTGGTGGCGCAGTGGTTGAGAGTCCGCCTGCCGATGCAGGGGACACGGGTTCGTGCCCCGGTCCGGGAAGATCCCACATGCCGTGGAGCGGCTGGGCCTGTGAGCCATGGCCGCTGAGCCTGCGCGTCCAGATCCTATGCTCCGCAACGGGAGAGACCACAACAGTGAGAGGCCCACGTACCGCAAAAAAAAAAAAAAATATATATATATATATATATATATACACATGTATATTTATTTATTCATACATATATACCCACATACCTATATATACATACACCCCTTTTTTAAAGATTTTATTGAAGTATAATTGATTTACAATGCTGTGTTTAATTTCTGCTGTACAGCTAAGTGACTCAGTTAAACATATATATATTCTTTTTCATCCTTTTTCATTATGGTTTATCACAGGATATTGAACATAGTTCTGTGTGCTATACAGTAGGACCTTGTTGTTTATCCATCCTATATATAATAGTTTATATCTGCTAATCCCAAACTCCCAATCCATCCCTCTCCCCTCTCCCCCGGCAACCACGCATCTGTTCTCTATGTCTGTGAGTCTGTTTTTGTTTCGTAGATCAGACATCCCTTTTTTATAGAGAAAAGGGGAGGAAAATCTCTCCCTCACATTCATATACATGCTTTTTTTTTTTAATGCTGGAACAGAATTAACCATTCTATATGATGAGTTTATAGGCAATTTTAATTTCCTTCTTTGTGCTTTCCTTCCAGATTTTTTCTCAATGAGTATGTATAACTTTCAGCAGGTTATTATTTATTTATTTTTTTTTTGGTACTCGGGCCTCTCACTGTTGTGGCCTCTCCCGTTGCGGAGCACAGGCTCCGGACGCGCAGGCCCAGCGGCCGTGGCTCACGGGCCCAGCCGCTCCGCGGCATGTGGGATCTTCCCAGACCGGGGCACGAACCCGCGTCCCCTGCATCGGCAGGCAGACTCTCAACCACTGCGCCACCAGGGAAGCCCCAGCAGGTTATTATTTTAAAAACAACCACCGAATGAGATTCAGTGGACTTATCCACTGGTCATCCTTCTGACTTGCTTGCAGTTTTGTCCCAAGTCCCTCTATTTTCTTTCTTGAAACTCATTCTTCCCTCCGTCCTCTGTGATCCACTTCCGCATCGGGCCAGGCCTCAGTGGGTCCTTCCTGCCCGCCCACTGGTGGAGGTGTGATTCCAGGCTTCTCTCTTCAGCCCTCTTCCTACTTACCCGTTGCCCTGGCTTCGGCTCTGCACTCTCTCTCTCTCCACCTCATCACACCCTCCCCTCTGAGCCCACCTGGCCTGGGCCCTCACACCAGGTAGAGGAAGTGTAAATAGTCAAGGTGGATAATGAGCTCATAGGTTTGAGGCCAAGGGCACCAGAGCCTCACCGGCCAAACAGACCTGCTGGGTGAGCTTGCTGACTCCGCCATTTTGGCTCTAGACTGTGGCCTTACTGTTGCTCACTGACCAGCAGTGTGTGTAGCTGGCATCCCTGATGCTCACTCCCTCCCTGACCCCCATCCCAAACATGAATAACTTTCACTTTCCACTTGTTCATCTACACATTGATTTTGTGTCTTTATTACTTTTACAATTAAAAAAAAAAGAGGGGGGCATTTAAAATTCTGTTATAACAGGATTATTTGCTTTTAGTAGGTATTGGTCTGCCACCCCCAAGTTTGGTCTTTCCAAAAAAACTCATTATTGAAAAGTTATATGAGGGACTTCCCTTGTGGTCCAGTGGTAAAGAATCGCCTTCCAATGCAGGGGATGGGGTTTCAATCCCTGGTCAGGGAACTAAGATCCCACATGCTGCGGGGCAACTAAGCCCACATGCCACAACTACTGAGCTCACACCCCTCAACTAGAGAGCCCACATGCTGCAAACTACAGAGCCCATGCGCCACAACTACAGAGCCCATGTGCTACAACTAGAGAAAAGAAAAAACCCGCACGCCACAACCAGAGAGAAGCCCGCACACCGTAACGAAGAACCCACACACCGTAACAAAGAGCTGGCACATCGCAGCGAAAGATCCCGCAGGCCTCAATGAAGATCCTGCGTGCCACAGCTAAGACCTGATGCAGCCATAAATAAATAAATAAAATTCCTTAAAAAAAAAGAAAAGCTATATGATAATATTATATGTATCTATTTCTGAAGGAATTAGACTGAAATGTATTGAGGTCTTGTAATAACCTATAATGGAAAATAATCTGAAAAAGAATATCTGTAACTGAATCACTTTGCTGTACACCTGAAACTAACACAACATGGTAAATTAACTATACTTCAATTTTAAAAAAAGAAAATGTATTGAGGATTTCTTGTGCATCTTGGAGCTGAAGATAAGAGATATCATGGCCCCAGTATTCTTCACTGCCTCCCTGTCTCCACCTTATTTTACTCTAGTCCATCAAATAGGGGTAGCCCAGTCAGGAAGCTTGTAGAAAACAGAAGTGCTTACACTTTAGACTCACATTTATCAGAGTTTCTAACCTAGTTTTCAATTAGCCCCAAGCACCCTTAATGATTGATATTCCCCATCAGCCAGGATTTTGTCTATCTTTACTTTCTTGATTTATATTATAAAATATAATTATTTTACCCCTTTTCAGATTTAAAAACATTATATTAACTATGCATTTTCAACCCTTCCAGAAAAGCTCTTCCTTCCATTAAAAAAAAAATCACTTTCTTAATCTTCAAGTGGAAAGCAGTATGAGTTTCCTTATTAAGCAGCCATATTGTCTTATTAATGGCAAGTGGGTGAATATGACCACTGTGATTTTTTTTTTTTTTTTTTTTCCGGTACGCGGGCCTCTCACTGTTGTGGCCTCTCCCATTGCGGAGCACAGGCTCCAGACGTGTAGGCTCAGTGGCCATGGCTCACGGGCCCAGCTGCTCCACGGCATGTGGGATCTTCCCGGACCGGGACACGAACCCGTGTTCCCTGCATCGGCAGGCGGACTCTCAACCACTGCGCCACCAGGGAAGCCCAACCACTGTGATTTTTAAGGGAGAGATAAGAGGATATGAGAGGCAGAATAACTGAGATAGGAGTAAATTCTTACAGAAAGCAGATGTTTATGCTGAGAATGATGGATGGTACATCCTAAGACCAGCAGGTGTAGTAAGCACCCAGGCATTATCTCTAGAGAGTTGTCACCCAGCTTTCCCTTCACCCCAGGAGGGAAGTCAGTGATGGGCTATGCTGATGTATGAAGAAGTCTGGTTCCAACCATCCTTGGTTTTCTTTGTTTCATTTTTGTTAAAAAAAAAAAAAAAAAAAAAACCTCTCCACATAAATATAGCTCTGCCATATTGTTGTAACCCAAAGAGAGTGGCTGAGGTCTGAGCCAAGTCTGAAAAGGGGTGAAGGTTGGTGATCATTAGGGTCTGAGACTGTCATACAGGCAGGATGCAGGCCAGGCAAGGACTAAGTGCAGCTGGTCAGGGGGTCGGGTCATGTGGCAGGGAAGCCAGAGGGGCAAGGGGCTGTAGGCCAGGCCCATGCTCTTGAGGGTCACTTGGCCTGCAGCAGGTCTGCCAGTCACAGCTGCCCCAGCCTTCTTGGGCCTCTCCACCCCGAGAGTAGCCCCTTTTAATATTAAAGAGTTCAAAACTTTGAGAAAAGCTGGCTTCCAGGAGGGGCCCTCTGACCTCTGACCTCCACCCCAGGAGCAAGTCCTTCTCCTGACCTCCCTTCCAGCCCGTCTCCCTGGCCCCAGATCTCTGCCTCATCCTTGGTGCCTCCCTTCCCTGCAGCCCCTCGCACCCAGGTCCTCCTCTCCATTTCCTCTGCCTTGGTCCCCCCACCCACCACACGAGCCCTCCTGGATGCTAGAGGGACTAAGGCAGTGGAAACTTGGAGATGGAGAAGTATGGCTGTGAGTGGAGACTTGTCATGAAGGGAAGATCTTTAAAGCTTCCAGAGAGAAAAACCAGGCCCTTAACGCACTAGTTTTCCAAATAGCAACGCCAAGGGCTAAACAACAGTGGTGCAGTGTCTTTGAATTCTCAAGGCGAATGACTGGTGATGTAGAGTTCTGAACCCAGTCAAACCATCAGTCAAGTGTGCGGCTAGACTACAGCAGCAGTCCCCAACATTTTGGCACCAGGGACCGGTTTCGTGGAAGACAGTTTTTCCGCGGACCTGGTGGGGGTCGGGGGGAGGATGGTTTCGGGATGATTCAAGCGCATTACATTTATTGCACACTTTATTTCTATTCTTATTATTACCTTGTAATATATAGTAAAATAATTATACAACTCACCATAATGCAGAATCAGTGGGAGCCCTGAGCTTGTTTTCACTTGCCACTCACTGATAGGGTTTTGCGTTTTTTTAAACATCTTTATTGGAGTATAATTGCTTTACAATATTGTGTTAGTTTCTGCTGTATAACAAAATGAATCAGCTATATGCATACGTACATCCCCATATCCCCTCCCCCTTGCATCTCCCTCCCACCCTCCCTATCCCACCCCTCTAGGTGGTCGCAGAGCAATGAGCTGATCTCCCTGTGCCATGCAGCTGCTTCCCACTAGCTCACTGATAGGGTTTTGCTGTGAGTCTGCAAGCAATTGATTTATTATGGTCTCTGTGCAGTCAAACCTCTCTGCTAATGAAAATCTGTATTTGCAGCCGCTCCCCAGCCCTAGCATCACTGCCTCAGCTCCACCTCAGATCATCAGGCATTAGATTCTCATAAGGAGCATGCAACCTAGATCCTTCACACGCATAGTTCACAGTAGGGTTCGTGTTCCTATGAGAATCTAATGCCACTGCTGATCTGACAGGAGGCGGAGCTCAGGCAATAATGCAAGCGATGGGGAGCGGCTGTAAATACAGATGAAGCTTTGCTCACTCACCTGCCGCTCACCTCCTGGTGTGCGGCCTGGTTCCTAACAGACCATGGACTGGTACCAGGGGATTAGGGACCCCTGGACTAAAGTCATTGTATGATAAGTTAGATCTCAAAAAAATTACCTTACCGTGTACCCTTCCTCAGGGAGCTGCCAGGTCAGGAGTCAGCCAACTGAGGCTCCCAGGCCCAGTCAAGCCTGTTCCCTGCTTTTGTATGTCCAACAAGCTAAAAGCATTTTTACTTTTTTTAATGGTTACATTATAAATGGTTTTATAGGTACCTTTTGATACTTTGGGCCCTCTATTCTCTAGCCCTTTAAGGTAGTTTGCTGATGCCTGTGCTGGACAAAGTGTTCCACTGAAATGGAGAGCAAGTTAAGAAAGAGGAAGCCATGAAACCTAAGAAGCAGGAGATGGACACAGGAGAGAAGGGATGAAGGAGGAAGGGAGAACCGGGCTGAGAGCCTGGAGCAGGCTTAGAGGGAAATGCACCCAGATTTGCGCCAGAGCACAGAGCGCTCCCAGAAGAGTCTCCAAGAAAGAAAACTGAAGTGGTAGATTAGTTGACGTGTTTGAACCTTTTGAGAAGAACCTTATACTCTGCTAAGAACTTTGAGAGTGAATTAGATAGAAAACTAATCAAAAGAAAAACAAGGCAGTGTTTAACGCCTGGGAAAACAAGATGAATAAGAAAGGAAATGCAGTCATGCAAGTTATAGAACATACATGACTCAGCTATGAATGGCATCTCAATCCCAGTAATGTAATCACTGAAGTTTCATTTAACCAAATATTGAAATAGAATCAAATCGGAAGGTGGAAGGAGAAATGAATGGAGAAGAGAGCTAAATTCTCACCTTCCTTAATAGGAAGTTAAAAGCAAATAAAATCAAGAACTAACAGTATAAGCATGTAATTTAAATATGTAGAGGTAATTATTAGTTGCAACAGCTAATAATTTAAAGTGTTTTGCCTCCAAAGAGCCAGCATCAGAAGCGGGCCAGAGGATGCTGCATTTTGTTATAAGCCTTATAGAATGGTTTGACTTTTTAAATAATGTACCTTTTTAAATAATGTAATATTACTTTCAAAATAGATTTTTTTAAATAAAATGAAAAAGAAAAGTGACTGGTCAGCCCAGGGCGACCATGCCCAGGTGCGGAAGGGGCACAGTGGGGCGACCTCAGGCCCCTGTGTGGAGGAAGTAGGCGTTAGTATCCCGAGGCCCCGCCAGCTCTAGTTATCATTATTGTTCCTGACACGAGTGTGAGTGCATTTCAATAAAATGTCAAGACTGTTAGCCATTCCTTCATGCAACAAACAGTCTCTATGTTTCAATCCCTGGCTAAAGTTGCAGCAATGAATAAATCATGATTCCTGCCCTCAAGGAGTTCACAGACTGGTGAGATATAAAGTCACTCATCCAGCCAATGGATGATTGCTCTCCATGGTGATAAGAATATACCAGAGGGAAAGGTGGTTGCAGAGAAAAGTCCCTCAGTGGTCAGAAGTCCTTCAAGGGAGCCCTGGAGGGTGAGCGGGGAGCCATGTCCAAGCACAGGGGAACAGAATATGCACAGGTGCAGAGGGGACCCGGGCATAACAGAGCAGGACAGGTGACACCTGTGTGTGGCCTGAAGTCAGGAGCTCAGAGTTTGTAGAAGATGAAGCTGGAGAGGTGAACAGAAGATAGATTATCAGCTCAGCAACCAGCATGCCATGCTCAAGAGTCTGGACTTTGTCTTCAAGGCCATGGGAAGCCAGTCAGTGTTCTCACTGGTGGAGTAGCATCATCAAAGCCAATTCTCATCCCAGTGTGGAAATTAGAATGGAAGCTGCGGTAGAGAGGTAAGTGAGGAGATGGACAATCATTCAGGTGAGAAATGATGAGGGTCAGTACTAAGGTGTATCAGTGAGACAGAAAGGCGGATACAATTGAAGATGTGAAGGAGGCTGAATTGACAGTCTGATGCCCCATTAGATGTGGGAGGTGAGAGAGAAAGAAGGCAAGGATGGCCCCCAGGTTCTTGTCCGGACACTGGGCAGGTGGCAGGGCCACATATAATACAAGGAGGAGGGTGCAGGGGGAGTGGGAGAAAGGGGATGAGGGAAGTTTTGAGCATGTGGAGGGTGAGAGGTCTGTGGGAATCTAGGTGGAGAGGTCTGGCAAGCAGTAACCTGTGGGGGTGGGCAAGAGGTGACATCTCACACTCAGGGACACTGCATGGCAAGAGAGAAGAGGGGCCTGAGTAAACTCAGAACACCTAGACTTCAGGCATGGACAGAGGAAAAGGAGTCCTGGCAAAGGCTGAGAAGGACCAAGAGGGGAGATCAGGAAAGCAGAGAACGAGGGAGGTCAGGTGAGCCAAGGACCCAGGTGTGTGTCTCGGGGTGCTGTTGGCATTCCCTGTCCCAGAAATTACAGGATAGTTAGCATATCTGGCCCCGCCCACTAATGCCTATAGAACCCTCCACTCACGTGCTGTGACAACAAAAATGTCTTCCCATGTTTCCAAACACTCCTCATGGACAATTAGAAGGCACTCAGTGACCTTGTGAGAGCCATTGCCATTGAGTTTGGGGTGAAAGCCAGGGAAGGACAAGACCACAGTTCCTCTGTCCTACTGTGGCCGTCCCTCCTCAGGCCTCTTCCTGGGCCCCCAGGCTCTCATCTCCTCAATCCCCATTCTTTTCCCCATGACATCACTTCCTGGGCTGACCAGTCAGTGTTGGGTTTTGAGGTTTAAATCTAAATATTATTGAGCTCCTTCTATGTGCCAGGGACACCATGGTGGACACAGCAGTCCAGGTCCCCCTCTCCTGGAACTTGCAGTGAACAAACAGGTGACACCAGGTGGGAGGTCCTTGAACAGGCCCCAAGTAAAGAGTTTGTTCTGGATAGATGGAGGGCTCAGGGGAGGGGTGGGAAAGAGGACAGCAAGGGGTGCTTGGGTCTGGAGAGAACATGCACCAAGCAATGGGTGAGACCAGGAAAAGGATGAGCCACTTTCTCTTGGGGGCAGAGAAGTGGGATAACAGGGATGTGAAGCCTGATGAGAAGAACTGGTCCTAGGGTTTTGAATACAACTCCTGTATGGAGCTGCGTCAGCACAGGGCAGCCTGCTGGGGCTGGCCATCTGCAGCTTGGTCTGTGGGTGCTGAGGTCAGCACAGGGAGAAGCCTTGGGGAGAGCCTGCTGACCGCTGCTCTGTGGCAAGCACAGGCTGACGTCTGACAGAGGAGTCAAGGGCCACAGGAAGCCAGGGGGTGGGGGGATGCATTTTGGAGGAAAGCCAAAGAAAAGGAAAGCTAGAGGCTTCAAGGTCAATGCCCCAGGCTTTCAGAAGGAGGGAAAAGCAGGAAGCATTCCATTGCTGAAGCACTGGCATTTGCAGAGCTGGGAGGGAGCTTGGTGGCTGGAGGGAAATCAGTGTGAGAGAAGGAAAGCTGAGAATCCCTCCCACTGACATGGGCTCTCATCTCATCAATACCCAGTGTGTGTGTGTGTGTGTGTGTGTGTGTGTGTGTTTTATGGACTTAAAAACTCAGTTTCTGATTCAGAAGAGGCTATTATTAAATTGAGAATATAAAACAAATTAGCGGAATCATCTAGTCCAACTCCCTAATATAATAGACGAAGATACCAGGAAGGTGAAGACTTGGGCCCAGCGCACACAGTGAGCACCCTGGGGGGCAGCAGGGGCGGGCCTGGGTGGTGGGCTCCTTCACCCCCTGCTGTAGGCTCAGTGGTGAGAGTCAGGACCAGGGGTTGGCTCTTCAGTTTTCCCTGTATTGGGGGTTTTCCCCATACTTGGGGATCGACTCCATGGCCACAGCCCTGGCATCCTGATTCCCCAGGACAGCCATTAGCAGCATCTTAGAGTGACTGCACCCAGTGACTTGATTTGAAACGGTGAAACTTTTGGTGGTATTGTCTTATATTACCATGAAGTATAAAGAATTTTATTTGGAAGCTTTTACTGCCTTTGAGACGAGTATGAGGAAAGTTTAATTTAGAAAGGAAGCCTCAGAGAAAGACACATTTATGGGCAACTTCCAGAGAGGCAAGTTTCCACAGCTACTCCCCTATTCAGAGTGGTTCCATCAGAGGAAGGCTCCCAGCAGAACTAAGGAGCCCAACCTCAGGGTACCTTGCAGGAGAGCAAGCTATCCGCCACCCCACCTCCCATGTGCAAACTGGGCCAGATACAACCATGGCACCAGTGGATATCCAAACTATGTCTTACTCACGTCTCAGATCTCAGATGCATGAACAACAAGAACAACAAAAAACAGTTACTATAGAATACAGGTAAGGGGTGTTATAAGTGATACATTACATATGCCCCTTTCCTGTTGTTTCACTCTCGTACTGACTGAAATCCAAAAATGTCATTGTACAAAATTCTTACTTCACTAAAAAGAAATTAAGTAGAACATTCAGCAAGGCATACTGCTGGCTGCCAAATCATCTCCCATCCAGAAGTACCTTCTGGTTTCCTCTCCCTCATGTGTTTCAACCTCCCTAGTACAGCTAACCGTTTATCTTTTTTTTAAGCTAAACTGAGGGTTAACATATTACTGTATTAATCTAATTACAGCACCTTCCAAGAGCCTCAGATCTTTAGGCTTAAACACCCACTGTCTCAGGCTATATTTTGTTTATTTTTTGCAAATATAGATTAGAGTTTGTTCCATTTTATTGCCTGCTTTTTTTAAAAAAACATTTTAGACTTTATATCTATCCAAAAATTGGAGAATTCCAAAGACTGACATTTTTATTGCATCAGTCTATTTACTAATTTCACGTATTACCAAGTTGGCATCCTCCCACAGCTCTGAATTCGGCATCCTGCTGGCATCCTTGTTAGCAGTCTGGTGGCCTAAGCCTGAGTTTTTGAGCACCTGCCATAGTGAACAGTTTGAGATCTGCCAACAGAGAGAGAGGATCACCCAGAGAGACAGACATGGCCTGTGCTATTCTGATCCCCAACAGCCCCTGAGTTTTAAAATAGCTTGTAAGCATGAAGGGACGTGAATGGGGAGGGATGGATGCTGCTGCCATGGAGAGAGTGTTCCTGATGGAATTGAGCACTGAGGGTGGGGTGGGGTGATACATCTCGGCCCCCAGGTGATGCTGCTGCTTGTGGGGCACAGTCAGCTCTGTGTGGAAGGCAAGGGATGGACCTCATGCTGAGTTCAGTACATTTTTTTTTTTTTTAGTGTGTTCGGTTCAGTCTACATTTTGTGAATACACACCTCATTCCAGTATGTATCCTGAACAGATAGACTGGGCCTCAAGGCCTGAGAAAATCATTCATTCAGTCATTCATTTAACAGACATTTATTGGACTACTTCTACTGGGTGGACACTGTCCTAGTTGTGAGGGTTCACAAGTCCCCCAAGCATTGGTCCTGTGAGAACTCAGCACCAGTCACAGTGCAGCAGCATGGGGAAAGGACTGCGCTGGAGTCGGGTGCGAGGGCCACTGTGCCCGGGAAGAAGGATGTGAGGGATGGCCATGGGCTCACAGTGGGAGGAGGCCTTCAGCTGGAACAGACAAGCTGTGGCTGTGCCCCTTCTACCTAGGCACGGGTCCACTGGATTCACCTGTGGGCATGAGAGGCCCTGCTGGTACTATCTGGCTCTCATCTGTCTGACTATCTTTGGCGAGTTTGGCTAGGGCACAGCCATCCTTGTGAAGGGGTGAGCTGCCCTTTGGCTTCTGATTTCAGTATGACTTCTGACTGACATGGACAAGCAGGCCTCTGGTGGGAGGGCTGGGATGGGGTTAGGTGGAACCAAGGGGTCTGTCTGTGGGGCTCCCTCTCAGCATTAGGAGGGAATACTGCCAGATGCCAAGAGACACCTTTGGACACCCTTTCCGCCTACATGCAGGCTGGTGCTGGGTTATTTGTTACTGTCCCCAGACCCTTTATAGCAAAAACTGGGAACAAATTAAAGTCTATCAGGAGAGGATTAGGAGAGGAAATGGGAGACTTGGGAGAGGAAATTATATCATCAAGATGATGATATAATCCATTTATTGACAGAGAAAGATATCCACAGAGTGTTGACTGAAAATGCAGATTAGAAAGTAGTGTTCATTGATCCCATGTTTGTGAATATTAAAGTGCATATGCCTGGGAGAGTGTTTGGAAGAATATATACATGCTAACCATGGTGCATGGTGGGATCATGGGATATTCATTGTTTTTCCTTTAGCTTATCTGTCTTTTCTGACTGTTCTCAGTGCTCATGTATCATTTTTTATAATAAACTTACTAAAGAAAGAAAATATTTTGAGAAATAGCTCCTCAGTTTCCCCTCTTAAAATAATTAAAATTAAAATTAAAATTAAATAATTAAAAATTATGCCAGTAGGGCTTCCCTGGTGGTGCAGTGGTTAAGAATCTGCCTGCCAATGCAGGGGACATGGGTTTGAGCCCTGGTCTGGGAAGATCCCACATGCCGTGGAGCAACTAAGCCTGTGCACCACAACTACTGAGCCTGCGCCCTAGAGCCTGCGAGCCACAACTACTGAGCCTATGTGCCACAACTACTGAAACCTGTGTGCCTAGAGCCTGTGCTCCACAACAAGAGAAGCCACCACAATGAGAAGCCCGTGCACCGCAAGGAAGAGTAGCCCCTGCTAGCCACAACTAGAGAAAGGCCGCGCACAGCAACGAAGACCCAACGCAGCCAAAAATAAATAAATTTATTTTTTTTTAATTATGCCAGTAGATGCATATCTACTAGATATGCATCTACTGGCATAGATTCTCAGAATTATCTCAATTCCTGAGATAATTCTCAGGAGTTATCTATTCCTGAGAGTGATATACCATTCATAGTGACTACCTACTTTGTAGATACTCTAGGGAAAGAAATAAAAATCTAAAGATTTTAGATTAAGATTTTAGATTTTGGGCTTCCCTGGTGGCGCAGTGGTTGAGAGTCCGCCTGCCGATGCAGGGGACACGGGTTCGTGCCCCGGTCTGGGAAGATCCCACATGCCGCAAGGCGGCTGGGCCCGTGAGCCATGGCCACTGAGCCTGCGCGTCCGGAGCCCGTGCTCCGCAACGGGAGAGGCCACAACAGTGAGAGGCCCGCGTACCGCAAAAAAAAAAAAAAAAAAGATTTTAGATTTTAAGCTCTAAAGAGTGGCTACTTGGTGTCACAAGTGGCTTTGTGGACGCATTTTACTAAACTTTCATAAAGCCGTTAATCTTTGTCTAACACATACAGTCTCAGAGAATAGAAAAAGAAAAAGCAACCTAATCCATTTTATGAAGCTAGTTTACTCTGACATAAAAATCAGACAAGGTACTAGGAGAAAGTTATAGACCAATCTCACCTTTGAGCATAGTTGCAAAATGCTGAATATGATATTTACTAATAGAATTCTTTAGTATATTAAATACATGATCAAGTAGGGCTTATCCTGGGAATGCAATGATGATTTAAATGAAAAGTCTCTTAATAACTGGTTAAATTCACATATTAAGAGAGATAAACCATATAATCATCTCAGTAGGTACAAAGAAAGTGTTTGATAAAATTAGATACACATTTTTACCTTAAAACAAACAAAAGCCTTAGCAAACTAGGAACATAAGGAAGATTCCTTAACTTAATAAGTAGTATCCATCAAAAATCTACAGCAGACATTATACGTGGTGGGGAAATTTTAGAAGCAACCCTGTTTAAGTCAAGAACAAGACAGGGATCCCAAATAGCACCCTTACTATTCAGCATTGTACTAGAGTTTCCCACCAGTGCAATAAGGCAAGAAAAAGAAATGGGAGGTAGAAGGAAACAATCATTTTGTGCAGGCAGTGTAGTTGTCCACATTAAAAAACCCAAGCAAGTTAGGACTAATAACAGAACTCAGCAAAATTTTCAATTGGAGATAAATATACAGGAATCAGTTGGGTTCCTATACATCATTAATAAACATTTAGAAACTATAAGAGAAAAAAATTACACTTAGAGTAGCAACCAAAACTAGTCGGTACCTAGAAGTAACAATAATGAAAGATATGCAAGAGCTTTATGGGGATGACTATGAAACATTACTGAAGAACAGAGAAGATGTTCTGACTAAATGGAGAGATATATCATGTTAATGGATAGGAAGCTTACTATCATAAAGATACCAGCTTACCTCAGATTAATACAAGGTGTTCATGGCATTTGGTCAAATGACACAAAAATTCAGTTGAAAGAGTAAAGGCAAGAATAATCAAAACAATTTCTAAGAAGAATAAAATGGGGGGACTTCCCTATGGCCAATCAAGACTTATTATGAGTTACAGTAATTAAGACAGTGTGGTGTTGGTACTGAAATAGACAAATTGATCAATAGAATAGAGTAAAAAACTCAGACCCATGCAATAAGGGAACTTGTTAAGAAAAAGGTGGCCTAACAGATCAGTAGCAGAAGGATGAACTATTCAATACATTGAATAAATTATGAGGAGAAAAAATGTACCTCCTACAACATCCCCAAATAATTTCCAGATGGATTAAAGACCTAAATGTGAAAAGCAAAACCTTAAAACTTTTGGAAAATATATAAGACTCATTTATCAACTCATGGCAGGAAAGGATTCTTTTAACACAAAATATAAAAACCACTAACCATAAAGGGAAAGACTGATAAATTAGTTAAATTTAACTAGAGTAAAAATTTTAATTTCTATACAGTTAAAGACACGATAAATAAAGTTAAAAGGTAATGCTACAGACTGGGAGGAGATTTTTGCAAGTCATGTGATCAGCAAAGAATTAGAATCCATAATACATAAAAACTCCTACAAATTAACAAGAAAAAGACATACAATCCAATTAGGGGGAAATGACTATGTCAATAAGCAATTCACAGATGAGAAAGACCTGACTGCTCAATATACACAAAAATATATTGAATCTCAGTAACAATCAGGAAAAGGCATATTGAAACAAGATACCATTTTGTACTTAGCAAATTGGCAAAAATTTTAAAGGTGGACTATCTGAAGTGTTGATAAGGAAGAAGATCCACAGGAACTCACACACTGCTGCTGGGAGTGAAAATTAGTGCAATCTCCCTGGAAGCAATTGGCAGCTGTGCTACAGGACTCGGAAGTTGTGTTCTAGGTATGGAACCTGGGAGGCTATTGTGTGTGTGCACAAGGAGACACGACTGTGGACTTATTTGCTTACAGAAAGTGGAAATAATGTAAATGTCCATCAATAGGAAACATGGATAAAGAATATATTCATATAAGCAATGAAATGACTAATTAGATAAATCTTGCAAGAAAGATGTTGAATGAAGAGATGCAGAAGGATCTGTGCAATGTGACACCTTTATCTGAAATTTACAAACACTCTGAACAATATAATGCTGATGCATGCATACTCATGAGGCAAACGTATAAAAACATGGATGAGACAAAAAGACACCTCGACTTCTGAAGTGCAATTAGATCTGAGGAGATAGAAGGGAAAGAAAGGGAGTTGAAAACAAAAGAAAGGGAGTTGAAAACAAAGAGGGCTTCACCCCCGCCTCTGTCTTTGAGGGCAGAATATTAAGATTTGTTCCATCTGGGTGGTGGCCATACAAGTAGAGTTTGTTATATTATCTTCTGTTTTGTCTGTATATTTGAAATGCTTCATGGTTTTTTAAAACATTAATTCTTCTGAGGAAAAAACCAGCTCAATCTCCATCTTAAAATGGGCAATAATTCAAAAAAACATTTAAACTAATTGATGTTTATCACCTCAGGAATGGCAGTTTAGTGTGGCGGGTTGAAGCACGGGACTCTGGGGCAGCCTGCCTGGGTCTGAATCGAGCTCTGCCGCTTCCTAAATGGTCGTTTTAAACAAGCTGCTTAATCTCCCTTTGCGTGGTTTCCTTGGATGTAAATTGATGATGATGATGATGATGATGATGATGATGATGATGATGGTGGTGGTGGTGGTAGTGATATTAGTACATGCACGTTAAGTTGTTGCAAGGATACAATGAGTTACTGTGCATAATGCACTGTATACATAGACTCTATTTTTATTTTATTATGCCTGAGTATGACCTACTATTCAGAGAGAAACTAGTTTTTTTTAGATGCAAAAGAGAGTGGGGGAGGGGATGAATAAGCTTTGTTTAAAGAAATCATGTAAGTAGATGTTGTTTTTAGTGATGATTGCTCTTCTACTGCAGTGAGACAAAAATATCTCTCAGATCTCCAAAATTAACCTGTTGAGTTGGAGATGATTCACCCTGCCCCCCGCCCCCCCACACAGTGACTTCACAAGTATCTGCTTCAGTTAGCTCTGGTAAGTAAAATTATCACTCATTCACTTTTCAGAGCTAGCTGTAAAATCAATATGAAAAACAAAACCACTATGCAACTCTGTTCAAATATATAGAATGCCCTCTAAAGATGAAAGCTACATCTACCTTCAAGTTTTGATGAATAGGTAGTATTGTTCTATCACATCATAAGACTGGCTTTTTTTGTATTTAAGAAAAAAATGATGAAATGTAAATCTTGTTGCTAGATAGGAATTTTAATTGAGGCATAACTAATGTCTCAAAAAAGTGAGAAATCACAGTCATTAGGGAGCCAGGGAAAATCTTCTAAAAGCAGATGCAGGAAGGCAAAGATTGCAGGCTTTGTCTAGATTTGATTTGGCTCAACTGCAGCTCTCTTACTAGCCTGGTAGCTTTGAATGAATTACTTAAATCTGCTGTTCCTCAGTTTCCTTATCTATAAAATGGGACTTATTACAGTCTTTCTTTTGCAGACCTCTTGTGAGGATCAAATACATAGTATATACTACCTCAGGTACATAATCTGTGCTCAGTAGTTAACATCTCTGACATGATTATTAATTGAACTATGAATCCCTCAGTGCGAATGGATGGGTGGATTGGGGGCATCTATGACAAAATGAGATAATGAGCTGGAAGGTCTTACAGCTGACCCTGCCAACATTTCTTCACCTCACCTGAAACGATGTTATTTCAAGGCCCAGGAAATTTTTTTGAAATGAAAAAAAAGAGTCTTCATCTTGAAGGTCATCAAATGCTGGTTTTAAAGTGTAATTACTCACTGTAAGGTGTCACAATGATCTGAATCTGCTTTCCTATAAGAAACACCCTGTTTTGTCTACTATTGCTTTTGTATGTCCTTTCTCAGTACCCTAAAACATCCAGTATTAGCTAGGAAATTTCATCATATCTGGTCCCCCCAAAACACTCAAATCCTCACTCCTGACTGCTGGATGAATGAATCTCTAGGACTGAGCAGCCACCCAGGGCAAAGCAAAACTCTGTGCCTGTTCCCAGGCCTGATCCAAAGGCAAGATTTCAGGGGCACCCAAGCCTGAGCTAGAGGCAGGACGACTGGCCACATGAAGGGGAATGCAAAGTGGTGAAGACTGGCTAATGCAACACCCCCTCCCCTGCATTTGGCTGTCTCTAGCAATTCAGTCCTTCCTCCTTCCACCCTCCACCCCAATCCTACTGTACCCAAGCCGGCCTCTCACTTCCTACCCTCATTTTAAAATAATCCATTTTCTTGGTGGGGAAGGAGGGGCGATTTGGTGGTGGGCCACGAAGGGGAGAGAGAAGCCCTAGGAGGGCTACCGTGTGGTTCTGACTAACTTGATCCCCAGCAAGCTTTGAACAGAGAGTACATTTTAACCACTGAAGTAGGAATTTGCATTTTAAAGGAATAACCTGTTTATCCCTCGGGATCTTTTTTTTTTTTAACATCTTTATTGGAGTATAATTGCTTTACAATGGTGTGTTAGTTTCTGCTGTATAACAAAGTGAATCAGCTGTATGTATACATATATCCCCATATCCCCTCCCTCTTGCGTCTCCCTCCCACCCTCCCTATCCCATCCCTCTAGGTGGTCACAAATCACCAAGCTGATCTCCCTGTGCTATGCGGCTGCCTCCCACTAGCTAGCTATTTTACATTTGGTCGTGTATATATGTCCATGCCACTCTCTCACTTCGTCCCAGCTTACCCTTCCCCCTCCCCGTGTCCTCAAGTCCATCCTCTACGTCTGCGTCTTTAATTGGCTAATTATTTAGGGAAACTAGGTCTTTTCACCATCAATTGCTTGATGGATAGGGACATGGTTTAAATGGGGAAATGGGGAGCTCAGGGTAGAACATGTTGAGTTGGAGGTGCCTACTGTACAGGCTCATGTAACCATCTCTACCTAGATGCCCCCCCGGAACCCCTCGAACTCAGCGTGCTCAGGACTGAAGTAATCTTCCCCACACACGCTCCCAGATGCCTGTTTCAGTTGGTGCTGCCTAATGTTCCCCACCCCACATCTCCCAAGCTAGTAGAAGCACTCAGCATCACCTCTGACGCATCCCTCTCCCCCAAAGTCACATAGTCTGTTCCTTATTGCCTCTCCCCATCACCCACAGGACAAGCTAAGATCAAAATCACAGTATGTCTGTCTTGCTAATTGCTGTGGCTTCCTACTGCCTTGGGGAATATCTCGAGGCAAGTAAAAGTGTGTAAAATCCATATTTCAAATCATCTTATTAGAATTTTTGAAATTTTTATAGCCCATTTCTTGTTTGATCTGACTAGATCATTGCTTTTACATTATAATTTGGCTGCAGAAAAGCTCTTATGATGAGGAGGATAATCGTCAGCTCTGCCATTTTCTTGCCATTCACTTGTGTTGGCATGATTAGTGTATTGTCTTCAGGCCTCAGTTTTGTTTCTTGCAGGAAATCTTTTGAAATCATTGGTCCATTTCATAAGGGTTAGTTTAGTTAGAACTAAATAATATAATCAGTGAGTCTATTTAACCAAGCACACGCAAACATGCCAAAAAAAAAAATCAAAACTGCTGAAAGGCAACAAACAAATGAGAGAGACACACTAAAATACTCCCCCACCCCCGGGAAACAGGGGGATCTTCCCCTCTTTCCTTAGAATGCCACACACCAGTGGGTCCCAAGGTTAGCCTGAATGTTAAATATTAGTAAAGCGTAACCCATCTCATTAGAAAACAAGGAAACAGAAATAAAGGTTCTAATGTTTTCATTTTGCACACGCCCTCAGGGTGCCTGGCGGAAGCTGCTGCCCTTCAAGTCACGGTGACCCACTCACAGGACCCACAAGCTGCTTGCTTCTTATTGCAGGCAGTGGAAATCTGGGGACCTCAGGTCTTCTCAGCATCAGGGGTGAGCCCAGGGGACATGTCCTCAAGGCTCTCTCGGAGGGTGGGGAAGAGACCAAACCTAAGAAGGCCTCAAGGGTGTGCTGGATTAACCCCCAGTCAGAAAAGTCTATTTCCTATCCCTCCTAGGTCATCTGAGTTTTACTGTGATGCCTTTTAAATTATCCCAAAATACCTTTCTTAAGCCTAGAAAATGCCATCTCATTCAAGTATGAAAGGGATTAGACCTAAAAGGCATTTTTCATGAGCTGCCAAGCTTTGATCATTTTCTGTGGGAGGAGGGAAGGATCAAGATTTTGCTTGTCTCTAACTCAAAGATCCTACCATCCCTTGACCATTTCACTTCATTGTACCTCCTCCGGTGCCGTCTTTTTTCTTTAATACTCCGGCAGTATACAAACCACAGTCTTATATATACAAGGGAAGGAAAATGTTCTCCAGTTTGACTCCACTTGAGATGCAACACCTCAATTAGTCTTTCTGGAAACTGTAACAGTGTTAGGTTTGCATTTCAAAAAACGACTTAAGGTTCCTTAATAGTTTTGTTCCCATAGCTACATAGGGACCTAGAACTTAAGCAGAGGCAATGTCTTCTCTAGAAGGTGTTGTATCCTTGTCATGGATATCCCATCCTGCAGACCACCTCACCCCCAGAGCCAACCCCTTCCTTATCATTCATCCAGAGAACCGACAAGGAAGCAGGAAGGGAGGGGGAAGGGTGTTAATCTCCCCCAGCTCCTGGCCCCTTATTGGCTGTGAAGGATGGAGCTTAAGGGATATGACTGGCCCAATCAGCTTTTCTGGGTGCATGTGCAGGTGAGCAGAAGGATAGGTGCTCATTGTGAAAGTTCACATTCAAAATAGTTTGTAAGCCTGCTCCGTCTCAAGGAAGCTTGCTTGAACTTTATTTCCAACAGTTAAATGTAAGTGATTTGAGTGCCAGAAACTTGGACTACCACAAATCACCCTCTGCCAAGGTCTTCCCCTCCCCATGCCCTGGAGACTCCCCTCCCACCTTCCTTGTACTCTGGACCTTTGACTTTGACAGATGGTGCTTATTAAACACCACAGATGGTTTTTCTCAGGGTACCGTCTCCACCCCTAACTTCTACTTAACATTTTTAGCTAACTCTCTTCCTTGCCATTATCCTAAGCTGTTTACAGAAGTGAAGTGATATTGTGTGAGTGCTACTACAGATAACTTTATAATTTTGAAACAGCTGTCCATCCTCATATGCAAGTTTTCCGCACACTCCTTAACCAGAGGTAGAGAAGTTACCAAGTCCTGAGAGTAAGGAGAGAAGAGCTGAGTCTGTCCCCTAGCCCCTCTCTGCCACAATCCATCCTGGCTTGATGCTCAGAGCTCCTCTCTGGGCTGTAACTGACAGCTGAGAGCCTATCATCTTTCATAACCATCATTTATTTTCCCCAGAATGTATTACTTTGCCCTTACCATGCTGAAGTTCATCTGCCTCTTTTCTGCCCACGCACCCTTGGCTTGGTAAGATCTTCCTGCTGTTTATCACCATCAGCTTGGCATTTCACCATCCGGGAGAGCTTAGTGTTTTCACTAAGGGGTGAGCCCAGGGGAAACATCACTTGTGCTACAGCTGAACATCATTTATAGAAGCATCAGCTCAGACTAGCCCCAGCATTTTTCCATGCAGTGAAGGGCCCACATAAATTATCTTTTGTTTTCTCTCTTCAAACTAGTTCACTCCCATTGTCACGCCATTTTCCCAACATAGTTCTGGTACTTTTTCTTTCCTTGTAATGTTCCAAGCGTGCTTATTCTCAGAGCACTGACTCCATAATCCTTTCATCTGAGCTCCTCCATCAGACTTGGTTTAAGGAAGCCCCTGTTTTTCCCTACAAGGATGAACTTTGCAGCTTCCTCAGACTCCTCTCTTTGCGCTAGTTAGGTGAGCTGCATAATAATAGCTGCATAATCATGTTTTTATTTCCATTCTCAGGATTCTAAGCTACTGTAAACAATCCCTTACTTTTTCATGGCTGGGAAATGGGAACTTTTGTTCAAAAATGGTTAAGAGAATCATCGCTGGCTAAAAGAGCCTTCTTAAGGCTTGTACGCAAGAAAAAGAGAATAGTTTTTGCCACAACCTATCCTAGATCTTCTCGGTGTTTCCCACAAACAAACATGTGCATGCCAGTTAGGCCTGTTTCCCCAGGTATCCCAATTGCACTCCTGACTTTGGCTTCCAAAGCTCACACTCCTCCTCTCAGCCTGTAGTGTTTCTCCCTGATGGGTCACCAACATGGTCCCTCTGCAAAAGGTGGAGACAGAAGGATGGATGGAAGGAAACAAGCCCAAGATTTCCATCTACAAAAAGTCTGCCCCACCCAGCTGTCCCTCAGTGCACACACTCTCCCTTAAATCGTGTGTGTGTTGGAAACAGTACTGGCTCTCCAGCCCTCCCCCTGGGAGTTGTCAGAGTTGACCAGATTGGTGTCTTGATGTTATTTCATCAAATAAATAACAAAACTACACAGGTATCTTTACTACAGGACTTCTCAGAGCCTTTAATAAGCTACCTGGTATGGCACACCATGAAAAGCCAGCCACAATGTGTAGTCATCTACAAACTCATTTAGCTCACCACAAAACCTTCTCCCCTGGAACATCTGATGGGACTAGTATTCTGTAAGATACACATTGGGGCATGCCGTGATCAGTGGGCCCTACCTTCAGCATGTCAGAATCATGCTGAATGTTAGAGAGCTTGTGATTACTGGCCTTACTCCTAAAGATTTTGATACTGACACTCTGGAGTAAGTGTGGGAATCTACTTGCTTGTTGTTTTTTGTTAAAGCTTCCCTTATAATTTGATGATCTGTAATTCCTCTGCTCTAGCCTCTTGATTGTTAGGCTTCAGAGATTTGATACCTGTGACCCTCCTGAGCCCTCACCATAGAAGCTTGTACCTCAAGTCCCTTTGTAGGTAAATAACATGTTCTTTTACAAGAGAAATAGCTGAGAACATATGAGGGAAACCACCCAAGGCCTTTGTGATTTGGGGGAAATTGCTGGCCTGTTTGGATAACTTTAGAAACCACTTCCTGACATTGTAGCCATCCCCACCTATCCACATCAAGTCTACCTTCAGAGCCCATAGAGCTTCCCCCAGCTGTTCTCACTCATGGCAATTTGGGCTGTTTCACATGTTTAAGTATTTTGTTTCATTTGTCTATATCTCGCCTCCCTGCAGGACCATATTCAGAGTAGGACCCAATTAAATATTGGGGGGAGGGGGGAGGATGTCCCCCACAGCACTCCTTACAGAGTTGAACAAGTAGTAAATGCTCAATAATTGCAGAGCAACCAAGGGACAAAAGAAATCTTGGCCCAAAAGAGACAAAAAAAAAAAACGTTTAAGATTGACTCTAGAATTAAAAAGTAGAGAAGGGTGGTAAGTGTGGCAACAAGAATATATAGCTTACCCTGCTGAGATGATAGGATCTTCAATATTAGGTATGTATCATCTTCCTCCCTCTGGAATTTTTCCTTTGTTACTTCCCTGTTCTTCATTTTTTAGGTCAATGATAATATGCATCACTAGTGGCTCAGGAATAGGGTGACCAACTTGTCCCAAGTTGCCTGGACTTTTCCAATTTTAGCCCTGAAAGTCCACCATGCAGGAAACCTCTCAATCCTGGCAAATCAGGGCAGTTGGTAACTCTACTCAAAAAACACAGTTTTGGGGGCTTCCCTGGTGGCACAGTGGTTGGGAGTCCACCTGCCGATGCAGGGGACACAGGTTCGTGCCCCAGTCCGGGAAGATCCCACATGCCGCGGAGCGGCTGGGCCCATGAGCCATGGCCGCTGAGCCTGTGCGTCTGGAGCCTGTGCTCCACAACGGGAGAGGCTACAACAGTGAGAGGCCCGCGTACCGCAAAAAACCCAAAAAATAAATAAATAAATAACACAGTTTTCTGGGACTTCCCTGACGGTCCAGTGGTTAAGATTCTGTGCTTCCACTGCAGGGGGCACAGGTTCAATCCCTGGTCAGGGAACTAAGATCCCGCACGCCTTGCAGTGCGCCAAAAAACAAAAAAACAACAACGAATAAACCAGAGTTTCCTGACCAGATAAAATTGGGAAATGCTTTACCACACTCTACTCACCTGAACTAGTTTCCTAGAGCTACTGTAACAAACTCAGTGATTTAAAACAACATAAATTTATCATCTCACAGCTTTGGAGATCAGAAATCCTAAATGAGTTATACAGGTCTGAAAATCATTGTGTCAGCAGGGCTGCATTTTTTCTGGAGGCTCTAGGGGGTAATCTGTTCCCTTGCCTTTTTCAGCTTCTAGAGGCTGCCTATGTTCCTTGGCTGGTGGTTCCCTCCTCCATCTTTGAAGCCAGCCATTTTACATCCCTTCGATCCTCTCCTGCATCACCACATCTCCTTTTCTGACTCTCTCTCCCTCTTTCACTGATAAAGACTCCTGTGATTGCATCAGACTCACTGGCTAATCCAGGGTGATTTCTCCATCCCCAAATCCTTAACTTAGTCATGTCTGCAAAGTCTCTTTTACCAGGTAAGATAACACACGCACAGGTTCCAGGACTAGGATGTGGACATCTTTGGGGGCCATGATTCTGCCTACCATACCCACACCTCTCTGACAGTTGATAAAACACCCTAATCAATTAAAGAAATATTTTTAAAGTCTTACAAGATTCTGTTTAATGTTGCTTAACCTAGTGTTTTCCAAGCTTATTTGATCAAGAAACTTTATTCAGAGAGTACTATGAGAAGTGAAATGAGTCGGTCAGGGAAAGGCAAATACGGTATGATATCACTCATATGTGGAATCTAAAACATATAACAACAAACTAGTGAATATAACAAAAAAGAAGCAGACTCACAGATACAGAAAACAGACTAATGGTTACCAGTGGGGAGAGGGAAGAGGGGAGGGGCAAGATAGGGGTAGAGAATTCAGAGGTACAAACTATTACGCAAAGAATAAGCTACAAGGATATATTGTACAACATGGGGAATATAGCCAATATTTTATAATTATAAATGGAGTATAACCTTTAAAGAAAAAACCTCTTTACTCCCCTCCCCCACCCCATCCCCCCAAAGAACACCACTTAACATCTCATGGAATGCTGCTGCTCTTACAGAAGAGCAGGACTCAAACTGGTGTGTGCACCACAGAGAGACCAGAGACTTTCCATGCGATGAGCAGATAAGGAGAGTTTTGGGGGAATTGATTTATAAATCCAGTTCCTCTTTGTCACTTCAGTACTCTTTTCTTATATAAATTTATTTTGGCTGCATTGGGTCTTCGTTGCTGCGTGTGGGCTTTCTCTAGTTGCGGCGAGCAGGGGCTACTCTTCGTTGCAGTGTGAGGGCTTCTCATTGCGGTGGCTTCTCGTTGTGGGGCACACGCTCTAGGCGCGCAGGCTTCAGTAGTTGTGGCACACGGGCTTAGCTGCTCCGTGGCATGTGGGATCTTCCCAGACCAGGACTTGAAGCTGTGTCCCCTGTGTTGGCAGGCGGATTCTTAACCACTGCGCCACCAAGGAAGCCGCAATACTCTTTTCTAAATTCATCTGTCAGAGCAACAATCTGAGGTCAAAGGGTGATGAACCTTCCTTCTTTCCAATGTTTCAGTCATGGGGTTCCCGCCCATAAGGAATCTTATTGGGACAAATACATTTTCCTGGGTTGGAAAACCTGGTCAAACAAAGGGATGATGTGAAGCTTTGGTGTTGGTGATGCCTCTCTTAATCAAAGCACCATAACCTGCCCCTACCCATCTCATTTGGAGGTACATTTCCAATAAAACTTTATTTTTTATGTTTAGTATTTATCAGAAGTTTAATACTTGTACCCAAAATAATTAGAATAACTCACTCCAGAAGGCATTTTTTTAAGGATTGGAGATTTTGATCACTGGAATCGTCTTTTAATTTAAATTTCAATATGTATGGATCCTTTGATTATAGAGAATTATGACGGATTGATCAAATAAAACATTTTCAAGCATAAAAACAGATATTAAGTTAAAGTTTCTGGATGTCATAGAATAGAGATACAATTTCAAGGAGAAAAAAGAATAATGTAGCAACTCTAATTTTTTTTAACATCTTTATTGGAGTATAATTGCTTTACAATGGTGTGTTAGTTTCTGCTTTATAACAAAGTGAATCAGCTATACATATACATATGTCCCCATATCCCCTCCCTCCCTCTTGCATCCCCCTCCCACCCTCCCTATCCCACCCTTCTAGATGGACACAAAGCACCGAGCTGATCTCCCTGTGCTATGTGGCTGCTTCCCACTAGCTATCTGTTTACATTTGGTAGTGTATATATGTCCATACCACTCTCTCACTTCGTCCCAGCTTACCCTTACCCATCTCCATGTCCTCAAGTCCATTCTCTACGTCTGCGTCTTTATTCCTGTCCTGCCCCTAGGTTCTTCAGAACCTTTTTTTTTTAGATGCCATATATATATGTGTTAGCATACAGTATTTGTTTTTCTGACTTACTTCACTCTGTATGAGTCTCTAGGTCCATCCACCTC
Source organism: Hyperoodon ampullatus (assembly GCF_949752795.1). Lineage (NCBI taxonomy): Eukaryota > Metazoa > Chordata > Mammalia > Artiodactyla > Ziphiidae > Hyperoodon > Hyperoodon ampullatus. The sequence goes on from NC_136916.1 coordinate 86,587,885, forward strand.
ACTACAAATAACTCAATTTTGTTTCCTTTTATGGCTGAGTAATATTCCATTGTATATATGCGCCACATCTTCTTTATCCATTCATCTTTCAATGGACACTTGGGTTGCTTCCATGTCCTGGCTATTGTAAATAGAGCTGCAGTGAACATTGTGGTACATGACTCTTTTTGAATTATGGTTTTCACAGGGTATATGCCCAATAGTGGGATTGCTGGGTCATATGGTAGTTCTATTTTTAGTTTTTTAAGGAACCTCCATACTGTTCTCTATAGTGGCTGTATCAATTTACATTCCCACCAACAGTGCAAGAGTGTTCCTTTTCTCCACACCCTCTCCAGCATTTATTGTTTGTAGATTTTTCGATGATGGCCATTCTGACCGGTGTGAGGTAATACCTCATTGTAGTTTTGATTTGCATTTCTCTAATGATTAGTGATGTTGACCATCCTTTCATGTGTTTGTCGGCAGTCTGTATATCTTCTTTGGAGAAATGCCTATTTAGGTCTTCTGCCCATTTTTGGATTGGGTTTTTTTTTTTTTGACATTGAGCTGCATGAGCTGCTTGTGTATTTTGGAGATTAATCCTTTGTCAGTTGCTCCTTTTGCAAATATTTTCTCCCATTCTGAAGGTTGTCTTTTTGTCTTGTTTATGGCAGCAGCTCTATTTTTTTTTTTTTTTTTTTTTTTGCGGGACGCGGGCCTCTCACTGTTGTGGCCTCTCCTGTTGCGGAGCACAGGCTCCGGACGCGCAGGCTCAGCGGCTATGGCTCACGGGCCCAGCCGCTCCACGGCATGTGGGATCCTCCCAGACAGGGGCACGAACCCGTGTCCCCTGCATCGGCAGGCGGACTCTCAACCACTGCGCCACCAGGGAAGCCCCAGCAGCTCTAATTTTTAAAGGAGAGCTTACTCCTGTCATTTTAAAATGGACAATAATGGATGTTGTATCACTGTGGTATGTGGTATGTACATTGGACACTTTTTTTTTTTTTTTTTTTTTTTTGTGGTATGCGGGCCTCTCACTGTTGTGGCCTCTCCCATTGCGGAGCACAGGCTCCGGATGCGCAGGCTCAGCAGCCATGGCTCACGGGCCCAGCCGCTCCGCGGCATATGGGATCCTCCCAGACCGGGGCACGAACCCGTATCCCCTGCATCGGCAGGCGGACTCTCAACCACTGCGCCACCAGGGAGGCCCCATTGGACACTTTTAAAATAATTTAACACATTGATTTTAAAGTATCAATACTTACAATATCTAGACATTTAATCTACTTAGAAATTCTAACTATTTAACCATAAGGTGAAAAATACTTTCTGTCAAGTTAAAAAATATGCAAGGAGGTACTAGCTTTTCAAAATTCTTATGGGGCTGTAAGAGCAAAAGGTGTGATGACCACTGTTCTGGAGAAAACTTTTGGGAATGCTGGTGGTAAAAAGAGCAGGGTTTGGAATCCGGCTAGCAGGGAAGCCTTGGTTAAAAACACCAGCTTCACCCAGCTCTTAGGGTTAAAGCCATGAAGTGCCTGGCACAGAGCCAGTGCTTTCTCATTCAACAACAGCTGCCATGGACCAGCAATGCACTGGGCTTGGGATGTCCAGTGGGGCCTGGACACAAATCCCTGCTCCCACAGAGCTTACATTCCAGTGGACACACAGTTGATCCGTTGCTTCTGTGTAAATGCATGTGTGCTGCATTTCCAGAGAACCTCTTCAAATACCTTCTTCTCGAGCAGTTTTTAGGAGTTGTGTCTACAAAGAAATGACTCATTTTTTGATATTCCAGAACAGATCCATGTAGATTCCCATCAAAATAATCACCTAAGGAGGCATACACTTATTTTGGTGACAGGGCCAAAGCTCAAAGTCTTTAAGTTTCTCCTGTGGAACTGATTTCAAAGCATACAGCACAATCTTTTAAACATCCTTAATGCTGGTAAATATTTGTTTGGGGAGGAGGAATTTGATGTTTTTGGAACAAAGGTTATTTACACAAAGGTCTGGCTGACGACGGTAGATGATCAGACCAGGCAGAAATATTATTTGTCTCAAACTCTGGAACGGCATAAATCTCACCGTAAGGAAAAGTCAAGAATTACTGTTTATTCCCTTCACACTGAAGCTGAAGGGAAAATCCTGGCTGTATCAGGGTCACTTGCTCCAAAGTTGCTTAAAGGGTCTATGGTCTCAGACTTTTAGGAGAGAGCTTCCTGGGGCTGTGGGAGACCCGTGGTGCCTGCTGCTTTAGTTCTTCTGATCCTACTTTAGTGACCCCACTCCAGGCCATGACCCTGCAGCTTACAGCTGGGAGAGGTCCGTGAGCAGAAGTAGCTGTCCTGGAAAGACCCAGGGCTGAGGGAGCAAGGCTGGGCTGGGAGGGAGGGAGTCAGTCCATGAGGGGATATGCGGGTGGAGGAAGTGTTGGGTCGTATGTCTGAATTATGTTTAAGTGTTTACTGAGTCCATGTCTGCAAGACCTAAGCACCAGGGATTAATGGCATTCCACTGAGGGGATGGGTCTGCGGTGGGCAGAGGGGGTGGGATATGAGTTGGGGAGGGGCCAGACAGGATTGCAAAAGCTAGTATGTGTGGCCACCTGTCTGTCCATGCTGCCTGTCACTTCCATGTTGCCACAGAGCACTGGACAAAAACTCTAGGGATCCTAGAGCCATCAGTTCTCAAAGGAAAATTTATTCTTCTGCAGTGTTACTCTGGCATTTAACTTAACAAACACCATTCCATCCCTGCGCCCAGAACTGAGCTAGGAGATGTTGTCTTTGTCCTCCAGCGACTTGAATGTCCTTGGGAAGATAAGAACGATGCACACACGTACTGCTGACTGTCAAATATCAGTTCCAGCTAACTGGTGACTTCATGGAGTATTCGATCCAATCTAAGACACCATTGATTATAAGATGCCTTTTATGCTCTTAAGAAAGAAGAAAATGCTGCCAATTAAACTGCAAATGATTGCTTTCTTATTGCTTAGAATTTTTATTTTATACTTATTGAAAGATCCCTTTTAGACTTACGTGTACATAGTGTTATTTCTTTTAACATATATTGTTCTCATTCGTTCATAAAGTGGAAAGTAACGGGGAAATAAAGTGGCTTTGGTTTTTCTAAGCTTCCTCACATTCAGGGTACTTCTGTACTCAGCTGAAGCATCTTTGCTTGGAACTGTTGATGTCTGTGTTACCCACAAAATGTGGTTCTGTGTGCCATCGAGAACACTGGTGAGCAACATTTCTTACAAGACTACTCATGGCTTTTATTCCAAATCTGTCTCCTATTGTGTAAACTGATGCACACACAGATAATGCAACCACAGCACAACTACCACCTGGGAACAGTGACTATGAGAAACATCCCAATTTCCAAGATATCAAACAGGAAAAAAAATATATCTTAGACTCAATGAAATATGAATTCTGAGACTCAGTCAAAAAATACTACCATGATCAACCACCCAGGTCTGTCCTAAGAATGGGGTTGGCATTGATGCTACATTCTTATCATTAAGCAATAATTTCCTCCTGTAAATTTGCAAAACTGAATAGTTTCCTGTGCAATAATCATTGTAGGGAGTTCTTCGTGAGCAAATAGAGTTAAGGAGGCTTTTTGCATGAAGTAAGTCAAAAGCGTGAGATTTGGCCCGGACATGAGGAGACCACGTCTAGAGAGGAAAGAGCACAATTTCAAAGGTTCAAGACGGTAAACAAGCATGTCATGTGGCGAGCACAGTGGAGTAACCAGGCTGGGGTGGGGTTTCATAAAAGAGTCGTGGGGTATGAAGGCATGAATTTTTGCTGTAAGAACATAAGTTCAAGTTAGTATGTTTCACTTGTAGAAACATAATAAACAGTTCCAGTATCTCTATAACTTTTATTTCTTTTCTTACCATAGGTCCTGATGTTTTTAGTTCAAAGAACCTTGCCCTTCAAGCCCAGAAGAAGATTCTGAGCAAAATAGCCAGTAAAACTGTGGCCAACATGCTGATTGATGACACCAGCAGCGAGATCTTTGATGAGCTCTACAAAGTCACCAAAGAGCACACACACAACAAGAAGGAAGCCCACAAGATCATGAAAGACTTAATCAAGGTGGCGATCAAAATTGGGATCCTCTACCGGAACAACCAGTTCAGCCAGGAGGAGGTTGTTATCGTGGAGAAGCTCAGGAAGAAACTGAACCAGACGGCCATGACAATCGTCAGCTTCTATGAAGTAGAATACACCTTCGATAGAAATGTGCTCTCCAAGCTCCTACATGAGTGCAAGGACCTGGTGCATGAACTGGTACAGAGGCACCTGACACCCAGGACCCACGGGCGCATCAACCATGTCTTCAACCACTTTGCTGATATGGAGTTCCTCTCCACCCTTTATAGCCTGGATGGAGACTGTAGGCCCAACCTCAAGAGGATGTGTGAAGGAATCAATAAATTGCTAGATGAGAAAGTCCTCTGAATGCCTTCCCTCCTCCTGGACTTGGCTGCGTTCATGTTACAGCACCCAGCGTGTTCCAGGTGAGAATCAGGAAAACAAGAAGAAACCCTTGTCAAAGATGCCCATGTTCTGTCCTGTTCATCCCTCCGATGTTGATGCTAGATTGAGCTCGGGTGTGTTTGTCACCTAATCTCTCTGCTGAGGTCTGTACTTAAAATCTCCTTTGTTTGCAAGCCCAAAGGACGTCTCATCTATTCTAAGCAGAAAAGCTGCCCTGCTCATCTAGGTGGGCCCAGTTCATCTTGTGGAATGGAAGGAGCCCTGGACCAGGGGTCAGAGGACATGGGTTTGGTTCCCAGCTCCATCAGTTACAATTTTGTCCTCTGGATCCTGGAACCATCATGCCCACCTGCCTACCTCCCAGGGCTGCTGTGAGGATCAAGTGAGATTATGTTCATGCTTTTAAAAACTCTAATAAAAGGTCTTACTAGTTTCTCTTTGGCATGTGGCAGGGATCAACCTGGATCTAGACTATTAAGCAGCAGAGAAAAGAACAATAGTTTCTAATGGGCTGGGTTAGCAATTTGTCTCTAGATGTGCTGTTTCAAACAAAATAAAAATGAATCCAAAGGTGTGAAAAAGTATAGCTGCAAATTGGAAAAATATTTTTCAAGAGCTGTGTTTTTTAGGTCTTAGATGTGCAGGTTTATGGTCCTGCAGAGGGAAACTTTCTGTGGGGGGGTAGTGGAGAGAGAGTTTCCCACCCATCATGCAGAAGCAGAGAAGAACTGTGCTCCCCCTGCCCCTGAAGGGCTGGCCCCTCCCCATCTGAGGGGCACCATCCGGGAGGCACAGGGAAGGTTTATGCTGGCACACACAGGAGAGTTGGGCAGAACGAAGCCCTATCCATCTTTCTTGGTCTTTCACAGTCATTCTGTGCTGTTTTCTCTGGTTTGTTAATAAATTGAAATTACCCTTCAAATAAGAGGTTTTGGAGTTGTGATTCAAAAATCAAATTCCTTGGAGTTAGATACAGTGTTAGGAATAATGGGATTGAAAGGAAGAAGACAATGAAGAGTAAGAGCTTTGCACTTAGTCCCTAAGGGAAAGTAGCCCCTGGGGGAGCACGTATAGGGTGGAGCCTGTGCCCCTGGTTAGTGGGGAGCTAGTTCATGGACACTGTGACCGCCTTCTCTGAATGTCTCAAAGCCTCGCTTTCACACAAAATATTTAATGCCTTATAATGTTGCCTGGAGGACACCACCTTAAGAGATTTGCCCTTCCATCATCACCTCCTGTCCTGTTATGCTTCTCCTGTATCTGATGATAATGCAAAAATACTATATTAGCTCAGCCCCATGGTTCATCCCACCCCATGGCCTCTCTCTAGCAGAGATGGTTTGTGTGAGGGTGTGAAAAGATGGCCACTGAACCTGCTGTGGCCATTCAGCCCCAACTGGCTCCCATGTCAACATCAGTATAAAGTATCCTGTTAAGTTCTTCAGCCACCAGTATTCAAAATTACTTCACAGGAAGGATGTCCAGTGGGGAATAGGGAATAGTTAAGTCTGTCCCTGTCTCCATGTTTGACAAACATGGCCCAGCCCCTTCTCACAGTCCCGAGGACAGAACAGTGATGCCCTGTGCACATCTGGGCTGGGGAGGTCACTGGTCATTTAGGCAGTGCCCGTGGAAGCTATGGGTGACAGGCTCCTCCCTGCCCACCTGCCACCAGGCAGCAAGCAGCCCAGCCGTAGCCGAATTTTCACATACAGAGTCCTCCTCAATGCCTGTGGTGGTGTACTTGTCTGATGAAGGACCACTTTCTAGTATGATGCATGGTTCTAGAAGCAGGTTCTTTTTTCACTAAGTAGGTGGACCTACCCACAGAACTCAGCCCTGCCAAAGGAATGGGTGGAACTGTCTCCTGTCCATCTGAGACACAGCAGAGAAGAAGGCAGGATCCCCAGCCAAAGAAGATTGCGGGTTCTTCCCTCTCCACAGGTCACAGCACAGTGGGAGGTTCTGAGCCTCAAGCCGCTGAAGGAATGGGGTGCAATGATGGTGTGGACCAAAACGTTCTACCACCTTAGGCTTCCCCACTGAGGCAGCCAAAGGGTGCTCTACCACGAGGCCAGCCAGGTGTGTCTCCATCTTATTAACAGTAGCCAAGGGAACCTGGGTTACCCAGGCACAAGTAACCCACCACGCCTCTAAAAAGTCAACACCTATCCTGTGTATGCCTTTCAAATATACCGCTGGCATGTAAATTCATGTGATGATTGAGTTTCATGGGCCAACAGAAAAGCTTACAAATTTCAAATATTTTACATAACAATCTAGTGGCCAAGGAATCTCATTATTGGTTTATCCTGAAGACTCTAACCACGTCACTTAGCGCCCCTAAAAAGCTGTTTTGGTTGAAAACAATGTGACAGAGGCCAGCAGATGCTTATAAAAATAAGACTCTGTAGACGTACGTTTGTGCTTAGAATTCTGTACTAAATTTTCGATAGTGAGAACCCAGAAAAGCAAAGTTACAATATCTACATGTAGGTGGCACCTTAAAGAAAACTGATTTCAAAAGAAGCAACAGTACTGAAACACTCACTTGCTCAAGCCCCACGCAAACTTCAGAGAGCAAAGCCTGGCTCAGCAACCCAAGGGCAGAGACAGGACCCATTCTTTAAGGGTTGTGGGGGCGGCAGGAGCAGTTTCATCTGGAAACATCACTGAGTCTTCCACCATCCCTGAGCACTCAGCTCTGTCCCCAGGGGAGGACACCAGGGACTTGTGCTGAAGTTTCTACCCCACCCCTGGTTGTGTCCTTCTTTGTGTGTCTGAACCCTACAGAAACACATTCCCTGCTGGCTGTGCCTGCCATGTGTCTGTTATGACTCTTCTTCCCTGTGTTTGCATTTGTGAGCCTCGACACCCTCAGCAACTCCAGGTCTCTGCTCAGTGACAAATCCAAATGAAAAGACTTCACCATCTGTACTTCTCCTCCAAACTCCCATCTCACCCATCTGTACATTTTTCAGAAGCAAATCAGTACATTCATTGGCTGCTCCAATGAACTTCTTGTATCCATTTATATAAAAAAAGAAAGGAGCTCAAATCAGGCCTACGCACCCTCTGCCCCAATATTTTGGGGGCTTTTTAAAAAAATTCAACATGGTCCCAGATGTCAAGAGCAAAACCAATCAGTGAAAATTCTAGATCAGCCAACTCTGGCTGCAAAAACATTGCATTAGCAGGAACTGTCCAGGAATGGAATGGGATGTTGACAATAGAGTCATGAATCAGATGGCCTTTGAAGAACGGGTTTCCAAGGCCCTCCCAACTCAGAACTGTGTGGTCAGTGGGTTTCCTTTGTTTAGTGTGATCCTGCTATAGGGCCACAGCTCAAACCAGGCCACCTCTTGCTCTTTCCTTAGAGGGAGGCCTTGCTTGATAGGGGAAAGACTCTTCTACAATCCTGTTCCTCAAAATGGCATCTGGAAATCCCTGAAAGTTCTGGGGGAGCAGGGGTGAGCTGGAGTGGGTTAAAGTCCATGAGTTCTAAAAGGAGTTTTTAAATTTTTGTTTCATTCTGACAACTTAAAAAAAAATAAATCAAAATCAGGGACTTCCCTGGTAGTCCAGCAGTTAAGACTCTGCACTCCCAGTGCAGGGGGCCCGGGTTTGATCCCTGGTCAGGGAACTAGACCCTGCATGCTGCTACTAAAGATCCCACACACTGCAACAAAGATCCTGCATTCAGCAAAGAGGATCCCACGTGCCGCAGCTAAGACCCAGCGCAACCAAATAAATAAATAATTTTAAAAAAATCAAAATCAGCCTCAGTACCTTCTGAGTCACATAGGGATGACTACCTATAGTCACGTGGTGCCATCTGTCTTCAGGGTCCGAGTTTCTCTTTGTGTTTACAGTGTTGTTCATGCTAATTGATCAAGTGAAAGAAAAGAATTTAACTTAATGCATTTCTCTAACTAGGCCTGGGCATCCCCTAGGGGTCTGCAGGCATAGCTTGGGCATCCATGAGTTCTTCATTTTGAGAAATGTTGCTACAACATATGAAAGTATAGGCTTGCAGGGAATGAATGAGTGTCACCCTGCCCTTGACGGTGACTCATTTTTGGGGGTTCAAAGGTTGAGGGGTGAACCTGTGTCTGGGGTACACATAGGCCTTCTACAGAAAGAGGTGGGATCCCACATGTCCTGCCTTCCCTTTGAAAACTGGCCAGAAAAAGCTACCATAAGTAATCAAAGAATTGACCAACCCATCCTGGCAATTCTGATAATAAATCTCAAAGCACAAGAGAGGCCATCGCTGGACACACCAGGCACTGCTCCTCCCAAGGAAGGGAAGAGTGGAGAAACCTTGCAAAAACTCCCTGTGAAGAAAAGTCACCTGCACCTGCTCATACTCTCCCAATCCAGCAGCACCTGTTGGAGTGCAGAGGCCCAGGTGTCAGTTGTGTGGTCCCAGGATCCCAGGAGCTTATTTCTTGTCTGAACTTAAGGCACGTGACACTCAGAATTCCTCCCAGTGTCAGAAGAAGGAGTGGTCAGCCAGAGCAAGCTCTCTTTCACACCTTACCTCCAGCACTAGTATATTCTCATTATATTGGTATAGTGGTATATTTATATATTCCTCAGTGACACTACTAACCTGTCCTTTCCCTACCTTGTCCTTTCTATGCTGAGCTGGGGCAGGTCTCTACAGAGGAGAGGTCTGGCCACTCACCCAGGAAGCTGGAGCTTGGGCAGCCAGGGTCCCCCAGGCTGTGGTATAGAGCTCCTCTTGCTGACTCTAAGTCCTTTCTGGACCAGCTCCTGGGACAAGGGAGTCTGGGGTTTGGCTCCACCTTAAGGAGGAGCTGGGTGGGAGCCAGAGCTTGGCACAGAGCGAGTGTGGAGGCTAGCAAGGAAGCCGCAATTAGCCTACTTTATGGAGGGAGAGAGCACTCTTCCAGCCTCTGTCACTTGTGAAGGAAGAGCTTGTGGGCTGGTCCCTGGTGGGTAATTGGGGTCCTTCCACCTGTCAGAGCAGCAGCTTCCCTGCTGAGAGGGTCATACTCCCTCAGTGATAGGATGGGGCTACCCCTGCTCTGTGATTCAGAAATTGTTACAACTTGATTTTAGAAACAGGTTGTTGAGTTTGGGTTTGGGGAGACCAGGGAGATGAGTATTTTGGGTTTTATTTTCTTTTCAGCTTTCATAGGCACCAGAAGGTATAGAATATGAAACAAGCCATGAGTCAGGAGGTTTAGTCTCAGCTTGCCCAATACCTGGTGATTTCCTTATATCAATACTTCACTTCTCTGGGCCTCAGTTTCCTCAGCTGTAAAAACAGAGAGTTGCACAAGGTCTCTAAGAATCCTTCCAGTTCCAAAATTTCACATTCCGAGTATCATAAGAGGGAAGAAGCTCTGCGCATTTCTATACTGTATGTTTCTTAGAAGTGAAGCTGTTCACTATTTAAATGAAGCAATACTTCCAAATGGACTGAGAAATGACACCTCAATGATTCCCTTCAAGATCTTTGAGCATAGAAAGTAAAAATGAAAACAAAAACAGACAAACAAAAAACCTAGGAATAAACCTAACCAAGGAGGCAAAAGACCTATATGCTGAAAACTATAAAACACTGATAAAGAAAATTCAAGACAACTAACACAATATTGTAAATCAACTATACTCCAATAAAAATTTGAAAAAGAAAGAGGGTCTTCCCTGGTGGCATGGTGGTTGAGAATCCACCTGCCAATTCAGGGGACATGGGTTCCATCCCTGGTCCAGGAAGATCCCACATGCCACGGAGCAACTAAGCCCGTGAGCCACAACTACTGAGCCTGTGCGCTAGAGCCTGTGTGCTGCAACTACTGAAGGCCACATGCCTAGAGCCCATGCTCCACAACAAGAGAAGCCACTGCAATGAAAAGCCCACACACCGCAACGAAGAGTAGTCCCCACTCGCCACAACTAGAGAAAGCCTGCGCGCAGCAATGAAGACCCAACACAGCCAAAAATAAATAAATAAAATAAATAAATTTGTAAAAAAAAGAAAACCAAGAAATAAAAAAAATAATTAATTTAAAAAAAAGAAAATTGAAGACAATTCAAAGAAATGGAAAGATATTCCATGCTCTTGGATTGGAAGAATTAATATTGTTGAAATGGCCATACTACCAAAAGCAAGCTACAGAGTTAATGCAATCCCTATCAAAATACCCATAACATTTTTCACAGAACTAGAATAAATAATCCTGAAATTTATATAGAACCACAAAGGCCCAGAATTGCCAAAGCAATCCTGAGGAAAAAGAACAAAGCTGGAGGCCTACCCCTTCTAGACATCAGACTATACTACAAAGCTACAGTAATCAAAACAGTGTGGTACTGGCACAAAAACAGACATAGAGTTCAATGGAATAAAATAGAGAACCCAGAAATAAACCCACATACCTACGGTCCATTAATCCATGACAAAGGAGAGAAGAATATACAATGGAGAAAAGACAGTCTCTTCAACAAGTGGTGTTGGGAAAACTGGACAGCTACGTCTAAATCAATGAAATTAGAACACTCCCTCAAGCTATATACAAAAATAAACTCAAAATGGTTTAAAGACCTAAATATAAGACATGACACCATAAAACTCCTAGAAGAGAATATAGGCAAAACGTTCTTTGACATAAATTGTAGCAATATTTTCTTAGATCAGTCTCCCAAGGCAAAAGAAATAAAAGCAAAAATAAACAAGTGGGACATAATTAAACTTACAAGCTTTTGCACAGCAAAGGAAACCTTCAACAAAATGAAAAGACAACCTACAGAATAGGAGAAAATATTTGCAAATGATGAGGCCAACTAGGGGTTAATAGACCTAGAGAATATTATGCTTAGTGAAATAAGTCAGAAAGAGAAAGACAAATACTATATGATACCACTCATATGTGGAAGCTAAAAAATAATACAGGGCTTCCCTGGTGGCACAGTGGTTAAGGATCCACCTGCCAATGCAGGGGACATGGGTTCGAGCCCTGGTCCGGGAAGATCCCACATGCCGCGGAGCAACTAAGCCCATGCACCACAACTACTGAGTCAGCGCTCTAGAGCCCGCAAGCCACAACTACTGAAGCCTGCATGCCTAGAGCCCGTGCTCCGCAACAAGAGAAGTCACCACAATGAGGAGCCCGCACAACACCACAAGGAAGAGTAGTCCCCACTCTCTGCAACTAAAGAAAGCCCGCACGCAGCAACGAAGACCCAATGCAGCCAAAAATACAAATAAATAAACACAAATTTTAAAAATTAAAAATAATACAAATGAATGTATATGCAAAACAGAAACAGACTCACAGACATAGAAAACAAATTTATGGTTACCAAAGGGGAGAGGGAGGGCGGGAGGGACAAATTAGGGGTATGGGTTTAACAGATACAAACTACTATACATAAAATAGATAAGCAACAAGGACTTACTGTATACCACAGGGAATTATATTCAATATCTTGTAATAACCTATAATGGAATATAATCTGGAAAACAAACAAAACTGAATCACTATGCTGTACACCTGAAACTAACACAATACTGTAAATCAACTATACTTCAATTAAAAAAAAAGATTTTTGACTGTAGATCTAAATTCATGATTTCAGAAGGGAAAAGCTTTAAGCCAGAAAATGCAAGGTAAAAACCACAAAGACCAGTGAACTGCACAATGTGGGCCCAGGTAGTCAGCCAGTCACCAGCTTAGCAGGGGCCCACTGCTATTCAATGTTAGGACTGCTCTTTACTGAGACATACATTTTAAGCTGAAACGTGTCCAACTCCAGTAATGTAGCTCTGTAGAGATAACAGGGTAATATGCAAAGTCATGAATAAGTCACTACCGATTTGAGTCACATATCATGGGAAACTATCAGAATTATTTTAAAATATATTAATAAAGCCATCCCCCCAATAAATGGGACATTTTATGGAATTCTCAAAACCTTCCCCCACATTGTTTGAATCATCTTTAATACATATCTTTACACAGTATATTCCATGCACCTTGGTGCTGCGAACTCACCTTTTTATTTTTTTATTTTTAGGCATTTTATTTTAAATATAGCAGTGTGTAAATGTCAATCCCAAATTCCCAATCTATCCCTCCCTCCCACCCTTCCCCACTGGTAACCATAAGTTTGTTCTCTAAGTCTGTGAACTCACCTTTTTAAAAATAGCTTTATTGAAATATAATTCATGTAACATACAATTCACCTATTTAAAGTGTAGAATTCAGTGGCTTTGGGTATATTCACAGTTTTGTGCAACCATAACCACAGTCAATTTTACAACATTTTCATCACCTCAAAAAGAAACCTGGTACCCTTTAGCTATCACCTCCCAACCCCACCTCACCTTACTAGCAATATAAAAGTGGCTCGCCCCTCCCCCACCAAATATCATAAACAATAATTTCTCAATATTGGGATTGCCCTATGATTGTAGATTCAGAGCAAACAAATCCTGATGACACCCATGACTAAGACTCATTATGCTGAACCAGGTTGAGCCTCAAGCATCCTCTGTGTTGAAGACAAGCCTCATCAGCCTCTGCATGGGGGGAAGGGAGGCAGATTCAGCTAAGTGTAAGGAAGAGTGGGTACTGAAGTCTCCAACTAGTATTGTAGAACCATCTATTTCTCTCTTTGATTCTATCAGGTTTTGCTTCATGGCTTTTGATGGTCTGCTATTGAGTGCATAAATGTTTATAATTGTCATATCTTCTTGCTGTATTGAAGCTTTTATCAACATACAAAGTCCTTCTTTGTCTCTTGTAACATTTTTGGATTTAAAATCTATTTTGTCTGATATTAGTATAGCCACTCCTGCTCTGTTTTGGTTTCTATTTGCATGAAGTATCTTTTTCCATCCTTTCACTTTCAACGTATTTGTGTCTTTGGATCTGAAGTGAGTCTTTTGTAAACAGCATATAGTTGGATCATATGTTTTTATCCATTCTGCCAATCTCTGTCTTTTGATTGGAGAATTTAACCTATTTACATTTAAAGTAGTTACTGATAAGGAGGGACTTACTTCTGTCCTTTTGCTATTTGTTTTCTATATGCCTTATAGCTTTTTGTCCCTCATTTCCTGCATTTCTTTCTTCTTTTGTGTTTAGTTGATATTTTGTAGTGAAATGTTAAAATTCTTTCTCATTTCCTTTTGTGTATAACTATTTTCTTTGTGGTTACCCTGGGGATTACATTTGGCATCCTAAAGTTATAAAACTCTAACTTGAATTTATACCAGTTTAACTTCAATAACATACAAAAACTCTGCTCCTTTACAGCTCTGACCCCACCCCTTTCAGTTGTTGCTATCACAAAATGACATCTTTATGCATTGTGTCCCTCAAAACATAAATAATTCTTTTAAATGTGCTAGTCCTTAAATCATGTAGAAAACAAAAAGCAGAGTTACAAATTATTGTTACATTAATATTAGCTTTTTAAATTGCCCATGTATTTACTGCTATTGAGATCTTTACTTCTTCATACAGCTTCAAGTTACTGCCTAGTGTTTTTTTTTTTTTTTTTTTTTTTTGGCTGCCTTGGGTCTTCGTTACTGTGTGTAGGCTTTCTTTAGTTGCAGTGAGCGGGGGCCACTCTTCATTGCGGTGCACGGGCTTCTCATTGCAGTGGCTTCTCTTGTTGCGGAACACGGGCTCTAGGCACATGGGCTTCAGTAATTGTGGCTGGCAGGCTCTAGAGCACAGGCTCAGTAGTTGTGGCGCACGGGCTTAGTTGCTCCGCGGCATGTGGGATCTTCCCAGTCCAGGGCTCGAACCTGTGTCCCCTGCATTGGCAGGCATATTCTTAACCACTGTGCCACCAGGGAAGCCCTGCCTACTGTCTTTTAATTTCACCCTGCAGGACTCCCTTGAGCATTTCTTCCAGGGTGGGTCTAGTGGTAACAAACTCCCTTAGCTTTTGTTTTTCTGGGAACGTCTTAATTTCTCCCTCACTTCTGAAGGACAGTTTAGCCAGATATAGGATTCTTGGATGATTTTTTGTTGAAAACTGGACATCTGAATCTAATAATGTGCTAACTTTGGAAATCAGGTTCTCCTCTTTCCCAGAGTTTGCTAGATTTTGTTGTTTCTGTTGTTGTTGTTTTATTGTCATAGGCTGTCTCTGTACCAAGCCTGAGGTATAAACCTAAGGTCTTCTCAGGTCCTTTCTGAGCTTGCACTTTTCCCTGGGCATGCATAGTGACTTTCTAATTTTCCCCATATATGAAGGTGATTTTGAATGTCCTTGTCTTTGATACCTGGCTCCCCAAAAGAAAAAAGAGAAATATGAAGAGGGGAAGGTGCCAGTTCTCTAAATCCCCTAGGAGTCACATCAGCTGGAAGATGAGGGACTTACAGCAATGGTGGGAGGTACGACAATGATCACCTACACCTCTGTGATCAGAAGGAGCAATCAGTGATCAGAGCACAGATTCCCGATATTTGGAAGACAGGGTCCTTTTTGCCCACCTTGGTTCCTGCAAGCTGTGTGTAAGATGCTACAGGGACATGCACACAGCTGCCTGCCACGTGGCTGGGGATAGGGAATGGGTAGCTACTACTATGCTAAGAGCTGAAATTGACCAAAATTAAACTTCCAAGTCTTCCCCTGCAAGTGACAAGCCTTATTCAATAAACTCCAGAGTTCCAAAATAGTTATGTATGACAAATTCTGCCAGTGCAATTGTTATTCTAGGTGGGGAAACACATTTCCTGTTGCTTCTTACTCCACCACCTTCCCAGAATCCTCCTTGGCACATTCACCCTTGGGTCCCCTGTCTGTTCACCCCGTGCCCTAGCACATCTATACATGCAGGACCTCCAGTTTTCCTGTTCCACCCTCTACCTGGGTGTTCAGACTATTGAAGAGGTCATGAATTCCTCAGCAAGTGGCATCACAGCCACATGTCAGGATTTATTGGTCCCAGAGAACCAGGGACCCACCTCTTTAAATCTCTCAACTCCTCCTCCTCATCTTCTTGCAGTCATATATCCTGTTACATTTTTGCCTAATTTTCTACCAATGTGATCAAATTCCTGAGAAAAAGAGAGGGATCTTCATGCTCTGTGTATGTGTGTGTGTGTGTACACACATGTGGATATACTAGCACCTTCTTTTCTAAATCACAAAACCATACCAAGTTTGGGGTTTGGTTTTTCTTTTTTTTCTTTTTATTTTCTGCGCGGTACGCAGGCCTCTCACTGCTGTGGCCTCTCCTGTTGCGGAGCACAGGCTCTGGACGCGCAGGCTCAGCGGCCATGGCTCACGGGCCCAGCCGCTCCGCGGCATGTGGAATCTCCCTGGACCGGGGCACGAACCCGTGTTCCCTGCATCGGCAGGCGGACTCTCAACCACTGCGCCACCAGGGAAGCCCTTTTTTTCATTTTTTTAAAGTTAAAGTCTGTCAATAAATTTCCCCCAAGCTCTCTGAGTTAACTACAGACCGTAGGGTTGTTTGAAAGATTCTTGGAAAAACTTAACATCTACAAGAAGTTGAACAAGGAAAACCAGCCCATGAGCATGCATGCTTGATGCCTCTGAGCCTGGAGCAGGTCCTCCGACCATGTCTGATAGAAAGAAGTGGTGACATGTCGCCTCCCATCTCTCCCCTCACTGCCTCTCACCCTCTGAGTGATGTTGGTCTCACTTGTGAACTAATAAACACTGGGTTGATGGGAGGGGAGACTGCAGGCTTCTTTACCCTGAAGAGAACTGCAGCTTGACTGGGCTGCTGAACTAGGCCTTTGTGAGGAAAGAGTTCCCCCAGCTCTCCTCCCCCACCCTGTAAATGCCCAGGGAGAAAAGTCCCACAGGGGAGTGAGTAACCCTCACAGTCGTGGCTGGCCAATTCCTTGCTTGCCTGCGAGTTCCCAGAGGAAATGCAAACAAATCAGACTACGCTTGGCTGCTGGCCAATGAATCTTTTAACTTCTTCAATAAAAAGTCTTTAAAACTTTGATTCTGACCCAAATCTTCTGCTCTAGCATAAAAACTGCTGGGCCTCAAGTCTCTCTGTTGAGGGAAACAGTGTGTCTGTGGCATTTGAATAAGGATGTTTATCTCAGAAATGGTTCCTTGAGCTCCACCAGGTTCTATAATAAGCTCACTGCATCTCACTTCAGCCTTCAAACCTTCCTGAATATCTGGTGTGTGCTTACCTACACCCCTTATAGCAGTTGTTGGGTGAATTTACTTGTGAATGCTCGTAACTCCATCTTCTTTCTTTGTAAGCCCCCAATTATGCTTTGTAAGAGGGCCCAGAGGTTGCTGAGTTTCCACTGAAACCAGGACAAGAGAGAACAAACACTCAAGCAGGAGGCACTTAAAAGGTGTTGGTCACTGGTATTCACTATCCAAAGTGGTCCTGGAGCTACCACATTACAAAAAATAAAAAATAAAAATAAACTTAAAGAATTGGTGAGATATAAGGTATAGCTTTGTTTTCTTTTAGACTAAATGGTAAATTAGATTTTTTTTCATTCCCCCTTTGTTGCCGCTTACTTCCAAAGCAGATTATATGGCAGATACCTACTCTCTAAAGCCACATCTCCTGCCCTTATAAACAGAAGTCTCAGGAGGAGGAAGAATCAAGTTTTCCAGACCTAGGCATCTCTCCTCGTCTCAAATCAATACTCGTACCACCTTTACTTCCACTTCTTCCTAGAAATAATATTACTGAGTTCACTTTGAGCCTTTGAGAGGAAGTCTGGAGGAAATCAGTTGCCAGCAAACCACTAAGCAGTGGTTTTTTAATCTACCCTGTCACCAATTTACCTATACAACATGGACATTCAAACAGCAGCTGAACCCTCCAATGTGTCTCCTGGGTATTGAACTTGAACCTCCTCAACCTGAAATCTGCCAGCTCCAAACCTGTAGCATACCTGGGAACCCAAAGCCATCATAAGGTTCCCCAGAAAATCTCAAATAGCTGGAAAAGTAACTGGGAGCAAGAGAGGATTCCAAACTCAAAGAGAGAAGAGAGAATCACAGATCAGACCCCAGGCATATTTTTTCAGAAAATTGGCATGAGCAATCATTGTTAACCCATTTCTTTATTTGCTCCCTTAATTAACACCTTCACAGAGTCAACCCCAAACTGTTCATTTCCACCTAAATGACTTTTAGTGACAATAGATGGGAACCAACTCCATTTCAGAATTAATTTCCTTTAATGGCACACTTCCAGATGTGTCACAGGGCACTGAGTGTTATAAAGTAACATTTTTTGTTACTGTTAAAGTGCCAGTTTAAATTTATATGTACAATATGTGCTGAGTCTAGTCTGTTAGGTCACCACCAAATCATTTCTAAAGATGAACACCATTAACCAGAGGGGGGGAAAAAGAGGTTCTAAAGATGTCTGCTCCTCACATTTCCTATTTAGGCATCCTTTCTCTCTTTTAGCCTGGTGGCTATACACAATACACATCATTCCCCCCCTTCCCCCACCCCCCCACAATTTACTTTAGTCACCCATTAAACAATTTCATTCTATCATAATGTTTGTGGATGAAATGTGATACTTGACCTCATTTTGTTCTGTTTTCATTATCTTGTTACCACTATATTCAAATATTTACATGGAAACTTCTAAAATTGGCCAGAACTCTGTTGGAGCAGACAAATTATGAAGCAGATGAAATAACATATTCGTAGATATTTATAATGTAACTTGCTAAAGCACTATGAGGTCAACTCCTCATATGAAGATAATATTACTAGTGCTGGTATTTATGGCAAGTCATAAATGACTATGTTGGATGCCTGTTTTGGGTAATGGCTTTTTGGGTTTTGGAAGAATCCCTCACTGTAGGTCACTTTATTTGATATTACTCCTTTCCCTGGGGAATTTCTGGATGACGGTTTAAGGGCAGGCTGATCCTGGAGGGAGGCAGCCAAGGTTTCATATAAAGGGGTGTGGTCATTGTCACCTGCCCAGGTAAACAGTGGTTTCTGTTGTTCTCAGGTTGTAGCAAGTCCTATCTCAGGCTGTCTTGAGGCAGTCGAGGATTCACAAAGCTGCGCATTTGCTTCTGCTTCCTCTCTGCTTCCTCTATTTCTGTCCTTGTTCCCTACAAGAACTAGAACCTGATTGTTTTGGAGCTCAAACACAATTGCCTGCCCTGTCATTTCTCCATCTCACCATCCCTGCCCTCCCCTGAGCCATTAACCCAAATTCCTCCTCCATGCTACAATTTTACCCCTAGAGAACAGGACTTAGCTATTCTGTTGATCAGCAGACCTTGCTTGGAGGCCCACTTCAGGAAAACAAATAACAGAAAATTTCCTGCTGTTTTCAATCTATGGTCTCTCTGAGCCCATCTTGTTTCACTTCTGGCTTCCCAAATTCTGGTCCGTTTGAGAAAACAGTCTCTCAGCAGAAAGGACCGACTTAATGTAAGCACCACACACTTGGAGAAATTTTAGGAGTTCCTAGGGAAAAGCCTAAAATTCTAACATTGGGACTCTTTCTTTTGAGTAAAGCATCATATTGCCATACATTTCTGTGCAAAGTTTAAATATTCCTGAGAAGGATACACAGTAATCCATTATCATGTCTAACACCTTGGAACAGCTGTAGGTCAAATAGCTAGCTGTTTTCTTGGAAAACAATGTAATGGAATATTGATGTGGCAAGTTTTGATAGAAGATAGAGGACAGGGTACATAAAATACAGAAAACCCAGGAAGGCATAGCACAGTAACCCTAAGTAGATTCCCATAATGGAATGAAGTGGGCAACATTAAGCACCTAAAGATTATGACAAAAAGAAAATAGAAAGGAGCTCTGAATCAATCAAAGTTCAGTCAAGAAAACAGAAAGCACTCCAGACATTTCAAATGAGAGAATTTGGTACAGGGAATTGATTATCAAGTTGATGAAGGCTGAGAAGCCTAACAGGGTACATTAATGCACCCCAAAGATTGGCAATGACATGAACCCAAGCTGCCACCAATCCCTAGGGCTGAAGGGACCATGAAAAGAGGCAATGTTACTAACTCTCAAGAGGTAGGGTATCCTTTTTTTTTTTTTTTTTTTTGCGGTACGCGGGCCTCTCACTGTTGCGGCCCCTCCCATTGTGGAGCACACGCTCCAGACGCGCAGGCTTAGCGGCCATGGCTCACGGGCCTAGCCGCTCCACGGCATGTGGGATCTGCCCAGACCAGGGCACGAACCCGTGTCCCCTGCATTGGCAGGCGGACTTTCAACCACTGTGCCACCAGGGAAGCCCAAGGGTATCCATTTTTGAATAAAAATTTGAAGTAGATTTTAGGCATGTTCTCGCTCCCATTTCCATGTAACCCCCTTTTTCAGGATTCCCAGCCTGGGAGAGAAGACCTCTTTATAGATTACATAAAAGATTAAAGAAAGCCACTGTACCCCCATGGAACTCAGTCTAGATCCCATTTGGCATCAAAGAAATGTTGAGTCCTTTCAGGTCTTTGAATAAACGTAAAGGAGAGAAATGAATTTGATCAACCCTTGCCCCAGCTGCCTCTCTCCCCCAGTCCATCAGAGGTAGGGCGACCATATATCCTTAGTTTGCCAAGGACAACCTCAATATATGCTTGTCCTGGTATCACATCTTTTTAGCATATGTCCTGGAATTTTCACCTTTTAATAAAGTATTATTAAGAGGTAAAACTATAAAACTCTTAGAAGGAAATATAGGTGAAAAATCTGCATGACCTTAGATTAGGCAATGATTTCTTAGATATGACACCAAATGCACAAGCAATCGAACAAAAAAATAGATAAACTGGATTCATCAAAATTAAAAACTTTTGTGCTTTCAAAAGACACTATTAAGAAAGTGAAAAGACAACCCACAGAATGCGGATAGTATTTGCAAATCATCTGATAAGGGTCTTGCATCCATAATATATAAAGGACTCATAACTAAACAATAAAACAACAAATAACCCAGTTTCAAAATTGGCAAAAGGTTAACAGACATTTCTCCAGAAAAGACGTGATGTTGAGCACATGAAAAGATGCTGAACATCATTAGAATTAGGGAAATGCAAATCAAAACCACAATGATATATCACTTTACCCACTTCACACACTAGATATAACAAAAATAACAGAAAATAACAAGTGCTGATGAGGATGTGGAGAAATCTGAATCCTCATGCATTGTTGGTGGGGATGTAAAATGGTGCAGCCACTGTGGGAAACCATGTGGCAGTTCCTCAAAAAGTTCAATATAGAGTTACCATATGACCCAGCAATTATACTCCTAGGTGTATACCTAGGAGAACTGCAAACATATATTCATGTAAAAATTTATACACAAATCTTCACAGTAGCATTATTCATGATAGCCAAAATGTAGAAACAATCCAAATGTACATCAACTGGAGTGGATAAACTAAATGTGGTATATCCATACAACAGAATATTAACAATAAGTATTGCTAAATGCTACAACACGGATGAACCTTATGCTACGTGAAAGTAGACAGACACAAAAGACCACATATGGAATGATTCCGTTTTTATAAAATGTCCAGGATAGGCAAATCCATAGGTACGAAATAACATTAGTGGCTGTCAAAGGGTGGGGAGATGGCAAAATTGGTACTAACTGCTAATTGGCACGGGGTTTCTTTTGGGGTTGGTGCAAATTAGATAGTGGTGATGACTGTTCAACATACTAAAAAACACTGAACTGTACACTTTAAAATGATGGATATTATGTTATATGAATTACATCTCAACAAAAAATGCTAAAATTTAACAAACATATATAGTCTTCAGAGAATATTATCAACAATTTCAAACTTATTAACTGTAAAATGCAACTTTGAAGAAGATTACAGGCAACTTTGAGAAAAAAGTTAATAACATATCTTTCAATGCATTCTTCAAAAAAACACCAGTGACATGTCTTGGGACAGAAATGGCTAGGAAATGTGAGTATGTTCCAAGAAAAATAATTCTGCTTATGTTATTTTTTTTTAATGATCAGATAATCAGTGTAAAGACATAAACTTTTGCTTTGATATACATGGATTTGTGTTTTTTTTCCCCCAAAATTTGTTGAAAATAGTTTTTTATTTTATTAATCCACCAATATAACAAAAGCAATTTATTCATCAATGAATATTTCAAAAATTATATAATTCAAATTATATTTAAGCCATCATTCACTTTTAAGCTCTTGAGAGCAGTCAGGGCACAATGGCCAAGAAACTTAATATTAAGAGGATCTCAAGTTGATGTGGCTGGAATAATTATTTCATTAAATAATTATATATGTACCTGTGTGTGTGTATCTGTGGATGTATGCTGGATTAATCTGCTTATCACTCATTTTTGGTGGTGATTATTCTTCTAATAAAAAATAAAACCAAAAAAATACCAGTGAATAATCAATTACCAATGATTAATTTGTTAAACATAGTTTTCCTCTGGCTTCACAATTAACTGTTGCAATTAAATAAAATAATCACAGCATTATATAATTTCCTGCCAAATTAATCTAAAGTAAAAAGAAATTACTATAATTTCTCAATTTTCTTTAGACTAGCTGGACTTTTATCATTCAGAATGGCTCCAAATCTGGAAGTAACCAAGAAAAAGCAAAATGTGTCTCTCTCCAGTAGAAAAAGAAAAACCCTCCCAGTGACAGGCTTGTCAATCTGCTCACAGAAGTTATGGCACCTTCTTATTGGCAGAACACCCAAAGGGCCAGCTGCTCCTCACCAAAGCCAAGAGGTGTCAAAGAAAAAAAGGAAATAAGAAAATAGGCAGATGGTATTCAAGGACGATCACAAAATCCCAATCTAAGTCCTAACTCTACTGCTAGATATCTGTGTGACCTTAGGCAAGTCACTTAAACTCTCTGAGCCTCAGTTTCCTCAACAATAAAATAGGAAAATAATATCTGTCTTCAGGGCTTTAGGGAGATTAAGCCCATGATAGTGTTTGGAACAAACCTCTGACCCAGTGGCACTCAATAAATGTTTTCTGGTTGTTTTGATGACAAATTACTTTTCGTTGGAGCCCTTTTGGATTTAATTAGGGGTAGAAAGTCATTATAGATAGTAGATAAATTATATAGAGGAGCTTGCAGAATACAAGTTGGGAACCCCCTAATGTAAGGGAAGTTGACATTTTAATTTTATTTTATTTTAGCTGTGCCACGCAGCATGCAGGATCTTAGTTCCCTGAACCAGGGACTGAACCCATGCAGTGGAAGCGTGGAGTCTCAGGCACTGGACCACCAGGGAAGTCCCGGAGGCTGATATTTTAAACCAGCTTTGTACTCTTTAAAACAGAGAGGACAAATAAGTTTCATTCTGAGTGGCAACTCAGACTAACTAGTAGTGGATGCCTGAAGTGCTATGGCAGAAAGGATTCTGAAGTTGAGTCCTGAATCCAGGGGCAGGAGGGATGTGATAGATTGCGATGTCCACCCCGACCTCAGAAGAGGAAGTGATGGCACATGCCATTCCTTATCTTCTATGCACAAAAGACAAACCTGCAATGACTGTGGTAGCCAACTTCATAAGAGAAACTCAGACAAGTAATAGTACTTCTTAAACCAAGAAATATTTTAGTTGAGAAACAATTTACTTCAAAAAAGAAAAAAACTAACAGAAATGCCAATACTGGTAAGATCTATGACACTACAGGGACAACTCTTCATGAATATCCTACTTTTCTGACTTCTGCCCTTGAAACTTGAGGGAGAGGTTGGGAAGGTACACTCTGTTGGACAGCCCAGGAGCTGACAACACTTTCAACATTTATAAGTTTCATGTCCTTGGAAGGAAACTTTGAGAAACAACAACCCTCTCCCTTGCTCCCTCACTCCCCAAAATACCTACTATTCACAGACAAATCAGTGGTTCAAAGTCCACAGTATTCTCCCACAAAGAACATTCCCAAATACCACTGCTGATACTGGAGTTTTTAGCCTGGAGTTGTTCCAGCAAAGGCCTCTGCTTGTGCCCTTCTGGCCTGCCTGGCAATGTCTGTTGATGCAAGTCTTCAGAGGCTTCACTCTGATGGGAAGATTTAAGAAGTCCTCTTCTACTCCACTCTGTTTTCTTAATCAACACTTAGCTGCCACAATAAGGGGCTCTCCCTTTTGATGCTAACTGTACTCCCTAATTATAGGTTCATTATCTTTAATAACCTGGCCAAACCTAAAACATACAGAGGAGGGTTCTGTGTCTACAAAGAGTGACACATGCCTCTCCTTTCCAAATTTTATACTGAATTTGATCAAGTGCCTCAGGAATCCCTAGAATAGGGTAGGAATGTGTCCTTTATGAAATCAAAACCTGGTTAGGGCACTACCTCTTTCGACCAAGAGTAACAAGAACTGAATTTACCCTCTTGCCTTAAATAACTAGGAAGCTGGCGAAATTATATGAAATCGTGATTTATTTACACTTTGAGAAACAACCAGCAAAAGACTCTAATTTCCCTGAAAGAAGGGGAACAAAAGCAAGGCGAGCCCTGTGATTGTCCCACCTTACTACCTGGAAGCAGTTTCCAGGGCACAGGATAGGGAGGAAAAGTTCTAAGAGTTCAGGGAGGCCAGGATGGCTATATTTGGGGATAGAAACAGTTTATGTTACACCAGCCAAAGTGCTCTCAGGACACACAGGAAGAATCCTCAGAAAGGTGTTGCCTTAGTGGGGATAAACTAACCCTAGACTAAAGATTGTTCTGGACCAAGCCTAATAAGCCTTAGAGGCAGGTCTTGAAAAGATCAATCCGATTCCAAGTACCTTAATCAAGCACCAGAACAAACCCAAACACCATGTAAAAGAATATAGTAAAATCTAGCACCCAACAAGCTAAAATTCACAATGTCTGGCATGTAAAAAAAAAAAAAATACTAGGCATGCAAAAAGGCAGAAAAATATGACCAATAACAGGAGAAAATACAATCAATAGAAACAGACACAGTCCCCAGGTATAATGGTTAGCACTCTGGACCCTGAAACAGACACAGAAATGACAAGAGATGCCGGAATTATTCAAAAAAGACATTACAACGGCTATCAAAAATACACTCCAGGTACTTCCCTGGTTGTCCAGTGGTAAAGAATCCGCTTTCCAATGCAGGAGATGCAGGTTCGATCCCTGATCAGGGAACTAAGATCCCACATGCCACGGGGCAACTAAGCCCCGCACGCCACAACTACTGAACTCACGTGCCTCAACTAGAGAGCCCACGTGCTCTGGAACCCACACGCCACAACTACAGAGCCCACGCACCCTGGAGCCTGCACGCCACAACTACAGAAGAGAAAACCCACATGCCACAACTAGAGAGAAGCCCGCATGCCACTACAAAAGATTCCACATGCCTCAGTGAAGATCCTGTGTGCTGCAACTAAGACCCAACGCAGCCACAAATAAAATAAAATAATCTTTAAAAAAATAAATAAAAAATAAAAATAAATAAATAAAATTACACTCCATATGTTTAAGAAACTAGGAGAAAATCTGAGCATGATGAAGAAAGAACATGAAGATATAAAAAGGACCCAAATGGAACCTCTAGGGATGAAAAATATTATGTCTGAATTGAAAAACACATTAATAGCAGTTTAGACAAAGGTATGTTAGACATAGGAAGGAGACAAAGACAAGAACAAATAGATAAATTCTTCCAGAAGTTGAGGGAAATTCTTCCTTTTATTATTATTATTATTATTATTACTACTACTACTACTTATGTTTTGGCCATGCCACACAGCATGTGGGATCTTAGTTTCCTGACCAGGGATTGATCCCACGCCCCTGCATTGGAAGCATGGAGTCTTAACCACTGGACTGCCAGGCAAGTCCCTGAAATTCTTCCTTTTTTTTTTTTTTTTTTTTGCAGTACACGGGCCTCTCACTGTTGTGGCCTCTCCCGTTGCGGAGCACAGGCTCCGGACGCGCAGGCTCAACGGCCATGGCTCACGGGCCCAGCCGCTCCGCGGCATGTGGGATCCTCCCAGACCGGGGCACGAACCCGTGTCCCCTGCATCGGCAGGCGGACTCTCAACCACTGCGCCACCAGGGAAGCCCCTGAAATTCTTCCTTTTAAGAAGACATAATTCTCTTGGAATTGCCATTAAAGTTTAAGGACAATGGATTTAATGTTAGGATTAGCAGCAAGGAAGAAATAATCACTGATTGTTTTTTCTAGATTTGATTTTTATAGGTCTATAAATTGAGATCTTGGTTGAATGTTAGTTCCAAGATAACACTCTTCCATAGAAATATAATGTAGTCACATATTTAAATTTAAATTTTCTAGTAGCCACATTAAAAATAAAAATAGGTAAAATTTTAGTAATATATTTTATTCAGTCTAATATATTTGAATATTATAATTTCAATATTGTTAATATAAAATTTTAATATTTTACATTTTTGTACTAAGTCTTTAAAATCCAATGCTTATTTTATACTGAAAATACATCTCAGTCCTGACTAGTCACATTTCAAGGGCACAGTTACCACATGTGGCTAGTGGCTAACATATTGGACAACATAAGTCTATGCAGTTGCATTAGTCAGGGTAATACTAGGTGTTGCAACAAACCCAAAAGCCATAGTGGCTTAACACAACCCAAGACTTATTGTAAATTCAGGTTACAGTCCAAGGAGGTTGATTGGGAAAAGAACTCTGCCTCATTCAGGGACTCAAGCTTCTTTTAGCCAGTGGCTCCATTGTCTCCTTTCTGGAGACTTTCACCAGATTCTCTTTATCCAGCCACCTAATGAGCAAAGAGTAGGGCATGCCACTGAAGGAGCATCAGCTATGGGCACAAACTCTCTTCACAGCAAATCACCATCATACAAGAGCCCAGCCAAACCACATACGCACTGAAGACCTCTGCTTGTATTACATTCACTAACATTCCATTGGCCATACCAACAAGAATGGAAGGAGAAAGGAGAAGGGGAATGAAATATGCTGAACAAAGAACCGTCACATCATGGATGGTTCAATTTGAAAAGTCTCTGGAAAAGGAGAAATTAAAGCTGAGCAACTGGTGTGTTTCCTTCTCCACTGGTAGTGGTAGCCTTGCTGCTCCCATATTCTCCAAGAAAGACAGAGCATAGATTAATAATAAGCAAAAATATGATATGAAAAAACTGATTATTATAGAAAGTGGCTCAAACTTCATTACTAGGGGCATCTTAATGACCTACAATCTTTTTTTGGAAACCCCTTTTTAAACAGTAAAATAAAACATAGATACAGAAAACCACACTATAAAAATGGATAACTTAATAAATTTTTTTAAATTTTATTGAAGTATAGTTGATTTACAATGTTGTGTTAATTTCTCCTGTACAGCAAACTGAATCAGTTATATATATATTCTTTTCCATCATGGTTTATCACAGGATATTGGATATAGTTCCCTGTGCTATACAATAGGACCTTGTTGTTTATCCATCCTACATGTAACAGTTTGCATCTGCTAATCCCAAACTGCCAATCCTTCCCTTCCCAACCACCCCTTCCCCTTGGCAACCACAAGTCTGTTCTGTGTCTGTAGGTCTGTTTGTTTCATAGATAAGTTCATTTGTGTCATAGTTTAGATACCACATATAAGTGATATCATATGGTATTTGTCTTTCTTTCTGACTTACTTCATTTAGTATGATAATCTCTAGGTCTATCCATGTTGCTGCAAATGGCATTACTTCATTGTTTTTCATAGCTGAGTAGTATCCCATTGTACATATATACCACATCTTCTTTATCCATTCACCTGTCGATGGACATTTAGGTTGTTTCCATGTCTTGGCTATCGTGAACAGTGCTGCTATGAACACAGGGGTGCATGTATCTTTTCAAATTATAGTTTTGTCTGGGTATATGCCCAGGAGTGGGATTGCTAGATCATATGGCAACTCTATTTTTAGTTTAGTTTTTTTTTTTTGCAGTACGCGGGCCTCTCACTGTTGCGGCCTCTCCCGTTGCGGAGCACAGGCTCCGGACGCACAGGCTCAGCGGCCAAGGCTCACGGGCCCAGCCACTCCGCGGCATGTGGGATCCTCCCGGGCCGGGGCACAAACCCGCGTTGCCTGCATCAGCAGGCGGACTCTCAACCACTGCGCCACCAGGGAAGCCCCTATTTTTAGTTTCTTGAGGAACTTCCAGTACTGTTTTCCATAGTGGCTGCACCAATTTACATTCCCACCAACAGTGTAAGAGGGTTCCCTTTTCTCCACACCCTCTCCAGCATTTGTTATTGTAGACTTTTTAATGACAGCCATTCTGACTGGTGTGAGGTGATACCTCATTGTAGTTTTGATTTGCATTTCTCTAATAATTAGTGATATGAACATCTTTTCATGTGTCTATTAGCCATTTGTACGTCTTCTTTGGAGAAATGCCTATTTAGATCTTCTGCCCATTTTTTCAATTGGGTTGTTTGGTTTTTTTTTGTTACTGAATTGTATGAGCTGTTCTTGTATATTGGAAATTAAGCCCTTGTTGGTTGCATCATTTGAAAATATTTCTCTCGGTTCATAGGTTGTCTTTTCATTTTTTTTATGGTTTCCTTTGCTATGCAAAAGCTTATAAGTCTGATTAGGTCCCATTTGTTTATTTTTGCTTTTTTTTTTTTTTTTTTTTTGCTGTATGCAGGCCTCTCACTGTTCTGGCCTCTCCCGTTGCGGAGCACAGGCTCGGGACGCACAGGCTCAGTGGCCATGGCTCACGGGCCCAGCCGCTCCGCGGCATGTGGGATCTTCCCGGACCGGGGCACGAACCCGTATCCCCTGCATCGGCAGGCTGACTCTCAACCACTGCGCCACCAGGGAAGTCCTGTTTATTTTTGCTTTTAACTTAATAAATGATTAATAAGGGGGAAACTGTTGTAATACCACCCAGGTCAAGAAATAATACTTTGCCAACCACCCAAAAAGCCACTTAGTGGGCCCAATTCCAACCACAATCTCCTCCCTGCCCCAAAGTAACATCCCAACATTTATTACAATCAATTCCTTGCATTTCTTTTAGTTTTAATAACCAACTATGCATCCCTAGACACTATAGTTTAGTCTTGCCCATTTTTAAGAAACTTGATATGTCTCTTTTAATCCAAAGATTCCATTCCATCTCTTTCTTTTCCTTATCTGTTTAAGGTCTCTAGGGTTTTCCACAGTCTGAATTTTGCTGACTGCAAACCTGTGATGCAGTTTAACTTATTCCTGTCTCCTCTGTATTGTGAGTTGCAAGCTGGCAACTTTATCCAGAGACTTAACAAACTCATATTATTCTACCACTTTGGTTAAGATTATAGGTGATTTGTATTCTTTCATTGGGAGGCACAAAACATCTAGTTGCCTTTCTCTGTGGTATTAAGTCTTTAGTGTTCAATACCTAGATCCATTAATTCACCGAAGATTGCAAAATATATTCTATCATTTGTTTTTCATTTATTAGCAGGAATAGTTTATTAAGAGATGCTTCTCTTTATCTACCATTTGGTTATCCAATGGTTTAATCTCTTCATTTGCTAGTTTTCAACACAATGAATTTATTCCCTACAATCCTCCAACAGTAAGTGTTATGAACTCAAGGATTTAAGCATATTTGGATTTCAATGCATACCTACATTGAAGCTAAAATTATCTCATTTTTGGCCAGTGGGAGCCTCTTCAAGTTAGCTACTGTGTTCTATGTTATGACTTTACTGGTCTTTGATAGATTCTTTGTTACCTGGTATAAAAGATATTTCAGGCTCATCTCACATACTTTCTGTCCCAGATCTGGAATCAATCATTTCTTTGAGAAGCCTTAGTTTCTTTTAGTGGGAAATAGTGTTATACTTCAGGACCATAATCTGGACAGTAAGGGCATATGTGTGTGTGTGTGTGTGTGTGTGTGTGTGTGTGTGTGTGTGTGTGTGTGTGTGTGTGTGTGTGTGTACCCTCAACACAAAACGAGAACTACAGAATTTATTCACCATCCTCTATATTATATCTGTATTTACTTTCCTCCACTCTGAGAATACTGGTCTCAAGGATACAGACTATTGTAAAATTGAAATACCCCATAATTACTCATTTGTTTTATCCCACATTACACAGAGTCTCAGATAATACTACCACTACTGTTACAATTACAAAAAACTTTTTTGATTTTGCATATGCTTTTTATATTTCCCTCCGTTCTTTCAGTTGTATTGTATCTGCATTGTTAGTGCATATAGCCATTATATATTATACCTTCTCCCTTTTAATTCTCATTTATTCCTAGTTCTACAAATAATCATACATTCAATGCTCACAACCAGTCCTTATGAATCTCATTCTCTAGTAGCTTCCCCCGGAAGGGTTCATAGGAACAATACTCCCTGTCTACTTATATGTTGATAGCAGTTTGGTCTCTTTAAACTTGGAGATCAGTTTTACTGAGTGTAAAATCGTTGGTTCACATCTTCCTTTGAGTATCTAAAATATATTATCCTATTTTCTTCTGGTATAAGCATGTGTCAGTCTGATAATAATCTGACTTCTTTATAAGTTTCTTGCTATTTTTTCTTAGATGACTAAGGAATTTTTTCTATTTTTAAAAGAGTTTAGTAATCTTACTAGAATGCCTTGTCTTGGTGTTTATCAGTTGATAGTCTCAGGTATACAGTGTACTCCCTCTAGCTACAAATTTTTTTTTTTTTTTTTTTTTTTTTTGTGGTATGCGGGCCTCTCACTGTTGTGGCCTCTCCCATTGTGGAGCACAGGCTCCGGATGCGCAGGCTCAGCGGCCATGGTTCACGGGCCCAGCCACTCCATGGCATGTGGGATCTTCCCAGACCAGGGCACGAACCCATGTTCCCTGCATTGGCAGGTGGACTCTCAACCACTGTGCCACCAGGGAAGCCCCCAATTTTTCTTTTTAAATTGTACTTTCAGGAATGTCCCCTTGAGTTACCCTGTTTAGGATTTGTTTTGGTCCTGTGCTTTGGATTTCTTCTTCAGGAGCTCCTATAATCCATATGTTGGACTTTCTTTGCCTATCTTCAATATTTGATACTTTCTCTTGAATATTTACCTCTACTTCACTTAATTTAAAAATATCCTCAGGCTTCCCTGGTGGTGCAGTGGTTGAGTATCCACCTGCCAATGCAGGGGACACAGGTTCAAGCCCTGATCTGGGAAGATCCCACACGCTGCGGAGCAACTAAGCCCGTGCACCACAACTGCTGAGCCTGTGCTCTAGAGCCTGTGAGCCACAACTACTGAGTCTACATACTACAACCACTGAAGCCTGCATACCTAGGGCCCGTGCTCCACAACAAGAGAGGCCACCGCAATGAGAAGCCCATGCACTGCAAAGAAGAGTAGCCCCCGCTCACCACAACTAGAGAAAGCCCGCGCGCAATGAAGACCCAATGCAGCCAAAAATAAATAAATAAAATATATATTTTTTTAATCCTCATTTTCATCCTCTATTTCCTTTAAGGCATTATTTTTTGTGTTTATTCACATTTGTGTTTCTTCTAGTTTAGTTTACAGTTCTGAAATTTTTAATTTTTATTTCTTCCCTGATTTCTGTCACATTTCCGAGTTTATATAGTACTAATATATGCTGTTCTTTCACATCTTAAATCATTTTTAAAATTTCATCTAGCTTGTTCTGAAACAGTAGGTTAACAGTTTTGATCTATTTTGTGAGCATGTTATACTAGTGTGCTTTTATTTTCTGTAGGGATATTATCGCACGTCTTAATATCTCTCTCCCTCTCTCTCTCATAATAAGTTTATATGGGAGTTGACCATAGTATTTTTCTGTTGCTTATATTTTTATAAAATTATTTTCCTAAATATTTAGAGACACTTGAAAATAGCTTTTCTAACTTCACAAAGCTTTTTCTGTTTCTTCTATAATGTTAAAAAATATGGCAACTTGCTTTCTGATGTTTTCTTACTCTGCTAAATTTCCTCACTTTTATCTGGACCCTCTCTTTCCTTCATCGTTACTGTCCCCTCTTTTTTCTTTTTTTCCATAATGATGTTAATAAGCTGATATAAGAAACTGGTAAGATTATGATCACATGAACCACTATGTGCATTACCTCATTTCACAGTAACCCTATAAGGTAGGTATTATTATTATCCCCATTATACAGATGAGAACTGGGGCACAGAGTGTTTAAGTAATTTGCCCAAAGGCACAAATTAGTAATTAGTGAAGCCAAGAATTAAAATGTGACGACCCAACTTCAATTTGCAAGTTACCTAATGATTTCTACCGTACTTTCCCACTCGGACTTGAGAGACCCTCATCTCTCAAATCCTACCATGCTATCATTTTAAGAGCAAACCTAAGCTTGCTAAATTCAAACACTAAGCTGATACTGCCATAGGACCTACAGCTTTTTCCTCCTCTGTACCTACCCAATCTTTCCAAATAATGCCATTACTTACCTCCCACTCAATAGCTAATTACTTTTAATCAATCCCCACTGCAGGAAGGAGTGTGGGGAAAACACAACCAAAAAAAAAATCCCACTGAGGAAGCATGGGGTGAGATAGCATCTAAAACTGAGGTTCTCAAACTTGGCTGCATGTTGTAATTACCTGTGGAGTTAAAAAATAACTGGAGTCTATGTCTGACACCTGAGAGAATCTGATTATGGTCTAGGGTATGGGATTTTAAAAAGGTCCCCAGTCTAGTGGATAGCATGGTGATTATACTTAGTAATATTCATGTTGTATATTTGAAATTTGCTAAGACCTTAAGTGTTCTCACCACACACACACAAAAGTAACTATGTGAAGTGATGGATGTGTTAATTAACTTGATTGTGGTAATCATTTCACAATATATATTAAATCATCATGTTGGACAACTTGAAAAAATCACACTGCACAACCTAAATATGTACTTTTTTTTTTTTGGTCAATTGATGCATTTTTTTCCCCACACCACCAAGCAATTCCAATTCTAAGTGGACACACACTGGCTGTCCTACAAATTAACTCAATTCTGACACTATCTACCTGGAGATGGCAACAGATCTTAGAAATTAAAGGCTGTTTCGCAGGACTGCCCCACTTCAGACACCAATCACAAGTCCAGGTTGTCATCTATGCTAATGACCCAATGACTATAAACTGGAAGGTCCCACAACCTTTCTGCGGTTTAATTAATTTGCTAGAGTGGCTCACAGAATTCAGAGAAACACTTACTTACGTTTATTACGTTATTATAAAGGATATTAATATAAAGGATTCAGATGAACAGCCAGATGAAGAGGTACATAGACTGAGAAACAGAAGGGTCCCAAGCACAGGAATTTCTGTCCTCATTGGAACTGGGGTGTGTCCCCTCCCAGGATGTGATGCATTCACCAACACAGAAGCTCATCAAATCCCTTTGTTCAATAGTTTTTTTAGAGCTTAACCTCCAGCCCCCAAACCTTCCCCTTCCTTGAGGTCAGTGGGTAGGACTGAAAGTTTTAACTGTCTAATCACTTGGTCTCTCTGATGACCAGCCCCTTTCTGAGGCTGTGTGTGGGCCCCACTCCAAAGTCACCTCATTAGCATTAACTCAGGTGTGCTCAAAAAGGCTCCTTATGAGTAACAAAAGACACTCCTATCACTTCTGTAGGTGAAGACTGGTCCAATATTTGGGTTCAAATCATTTCATCTTTCCCATAGCTCACAAAAACTCTTCTATTTAACCCCATCAACCATCAACTAAGATGAAAAAACTAAATTCTTACATCTTGATATCCATCATCAATGAGGACCAGTTTGTTCTAGTCACTGATATTGCCCTTACCTTTATTAAATTATGTGGTAGCAGATCAGACCAAATGCCTCTCCCTAAGAATATATAAGCCTCGCCTCTGTTTCTATTTGTCACATAATATAAAGGGTGGAGAAGATGTGCAAACAAATTTCTAATTACTTTTCTCTCACTGAAGCACAAATAATCTCTAGGCTCTAGTCTCTAACAACTTGGCGTAAGTCCTGTCAGACCTCATCAGTGAAAAAACTTCCTGAAGTCAGCCATTTAGTCACATTGGCAACTTAATGTTTTAAGAAAGGAAAAGTATGCATCCACTTAGGAAAATAGTTTAAAATAAGTAAAGGAAATTGATTCTCTCTCGGAAAAAAGCCCATAAACTAGCTGCAACCACTTACGAGGACCCACTATTTTTTCAGCATTATAGGTAAACATGTTTGACTCTCCCCACTCGTAGGCCCATCTGCTCTGCATCCAGGCCACAATCTTTAAGTTTTCAGTTTTCTGGGACTCATTTTTGTGGGTATCCTCCTATCCTGGATCCATAAAGTTTCCCATGTGATGCAAATGAAACACATTTCCTTTTAAATAACTCCTTTTCCTGTGCTTTATCCCAGAGGGCCAGTTCTTTCCCAACTCCTCCTGACACTACTGACCTTATTAATGTCAATATAGTTGTCTCTCCCATTATCAGTTCTTACTTTGATAAAGAAATAAGTGATACTAATTTAGCTGGTAAATCTGCCTTATCATATTCAGTAGCTCCCTATCTTTAACTTCACTGACCAAATGTCTACTGCTTCCTGTCCTAGAACAAGTTCTTCTAGACCAGTAAGACTTCGTGGACATCAAAGTCCCCATTCTCCAAGTCATAATTTCTAGCTGTAATCACACTGCATTTGCAGAGATCTCTTAAATGACACGGCAAATTCTCATGGGACTTGGCCTTAAACTGGTAAGGTTCTCATCAAGTGGTCATATTTCCTCTCTCCTACCTGGTTCAAACTGGCACGAGCTATTTTCACTAGAACGCTTTTCTGCTGACTTATATCTATAAACCAGATCAGATCACTTTTCTTTATTTCTGGGAGAGCCACAGGATCACTAAAATCCCTTGATATTACATGGTCTCAGATTACTTATTTTGAGGGAACAGGTCTCTTTTGGCATTCATTCAATAAACTGAGTGACTGTCAGGTACCAGGCAAAAGGGACATAAAAATACACACCTGTTTCCTAACCATAAAAAGCTCATGTCTCTCATTATGCACACACATAACGAGTAACATTCATATAATCATTAACCCCAGTCCATTTGGCTGCAGGCCACCCTTCTTTTTAGTTACTGCAGTAGGTGTGAGGCATTTAAACCTCCTTTACCTTCTGTGGCCCAAAGATGGGGTTTCAAGTCTCAGAACATTTTTTCTGCTACACAGTATAGCCAACAAGAGGCATCAGTGAGATTTAAATACCATTTCTGATCTAGCTTTGTGTTTTAGGATACACAATATAGAGATGGCCAGGAGACTCAGAGTCTTTGGACACTAAGTCACCACCTGACTTACCGTGTTTCTTGCATCTTGAGGAGAGGAATACAGAAACAAAACACTCTGCTTTGAATGCTCTGGTCAGGCCAGGATGAAAGCAGGGGATAGGGACAGGCACCTGAGGATCGATCCATGCTCTAACCTGTCGGAAGCCCATAAAGTTTTCTCTGAATATCATACAGAAAGAGCAGTTATCTTTACTTTTAACCAATTAGATGACGTTCTTTGGGGCTGTAATGAGCATATTACTCTTTTCATCCCATTCCAATTGCTTCTGCTCTTTTTAGCTAATGCCTATCTAATTACTGAATAGTATTACTTTTATTCAGCTATTTAGATGATAAAGCATATATATAGACCAAAGAACAATATAGATCACTTAGTATTTATTACATGTTTAAATGATTTTTTTCAAATTACAGAATTCAACTCCAAAATAAGGTAATTAATTAATGCCTGGGAAGTTGTTATTCACTTGCATTTTTCCCTCCTCAATTTTGAAAACAAACACCTTAAACGACATGTGAATAGGTTCAGTGCACTTTTAGTGACTCAAAATCACGAGACAAAGACCACATTTATCCATTAAAAAAAAAAAGCTCGATATTTTTAAATATTCATGACATGAACTAAAATAAAGGAACAAATAAAATACTGCATTTTCACCACAATTGTTTTGGTAGACGACAGAATATTGTCTTGAATAATGCTCCTCTGCAGAGCGTCTGTGGTGCTTGGCATGCTTGGCACATTAGCCCTTGGTAACCGCTCGGCTTCCGTCTGCAGTTTTTTCAGAAGGATCCTTATTCGGGGGCCCACATTCCCCTGAGACTAATCTGCCTGACTCCACAGGGACTATTCTGGTGGGAGCCTGATCCTTCTTGCTCCACCTGCTCTTAAGGCTTTCTGGTCTTCCCTTCATTCTCCACAGATTCACACTTGTTGCCACCTGCATTCTCAGCAAAGATGCCCAGCACAGAACTCACACAGCTGAGTCTCCCCTACAATAGCTCTCACTCCAGATGATGCCCCTTTACTTGACTAAATTATGACTAGAAGGTAAAGAGACAATCTGCCCACAAAAATTGTTCTTCCTACTTCATAGTCACATCTCCTACAATGCAAAAAAGGTTGGTGATGCCTGATCTAGAACTTAAAAGATTAATTAGTTTAGGTAGAATATATACTGCTCTAAAGTTCACTAAAATCTACTCTTTCCTATTACTGTTTGTTTTAAAAACCATAAAAATATAAAAATGTAAACATTCTACTAAACATTTCAGTAGAAACTGTTACCTTACTTTCTATGTAGTGGGTTTAGAAAGAACAAAAGTGACACCATGTTCCCCTTGGCAGACCCCAAATCATGCTCCCAGCCCTAACCTACCATTACACATTTCCCACCATTAGACAGAGCTGTAGGCCAAGCATGTCTCTCATGACAACTGCTACTGTCACCCATGAACACCCTGTAACAAAGCAGCACAGTAGCTCACTGTAATCTGTCCCAGCTAGCTGTCCATCTGCTTGCTGGGCACCTTACATCCACTGCTCCACACCCAGCCTTGGTTACCATGCAAACACATGGAAGCAGGGACACAAAAAACAGAAGCACCTCTTTTGCCACACTCTACATCCCTTTGCAAAGTGAGAGGGCACTTCCTATCTCTTTGTCAGAGTATCAGCAGAACCAGGTAGGGTGGGAGGGTGCTGCTGACAGATGCAGGAATAAAGAGAAAGCTGATGAGTCTAGCCACCAGTGTCCACCACTCCCCCATCATTCACATTCCCTTCATCATGACACTGCTGGGAGCTTGAGGATGAATCTGATCTTCTATTCAAAAGAAGAAACCTACTCAGGAAATTCTAGCCAATTCTCATTGCTCTTGCAGCAAGGTTTCACTGTATGTTTTTTAAAAGCATGAAATTAACAAGGTGTTATTTTTTTTTAATGAGTAACTTATAAATTAATTTTTTAATGCTGCTTTTGTTTTTAGGGAGAGATATGCTAAACACAAATGACTAATGAACTCTATCAGCTTTGGGGAATCTCCTCAGCATCTTTATCAGCTATGATTAATAATGAGATAACCTAAAACCACAATTCCACACCTGGGTGATAAACAGTACCAATTAACCAGAGTATTAACTGCAATGACTTAAAACTATATTACCTGAATAGTTTCCATGGTGAAGTATCAGAAAAAGTGAAATAATAAATATTTTCCACAGCACCATAAGGTTTTATAAAATACTATTTCAGTCTTTAACATTAATGTATAATCTCAAGATTCTGGTCTATCATTCATATTAGGCTTAACCTCTTTTCTGACAAAGGCCATATATATAGGCACAACTATAACATAAAAATCATATATTTTACTGAAGAACCTGTATGGTATACTTAGACAGTCACTCTTCTGGTTGTATCCATTGAATACTAGTGGATTCAAAGCCCAGGAAAGATGGTTTTGCCGTTTATACTCTAATCACAAATTTTAATTTGCCAAAAAAAAAAAAAACCCAAGTGGAAACTAAGATATTTGCCATAACTAAAAAGTCCTTTTATACCTGTTTACTTTAGTACTGTGTGCTCTTTCAGGTTCTGTTTCTATACAATATTTTGTAAATGGCTCTGAGTTTGTAAAACAAGAATACAGTGAGTCACTTTGAATTTTAAAAATAAACGCAAGTGGAAAACAAATTTTATAGCCTAACTGTCTGCAATTATGTGTAACAAGTTACCTATAATAAAAACTGTACCACAGATTGGATCCCCCCAATATCCAACATGCTCATGGATCTCCTGAACTATTAGTGTGTGCTGTGCCAACTTAGATCAATACTGATCTAAGCAAAACATTATTGAAAGTAATGACTTGCCTACCAAAAAGCATACATTGCATTCCAAAGCCAAATTTGAATTCGATTTGGGATTATTAAGTCCATGTCTCCCCTCCATTAATGCAGAGAACTGAGAGTTGGCTTTACTATAAATCAGCTAGCACTAGAGTAAATCTGCTATAAAATTATTTATAACAAAATAAATATTTTCAGTCCCTCTACACTAAGTGATATATAAATCATTAGCAGTTTATAACATTAGCTTAGGTCACTGTTTTAGGACCCAAACATACTGTACAATCCTGAGTAAAAGGTTAGGGGTACAGTTTCTTGGGGATCTTTCTTGATCAGGAATCATAAAGAAAACACATAAAACCACACTTATAATAATCCCCATTTTCATTAGAAGTACCATGAGTCCTTTTTACTTTGGTAAATAAGTTTATCTATGTAAACCATTTATTTTGATGGAGTAAAATATAAGCAGAGCTTCTGCTAGGATCCTTCCATCACCTTTTGACACTGATATAGTAAATAATCAGGAAGAGTAGAGCAGGAGGATCTGAACCACAGGGCTAACATGTCACCATGAACTCGGAAATGCAGCAAGCAGGGGATGGATGGGAGCAGCTGACAGGCCAACAGCCCTTCATTGCCTACAGCAAAACAAAGTGAGAAATTCTTTAATACAAAAAGACTTCAACAGACATTTCTACAAAGAAGATATACAAATGGCCAATAAGCACATGAAAAGATATTCAACATCACTGATCATTAAGGAAATGCAAATCAAAACTAAAGTGAGATACTAGTTCATACCCATTGAGATGGTGATTATCAAAATAAATAAATAAATAAATAAGTGTTGGTGAGGATGTGAAGTAACTGCAACCCCCGTGCATTGCTGAATGTAAATGGTGCAGTTCCTGTGGAAAACAACATGACAGTTTCTCCAAAAATTAAATATAGAATTACCATATGACTCAGCAATTCTACTTCTGGGTATATAACCAAAAGAACCGAAAGCAAGGACTCAAACAGATTTATTTGTACACCCATGTTCAAAGCAGCGTTATTCACAATAGCCAAAAGGTGGAAGCAACCCCAGTGTCCGTCAAAAGATTAATGGATAAACAAATGTGGTACATTCGTAAAATGGAACAATATTCAGGCTTAAAAAGGAAGGAAATTTTGACACATAATATAGATGAACCTTGAAGACATTATGATAAGTGAAATAAGCCAGTCACAAAAGGACAAATATTGTATGATTCTACTTAGATGAGGTAACTAGAGTAGTCAAATTCATAGGGACAGAAAATAGAATGGTGGTTGCGAAGGGCTGGAGAGGGAGGGGCAATGGGGAGTTAGTGTTTAATGGGTACAGTTTTAGTTAGGAAAGAGGAAAAAGTTCTGGAGATGATGGTGGCAATGGCTGCACAACATGAATGTATTTAATGCCACTAATCTGTACATTTAAAAATGGTTAAAATGGTAAATTTTGTTATGTATATTTTACCACACAAAAAAATTCTTTAATAAAGTCTGAACAACACACTTATCTGAAAGATACTCATAACATGAAATACAGCTCTAAGAAATCTGACACTTATAAGAGTTGATTTGTTTTCTGATTGTAAGAAAGCCCCTATAAACACAAGATTGCCTTTTTAGAACACTACAAACCTATAATGTCAACAACATGAAGTCTTAGTTCCTGTTGCAGGGTCTTTAAGGTAGAAGGCAGAGCAGCTTGTGATTCTGACATCTTCACATTTTGTTTCACATCATTTGCGAAGGATAACCAGAGTTTACCAAAGTCTTCAGTCGAGATTTTTAATGGCCTGAAAATAATTTTTAAAATTAGATTTATGTCCATTAAGAATGAAATGATTCTGAACAGATAAATACATTTCAAATGACTCGTGGGAATAAAAAAAATCATTGTAAATCTAAATCCCACAAAATCTATGTTTTTTAAACCAAATACGATTAGGATACTTACCATTATCCTCCAACCTGAAGAAAATGCTGAAAGCAAATGTTATTAAAGAACAAATGTCTTTTCAATAAATCACCCAGTTCTCTCTTTTTCTGAGTATTAGTCATTACAGTAAAATTTCACCAAGTAATTTCATGAATCATTCAAATATAAAACTTTTCTTTCATGTATACTTTAGATTTGGGGATGAGATACTCTATCAAAGTCATGTACAAGAGTAAGAATACAAAGACTTAGCACCTTAAGCAAACTGGACCAAGAGAAAGGATTTTAATAAATGTATTTTTTAAATGGTTCAGGTGACTGAAGATCAAATAGTTTACAATGGGGTATCTCTGGGAAGAATTATAGGAAATTTTTATATTCTACTTATATTTTTCTATAGCATTTAAATCTTTATAACTATGTATTGAATTTATAATTAGGAAAAATATTTTTTTAAGATACAGAGGATTTTATTAATAAGCACAGAAGAACCGTCTGTGTCATATATGTTGTGCTTCTTCAGGTTACTAATGCTCACCATGGGACATACCTTCGTAGTCACAGAATGTAAGTTTTTTGAAGGCTAGATTCTATCTTTTCAGCACCACAGGTATAAATAAATACTCTGACAGATTGATAAACATGTTCTTACTAAAAGGCTTTAAAGAATGGGCAAAAATTATAGTAGTCTAACACAGGTAGATGTGTGAAGGTTAAAAAAATTTTTTTACAGATATTCATTGGTATTCTGCATTCTTGGTTCAGGCAGGCTTCATTTTTAAAAATGTTTGAATACAGTATAATATATTCATAATACTAAACAAGAGCAGAAGGGTTAAAAGGTTGTTTTCAATTATTTGGGTAACTGCACAATGCTAGTAAAATACTAAATACTGTATGTCTAATAAAAGTTTAGTAACTTTGTTAAGCCATTTTCTTGCAGATCTAAAACTTAATGAACAAACTTTATGAAAGAATTAATCAAATAAATGAAACACAAATGAAAGAAACTTTAAAAGCTTTTTAAAAAGTCAGACAGAATCTTTGAAATTATTTCAGTTTAAACATTACTTTAATATTACTTTCCCTCAGAAGTTCTCCAAGATCACTAGCCAACTCGAACCTACATCAGGACCCACATTATAATGGCCCATCATACCATTTACTTCCTGTTCATAGCACAATTCACAATTATACATGCATT
This sequence comes from Hyperoodon ampullatus, assembly GCF_949752795.1. Classification (NCBI taxonomy): domain Eukaryota; kingdom Metazoa; phylum Chordata; class Mammalia; order Artiodactyla; family Ziphiidae; genus Hyperoodon; species Hyperoodon ampullatus. The sequence goes on from NC_136916.1 coordinate 86,628,731, forward strand.
TATGTGATTGTTCAATGTCTCCTCCCTAGACTGAACACTCCCTAAACATAGGGGTATGTGTAGTTTTGAGTTGTTACACTCTCTAGCACCTAGTACAGTGCTCTGTCCAGAGAAGAGGCCTAATAAATATTTGCTGAATGAAGGAATAACTTGAATTAATATTCTAAAAAATATTTACCTAATGAAATCTAATAGTGATAAGTTTACTGAAAATTCGAGCTGAACAGAATGAGTATCCATCACTTGATAATTTATAAAACCAGAAAGATTCCCTTCTGTAAAAGGTTTTTCCATCTGCACACTGTATTGAAAGTTTTTGGTGCTTTCTGCTTCTATTACAGGCAAGCAGCATCCAGGTGGCTCAGTGATCTGTAAATAAAAGTAATGTAAGTATTGAAGAAGGGTTCAATACAGGCTATCATATGAATAACTATTTTCTATTTAATTGAAGTGCTACAAAAGCATACAATTGTGAGATGTTAATAACAAGCCACACCATGAAGATAACTGACAACTTCACTTGAGAAAAATTCACTAGCACAGATAATTAAGAAATAATAATACATAGGTCAGAATTATGTAACAAATGGTATTACAATGAAAATGTCTGTATGGTTTAACAACAACAAAAAACAGATTAAACTCTAGTCATGTGGCTCTCAATACTAGCTAGTACCAGTTTTTTTTTTTAATTAATTTATTTTTTTTGGCTGCATCAGGTCTTAGCTGCGGCATGCAGGATCTTCATTGAGGTATGTGGGATTGTTGAGGTACGCGGGATCTTTCATCGCGGCATGCAGGCTCCTCGCTGTGGTGCACGGGCTTCTCTCTAGCTGTGGCGCACAGGCTCCAGGGCGTGCGGGCTCTATAGGTGGCTGCACGCGGGCTCTTGTTGAGGCACATGAGCTCAGTAGTTGTGGTGCGCAGGCTTAGTTGCCCTGGGGCATGTGGGATCTTAGTTCCCTGACCAGGGATCAAACCTGTGTCCCTACATTGGAAGGTGGATTCTTTACCATTTGTCCACCAGGCAAGTCCCTAGCACCAAATTTTTAAAGCTAGGTAGAGTGCAAAAAAAAAAAAAATCTTTCCCTCTCATTCTCCACCCTTACTCAAGCTCTGGTGCTAAAGCTCAGACAACTGAATTGGGTTTTGTTTTGTGTTTTTAAGTTCCACAGGTGATTCTAATGCACATCTACAGTCAGGAACTTCTGCCCAGGTCAGGCCCAGGTAGTATCCCATTCAATACATTCTAGCTCATGGAAGAAATTGGGTCAGTTTTCTCAGTCTTCCCCAATACATCTTTATTATGCTTCCTTGTCTCTTTTGAATAATTTTTTCCTACTTAAAATAATAAAACAATCTGTCACACCTTTCACTGTTTTTGCTAAAGAGGAAAGAAGGATGTGGGAGAAATTTATAAGCTATCAGATGAGTCAACAGCAGAAACACTAAGTAATGTTTCTTACACTAAGAAACATTAAGTAATTCATTGTCTTACCTTGAAATTTTCTGCAGGAGCAATTTCTAAGTTAGCACTTTTCAGTTCTGAAGCACTCTTATTAAAAATTGACCAGACCATCAACAAACACTCATCTTTCCAAATTTTGTAAGAAGACACTGATATGGTCTCATTATTACAGACCTCCATAAGATCTGAATGCACGTGTTCAGTAGTTTCTTCCAACAAAGAAGCAGCTAAAGAGATTTCATTGGCAACTGAGGCTGCAGTGGACTGAGGAGGGTGAAAAACTTCCATGTTGTTATCAGCAAACAAAGAGGGTGTAGACAGCCTGCAATTTGAGATTTTCTCAACCAAGGGCAGTTCTGTGAGTGACTCAGAATCTAAAAGTTTTGAATTAAGAGAAAATTTCTTTACTTCTTTGTCTCCTCTATCCTGCAAATGATCCAAATAATAGTCTTCTTCATAAGTCACATTTGATGAAGAACTAAAGGAAGAACGGGTCATATTTTGAGCAGTGGTTGTTTGCCCACTTTTGGTTTCCTTGACTTTTGATTTCCTTCTGAACTTGTGAGAAAGGGTATCTGCTTTTCCTAGCTGCAAAGATAAAACATAATAATAGAAAAAGAAACCATTCTACTAAGTCATGAGTTTTAATTTTTTTTTATAATTTCAAATGAGCAATGTACAAACTTGCTAAGGTTCTACCTATAAAGCATAGATTAACAAAAATTCAGAGATGAATAAAATGTTAAGTCCTAAAATTCTGACAGCTACATAACTTTGAACTAGTAAGCTATATCTATTTCTCACTAAAAACACATAAAATAAGAAACAGAAATAAGGTCAAAAAGTCAATAATGAACAATTCTAAAAACTTGTTAGACTTAAGAAAACTAGAGTACAGAACTGCATAAATTAAAAACAGTGAGAAAGCTAGCCATTTTTTGAGTTTCCAGAGTTGTGCTGTAGAAGCTAAGATACCCTCAAATACAGGGATGGGTCAAACTTTGGTTCAGTAATCTATAATAATCCTGTTTTCATGACCTGTGAGTCGATAAGCAGGGAAGAAAAACTGACTTCACCTCAAGAAACAGCTAGTGTGGGTGACTGGAACACATAGCAAGAAAGAATTCTAAAAGTAACTAGTGATGTTTGGTACAGACTCAGGAGATGGGAACAGCAAACTTGCCATCCTTGACCTAAGCCTCCCAAGGAAATGTCTGCGAATCCATCTAAGAAGAGTGATGGCTCAAGTGCCCCCTTGCCTCACAAAGTTCTATGTAGTATCAGTGCAGTAGACTGGGTCTACTTTAAGTTCATCCTCCTGGGGTCTTTAACACTGAGTGGCCATCCTTCACATGATTCTAGTTAACCAGAATTCTAGCTCTGTTCCAAGTCTCAGCAGCTAAGTTTGTCTCTTACCTTTCAATTCAGAAGCCATCAAACAAGAACTAACATTATATTAACACAAAAATGAAAACAAGTTGGGGGACTTCCCTGGAGGTCCAGTGGTTAAGACTCCGCGCTCCAGGTTTGATCCCTGGTTGGGGAAGTAAGATCCCACATACCGCAACTAAGCCCATGTGCCACAACTACTGAGCCCACGTGCTCTAGAGCCTGTATAATGCAACTAGAGAGCCCGCACGCCACAACTAGAGAAGACCCACTGCAGCCAAAATTAATTAATTAATTAATTTTAAAAGTTGAGGGTTTGGGGGAGAGGAGGACTTCCATTTCCAGTAGCCATGGGACTCGAATTAGATGTACATTAGACTGCTCAATATTGTTCCTCAGGTCACTGATGCTCTGGGTTGTTTTCTGTTTTGTCTTTTCGTTCTCTCTGTGTTTCATTTTGGATAGTTTCCATTACTTTGTCTTCAAGTGTATGATCTTTACTTTTTAAAATATTTATTTATTTATTTATTTGGATGTGCTGCATGTTAGCTGTGGCACACGGGATCTTCGTTGCAGCATGTGGGATCTTTTAGTTGCAGCATGCAGGATCTTTAGCTGTAGGATGTAGGATCTAGTTCCCTGACCAGGGATCAAACCCGGGCCCCCTGCATTGGGAGTGTGGAGTCTTAATCACTGGACCACCAGGGAAGTCCCTGATCTTTTCTTCTGCACTGTCTAATCTGCTGTTAGTTAGAAGTTACACAAGCCAGAAGACACCAGAGAGACATCTTTGTTAAATTACTTAAAGAAAAGAAACAGTCGGTTTCCGCAGAGCTGAAACTCCTGGCTCGGGGTCTCTTCCCTCCGCCGACATGGAACTGCCCCAGAGCCTGAGGGGAGGGTGGCCTCACTGAGGCTGCCGGCTCTTGAGGGGCCCTGGCAGCCGAAGCCGTAACAGTCATGGGGACAGAGGGCTGGCCATGTGGATGAAAGGCTCTTGGTGCTGCAGCCAGGAGTCAGTGCTGTACCTCTGAGGTGCGAGAGCCAACTTCACGACACTGGTCCACAAGACACCTCCCAGCTCCACATAATATCAAACAGCGAAAATCTCCCAGAGATCTCCATCTCAACACGAACACCTAGCTTCACTCAACGACCAGCAAGCTACAGTGCTGGACACCCTATGCCAAACAACTAGCAAGACAGGAACACAACCCCACCCATTAGCAGTGAGGCTGCCTAAAATCATAATAAGGCCACAGACACCCTAAAACACACTACCAGACAGGGACCTGCCCACCAGAAAGACAAGATCCAGCCTCATCCACCAGAACACAGGCACTAGTCCTCTCCACCAGGAAGCCTACACAACCCACTGAACCAACTTTAGCCACTGGGGACAGACACCAAAAACAACGGGAACTACAAACCTGCAGCCTGCAAAAAGGAGACTCCAAACACAGTAAGATAAGCAAAATGAGAAGACAGAAAAACACACAGCAGATGAAGGAACAAGGTAAAAACCCACCAGAACTAACAAATGAAGAGGAAATAGGCAGTCTACCAGAAAAAGAATTCAGAATAATGATAGTAAAGATGATCCAAAATCTTGGAAATAGAGGAGAGAAAATGCAAGAAACATTTAACAAGGACCTAGAAAAACTAGAGGAAACAAGCAATGATGAACAACACAATAAATGAAATTAAAAATACTCTAGAAGGGATCAATAGCGGAATAACTGAGGCAGAAGAATGGATAAGTGACTTGGAAGATAAAATAGTGGAAGTAACTAGTGCAGAGCAGAATAAAGAAAAAAGAATGAAAAGAAATGAGGACAGTCTCAGAGACCTCTGGGACAACATTAAACTCACCAACATTCGAATTATAGGGGTTCCAGAAGAAGAAGAGAAAAAGAGAGGGACTGAGACAATATTTGAAAAGATTATAGTTGAAAACTTCCCTAATATGGGAAAGGAAATAGTCAGTCAAGTCCAGGAAGCACAGAGAGTCCCATACAGGATAAATCCAATGAGAAACACGCCAAGACACATATTAATCAAACTATCAAAAATTAAATACAAAGAAAACATATTAAAAGCAGCAAGGGAAAAACAACAAATAACACACAAGGGAATCTCCATAAGATTAACAGCGGATCTTTCAGCAGAAACTCTGCAAGCCAGAAGGGACTGGCGGGACATATTTAAAGTGATGAAGGAGAAAAGCCTACAACCAAGATTACTCTACCCAGCAAAGACCTCATTCAGATTTGATGGAGAAATTAAAACCTTTACAGACAAGCAAAAGCTGAGAGAGTTCAGCACCACCAAACCAGCTTTACAACAAATGCTAAAGGAACTTCTGTAGGCAAGAAACACAAGAGAAAGAAAAGACCTACAATAAAAAACCCAAAACAATTAAGAAAATGGGAATAGGAACATACATATCGATAATTACCTTAAATGTAAATGGATTAAATGCTCCCACCAAAAGACACAGACTGGCTGAATGGATACAAAAACAAGACCCATATATATGCTGTCTACAAGAGATCCACTTCAGACCTAGGGACACATACAGACTGAAAGCGAGGGGATGGAAAAAGATATTCCACGCAAATGGAAACCAGAAGAAAGCTGGAGTAGCAATTCTCATATCAGACAAAATGGACTTTAAAATAAAGACTATTACAAGAGACAAAGAAGGACATTACATAATGATCAAGGGATCGATCCAAGAAGAAGATATAACAATTGTAAATATTTATGCACCCAACATAGGAGCACCTCAATACATAAGGCAAATACCAACATCCATAAAAGGGGAAATCGACAGTAACACATTCATAGTAGGGGACTTTAACACCCCACTTTCACCAATGGACATATCATCCAAAATGAAAATAAATAAGGAAACACAAGCTTTAAATGAGACATTAAACAAGATGGACTTAATTGATATTTATAGGACATGCCATCCAAAATCAACAGAATGCATATTTTTCTCATGTGTTCATGGAACATTCTCCAGGATAGATCATATCCTGGGTCACAAATCAAGCCTTGGTAAATTTAAGAAAATTGAAATTGTATCAAGTATCTTTTCCGACCACAATGCTATGAGATTAGATATCAATTACAGGAAAAGATCTGTAAAAACTACAAACACATGGAGGTTAAACAATACACTACTTAATAACGAACTGATCACTGAAGAAATCAAAGAGGAAATAAAAAAATACCTAGAAACAAATGACAATGGAGACACAACGACCCAAAACCTATGGGATGCAGCAAAAGCAGTTCTAAGAGGGAAGTTTATAGCAATACAATCCTACCTTAAGAAACAGGAAACGTCTCGAATAAACAACGTAAACTTGCACCTAAAGCAATTAGAGAAAGAAGAACAAAAAAACCCCAAAGTTAGCAGAAGGAAAGAAATCATAAAGATCAGATCAGAAATAAATGAAAAAGAAATGAAGGAAACGATAGCAAAGAACAATAAAACTAAAAGCTGGTTCTTTGAGAAGATAAACAAAATTGATAAACCATTAGCCAGACTTATCACGAAAAAAAGGGAGAAGACTCAAATCAATAGAATTAGAAATGAAAAAGGAGAAGTAACAACTGACACTGCAGAAATACACAAGATCACGAGAGATTACTACAAGCAACTCTATGCCAATAAAATGGACAACCTGGAAAAAATGGACAAATTCTTAGAAATGCACAACCTGCCAAGAATGAATCAGGAAGAAATAGAAAATATGAACAGACCAGTCACAAGCACTGAAATTGAAACTGATTAAAAATCTTCCAACAAACAAAAGCCCAGGACCAGATGGCTTCACAGGCTAATTCTATCAAATATTTACAGAAGAGCTAACACCTATCCTTCTCAAACTCTTCCAAAATATAGCAGAGGGAGGAACACTCCCAAACTCATTCTACGAGGTCACCATCACCCTGATACCAAAACCAGACAACGATGTCACAAAGAAAGAAAACGACAGGCCAATATCACTGATGAACATAGATGCAAAAATCCTCAACAAAATACTAGCAAACAGAATCCAACAGCACATTAAAAGGATCATACACCATGATCAAGTGGGGTTTATTCCAGGAATGCAAGGATTCTTCAATATACGCAAATCAATCAACGTGATACACCATATTAACAAATTGAAGGAGAAAAACCATATAATCATCTCAATAGATGCAGAGAAAGTTTTCGACAAAATTCAACACCGATTTATGATAAAAACCCTGCAGAAACTAGGCATAGAGGGAACTTTCCTCAACATAATAAACGCCATATATGACAAACCCACAGCCAACATTGTCCTCAATGGTGAGAAACTAAAATCATTTCCACTAAGATCAGGAACAAGACAAGGTTGCCCACTCTCACCACTCTTATTCAACATAGAGTTGGAAGTTTTAGCTACAGCAACCAGAAAAGGAAATAAAAGGAATACAAATCGGAAAAGAAGAAGTAAAGCTGTCACTGTATGCAGATGACATGATACTACACATAGAGAATCCTAAAGATGCTACCAGAAAACTACTAGAGCTAATCAATGAATTTGGTAAAGTAGCAGGATACAAAATTAATGCACAGAAATCTCTGGCATTCCTATACACTAATGATGAAAAATCTGAAAGTGAAATTAAGAAAACACTCCCATTTACTATTGCAACAAAAAGAATAAAATATCTAGGAATCAACCTACCTAAGGAGACAAAAGACCTGTATGCAGAAAATTATAAGACACTGATGAAAGAAATTAAAGATGATACAAATAGATGGAGAGATATACAATGTTCTTGGATTGGAAGAATTAACATTGTGAAAATGACTCTACTACCCAAAGCAATCTACAGATTCAATGCCATCCCTGTCAAACTATCACTGGCATTTTTCACAGAACTAGAACAAAAAATTTCACAGTTTGTATGGATACACAAAAGACCCCAAATAGCCAAAGCAATCTTTAGAAAGAAAAACAGAGCTGGAGGAATCAGGCTCCCTGACTTCAGACTATACTACAAAGCTACAGTAATCAAGACAGTATGGTACTGGCACAAAAACAGAAATACAGATCAAAGGAACAGGATAGAAAGCCCAGAGATAAACCCACACACATATGGTCACCTTATCTTTGATAAAGGAGGCAGGAAGGTACAGTGGAGAAAGGACAGCCTCTTTAATAAGTGGTGCTGGGAAAACTGGATAGGTACATGTAAAAGTATGAGATTAGAACACTCCCTAACACCATACACAAAAATAAGCTCAAAATGGATTAAAAACCTAAATATAAGGCCAGAAACTATCAAACTCTTAGAGGAAAACATAGGCAGAACACTCTATGACATAAATCACAGCAAGATCCTTCTTGACCCACCTCCTAGAGAAATGAAAATAAAAACAAAAATAAACAAATGGGACCTAATGAAACTTAAAAGGTTTTGCACAGCAAAGGAAACCATAAACAAGACCAAAAGACAAACCTCAGAGTGGCAGAAAATATTTGCAAATGAAGCAACTGACAAAGGATCAATCTCCAAAATTTACAAGCAGCTCATGCAGCTCAATAACAAAAAACCAAAAAAGCCAATCCAAAAATGGGCAGAAGACCTAAATAGACATTTCTCCAAAGAAGATATACTGATTGCCAACAAACACATGAAAGAATGCTCAACATCATTAATCATTAGAGAAATGCAAATCAAAACTACAATGAGGTATCATCTCCCACCGGTCAGAATGGCCATCATCAAAAAATCTAGAAACAATAAATGCTGGAGAGGGTGTGGAATAAAGGAAACACTCTTGCACTGCTGGTGGGAATGTGAATTGGTACAGCCACTATGGCGAACAGTATGGAGGTTCCTTAAAAAACTACAAATAGAACTACCATATGACCCAGCAATCCCACTACTGGGCATATACCCTAAGAAAACCATAATTCAAAAAGAGTCATGTACCAAAATGTTCATTGCAGCTCTATTTACAATAGCCAGGAGATGGAAACAACCTAAGTGTCCATCATCAGATGAATGGATAAAGAAGATGTGGCACATATATACAATGGAATATTACTCAGCCATAAAAAGAAACGAAACTGAGCTATTTGTAATGAGGTGGATAGACCTAGAGTCTGTCATACAGAGTGAAGTAAGTCAGAAAGAGAAAGACAAATACCGTATGCTAACACATGTATATGGAATTTAAGAAAAAAAATGTCATGAAGAAACTAGGGATAAGACAGGAATAAAGACACAGACCTATTAGAGGATGGACTTGAGGATATGGGGAGGGGGAAGGGTAAGCTGTGATAAAGCGAGAGAGTGGCATGGACATATATACACTACCAAACGTAAAATAGATAGCTAGTGGGAAGCAGCAGCATAGCACAGGGAGATCAGCCCGGTGCTTTGTGACCACCCAGAGGGGTGGGATAGGGAGGGTGGCAGGGAGGGAGACACAAGAGGGAAGAGAGATGGGAACATATGTATATGTACAACTGATTCACTTTGTTATAAAGCGGAAACTAGCACACCATTGTAAAGCAATTATACTCCAATAAAGATGTAAAAAAAATAAATAAAACTACAAATAGAACTACCATATGACTCAGTAATCCCACTACTGGGCATATACCCTGAGAAAACCATAATTCAAAAACAGTCATGTACCAAAATGTTCATTGCAGCTCTATTTACAATAGCCAGGAGATGGAAGCAACCTAAGTGTCCATCATTGGATGAATGGATAAAGAAGATGTGGCACATATATACAATGGAATATTACTCAGCCATAAAAGGAAACAAAATTGCGTTATTTGTAGTGAGGTGGATGGACCTAGAGTCTGTCATACAGAGTGAAGTCAGAAAGAGAAAGATAAATACTATATGCTAACACATATATATGGAATCTAAGAAAAAAAAATGTCATGAAGAACCTAGGAGTAAGACGGGAATACAGACACAGACCTACTAGAGAATGGAGTTGAGGATATGGGGAGGGGGAAGGGTAAGCTGTGATAAAGTGAGAGAGTGGCATGGTCATATATACAGTACCAAACGTAAAATAGATAGCTAGTGGGAAGCAGCCGCACAGCACAGGAAGATCAGCTTGGTGTTTTGTGACCACCTAGAGGGGTGGGATAGGGAGGGTGGGAGGGATTGAGACACAAGAGGGAAGAGATATGGGAACATAGGTATATGTATAACTGATTCACTTTGTTATAAAGCAGAAACTAACACACCATTGTAAAGCAATTATACTCCAATAAAGATGTAAAAAAAAAAAAAGAAACAGTCAACCTCAGGTTCACAACCCAGAGAAAATACTTTTTTTTTTTTTTGCTGTACGCGGGCCTCTCACTGTTGTGGCCTCTCCGGCTGCGGAGCACAGGCTCCAGACGTGCAGGCTCAGCGGCCATGGCTCACGGGCCCAGCCGCTCCGCGGCATGTGGGATCCTCCCGGACTGGGGCACGAACCCACGTCCCCTACATCGGCAGGCAGACTCTCAACCACTGCACCACCAGGGAAGCCCAGAAAATACTTTTTTAAATGAAGCTGAAATAAAAGGCAAAGATGGGAAGAAAAAAAAAAACACCTTAACCCCTACAGTGAACTATGTAAAAAAATTAACTCAAAATGGACCACAGACCTAAAAGCTCGTTAAAATGAAATACTCAATACAGCCTAGATCTATGTAACTGAGAACCTTAAACACTAGAAAAATCAGAAGAGAATAGGATTGCTAGAGAAAAGCAGCCATGCAGAAGGACTTATGATACAGATGAAGCATATCCAGTGCCAATCCTGCCTGCTTTGCCCGAGTGAGAGAGGAAAAGTTGGGGATGAGGGGTAAGAGAATACATGCTAATTTTATGTAATTATTTGCTTCCCCTCCTTTCTGCAAGGTGCCATCTGAGTTATAGCTCCTCACAGAATTCATGGCCCCATAAAACAGGGAAATATGTCTTTTCTTTTTTTTTTCAACTATTCTAGTGATAGCTGAGAGGAAAAGAAAAATGTTAAGGGGTAACCCAAAAAGGATTTAACCTAACTTAAATAGAAAAACATCCTAATTACATTTCTGATTTCAAGCCCACCACAAAAAATTCTGGTAATTAATTTATCACCCTGAATGTTCTCCAGAGAAAGACTCTAACTGAAAGCTATGCACTTCGTTGAGAAGGCAGGAATCCTTCAACATCAGCAATGAGGTTCACAAATCAGGGCTCCATAAGCCTGGATGCACTCTGAACTTGATGCACTCTAACCACTGAGAACTTGCCCTATCAGTGCCAGGTCATTCTCTGGTACCCTCAGCACAGCCTGCTGGAACAGCTCAAAGACCCAAAATCAGTCACTCTGCTGCTGAACTACAAATGCTGACTGAAACAGCATTAAGATACTTATTAATACTTTTAGGCTGAATTTGCTTTTTCTTAGAAAGGAATATCAAGTCTGAAAAAAGTGGGGTCTGGAAAAGAAAGAGATACAGGCAAAGAGTGTAGCCTAGAGACTGGCCTAGTGTTGACAGAGATGAAGGGAAATTCAACCAAGGGAAATGGAGGATGAAAGAACTGTGATGATGTAAAACTGAAGAAAATATAGCTCTAATCACAGTTTTGCACTAGGTGGGATCATCTGCCCACCAAACAGAAAATTACATGTGGAATTCTCAGATACTCAAAAATAGCACTTGTCCTTCACTCCAGTTTTTCATTTTTTTACTAAGAGAATAATATATTGGCATAAAAAGTTTTGAAAATAATAATCATAATGTCTGAATATAATTTTCATTTTTGTATTATTCCTTTCAACCTCAATATACTTTTATCTTAACAGTTTTAAGCAAGGTATAAGTAAAACTTCATATTCTGCTTTTTTTGCTTAATATATAAGTATTAATTTTACAATGCAGTATTTATCATTTTTAATGACGAAGTAATATTCAGAGCTAATATAATTTATCTACCAATTCTCCTGTTAGGATATCAAAATTGATTCCTCTTTTTCACTATTAAAAATACCATTTTAAGAAGTATTTTTTCCATAGACATATCAATATTGTTGAACTATTACTATTGGTAATATTTCCATCAAGTCCCCTTTCCACTGAGACCTGTCCTCTCCACCAATGGGGGTGAGAATACACATGGTCCTATTTTTAACTTAATTTGGACCCGGACTCTTGCCCCAACTGACTGGACTAAAGAGAATACCTGACTGAAGCTGAGCCAATTAGATTTCTCTTTCAGGAATATAAAAGGTATGTCACTGGTGGCTCTGGAGCTGGGGAAGCCATTCCTACCATATGTATAGATAACAGTCATGAGCTTTTGTAGAGCCAGTTTTTTTGTTCAAAACAGGGAATACAGATTCTCAAAGGAATATAACTGACTACTTACCAAATTGATTGTACTTTCTGATCCTAGTCCAACAAATAATGATGATGCCAGCAGCTGCTTTTCTTTCTCTTCTTTAGATTGGGTAAGGGCTTGAGATTGATCGCTTTTTGTTATAATTTGATCTACATTCTCCATTATTATATTCTCTTGAGGGACTGGCAGAGCTTCTGTTTCATCACCAGTTTTGCTTTCCTTCTTGGGAAGATAGCCCTCTTTCCCCCACAATTTCTTTATACCTTCCAGCTTCAAGCTATTTGTCCTAAGGAGATTGATAATGAAATCAAGTCAATTTAAATAATTGCTAAACAGTTACCTTCTTGAGGCGTTTTTAAAAACACATCATTGTCATGACCTTTTAGAAATAGCTTTCATATTATATTCTACGTGCCAGAAATAAAACCTAGATCTTTAGATTTTATTTTAGTTATAGCCAACCTCCCCTAACTCTCCAGCCAAAAGATTTAAGGCAACAGAACTCTAGACTTAGTTAAAAATTTCAGATTATTTAATTTTCATTTAATTCCTTGAATAAGATGTCCAAAAATAGAACTACTGTAAATCAGTTCCTTTCACCTATTGACTTTTCAAAAATACCTTTAATTCTGATGGGTTAAAGATCAGAAATGATGTAAGTTTCATACCTATAATCACTCAGTGAAGGAATTAACACTACATAAATTCACTACATAAAATCCTGTTGAGAGCAAAAAAAAAAAACCATTCAAATCTACTCCTATGTGTAAATTTACCTTTAATCCACAAGGTTTTCTTAATGTGAGCACAAGCTACACTTTCAACTATTATAAATGTACATTTATAAAAATGAATGAGGTTTGATCTGTAGAAGAAAACAGTAGTATTTTTGGAAAAAGCATGAAGGTTAGGAGTTTTTTTATACCTGAGATGAAAAAGAATAAAGTTGTGATTAGAATTAGGACTCACCTACTGTTGTCCCAAAAGCTACAGCTGTGACTCATAAGTGCAGGCTGAAACAGTCAAAGACTGCCTCTATTGTTTTCATATAAGAACCATGTGTCCTTGGCACTGGCTCATTTAAGTATCCCTCTCATGATCCAAAACTGAATTTTTAAAATTTGTACTACAAGATAGGCAGATCGTGAAATGAATCTAAAAGAAGGATTCAGAAATATCTGTACTAACTATTATTCCATTTTAATTTGTTGGAATCATGGTCAGTTTGATTTTCTGTAGTATGCCAGAAACAAAAACAGATCATTATACTTCATACTGAGTGAAGAACTAATGCTATTAAGTACCAACTGGCTGAAAGAAAGTCTAATGTTAATAAAGAACGCCCTATAGGGAATTAGTCCATTCCTACTCAATGGATTTTACTGCTGAATGTTCCTTTACAAATATCTTCATTTGTCCCTTTCTTTCAGGTACCAAAGAGTTTTCTAAAAAGTTAAAAAAACCCAAAACCGTTAGTTATCTATCAAACCTCTTAGAAGAAAACCGGTTGATCTTGTGTGAGCGGACAAAAAAGTCACCAGGGGAACCCCTAAAATGACCCCAGCATTTCTAGGATGCTCAACAGCAACAACTCAAAAGGATTCATGAATGCCCACAGCAGGATTACTGTGCTTTTTGTAACCCTGTTTACCAAAACATATCCTTTAATTTTTAGGGGGGGGGATAAAAAAGAGCAACTCCCCAAATGATTTAAATATTAGTTTAACTAAAAAAAGATAGGTGTGGTAGACCTTGGGATGTTCCATCCAGATCCCCCTTCAATGAAGGACTTTGTTGGCGCAGCTGTTAGGAGCATAGCACCCTTAGGGATTTGCCTCAGTTGCAGAGAGGCACCTCAATTGCAGATCATGCCCTTTTCCAGGGCAGCCCATATCCAATAACTGATGAACAGAAGTACAGAGTCCTGGCCACCCATTTTAGCCTAACTCAGGACAGCTCAGATGGGCCATTCTAGCTTCAGAGCGTCCTATGGGGTCAGCAGACACTGTTGTTGGCACTGCATTGCTTCTTCACCTCTTCCTCTGCCCAAACCCTCTTCTTTTCCTTTCCTTCCACAGTTGTTGATGCCAAGGGCACTCCTTAATATTCTGCATGCTAAATTCCATCTTGGAATGCACTTCCCAGAGAATTCAACCCACAGTAACAGGCAAAAATGAGAAGGGGAAGAAAAAGGAGCCTGCATACATGCCTATTATCAACATAAATTTTCACTGTCATGCATTACATACAGAAAGTCTAAAAAGGAGGTAGATAAATAAGAGAGCAGCATAAAACCATTTCATACACAAAATATGCCTCTTTATGATATGAAACATATCATAAAAAAATTTTTAAACATAAGTCATCTTTGCCTGGATTTTGACAATAATAATATAATTCATGGTTTTATATGGTATACCTTTGTGTTGTTTTTTTTATTTTTATTTATTTTTATTTTTTTGTGGTACACGGGCCTCTCACTGTTGTGGCCTCTCCCATTGCGGAGCACAGGCTCCGGACGCGCAGGCTCAGCGGCCATGGCTCACGGGCCCAGCCGCTCCACGGCATGTGGGATCTTCCTGGACCGGGGCACGAACCCGCGTCCCCTGCATTGGCAGGCAGACTCTCAACCACAGCACCACCAGGGAAGCCCCTTTGTGTTGTTTTTAATCAGACCATTCAAACACAGATGTAGATTATGGCCAAGCAACCTTCAAAAGATTAGGAATGTACTTTGAAATCTAGAAATCCCCATTTGCGGTAGGGTGCTGCCCCGTAATAAGGCTTAAGGTAAGAAATGCTAAATTGGGCTTGCCCCACTCTATTCTCAGCTTGCCAGGGACTGCAGAAGAATGATCATCTCCTCTCTAAAGCTGATTCACCTTGCCAATTACCACTTAGGTTCCTAATCTGAAATAATGTGTGAGCTGAGGTCCTCTTTGGAAAGAAATTTTAAATTCATCCCTCATGTTGCATTTCATGATAATACAGCATATGTATAATTCCTGAGCAGCTCTGCCAAATGTCATTTCTCTGAGGGTAGTACATGTACACATACAGGATTTACAAGGCCCTGTCAAGTCCCCCAGATCCTAGTTCAATACTAAAAAAGCAGATGCCATCATCTGTTGTGCAGGCAAAAGGGACTACGTTTCTTCCCTGGGTTTGGAGGGTTTCTGTCTCTCCTTCCCTTGCTCCCCTATTCCCCGTTTGAGGCACATAATTGCTATCACCACCACCATCACATGCTCATAAACCGTATCTGCTCCCCATGCTTATAACACTGAAATTAAATGTCTGGGAAAGAAAAGGGTGTCAACAGAGCAGGAAAAAAACGCTAAGAAAGAGATTTTGAACTTATGCCATTTCAGTCAGCATATCATTCCACATTGCTCATAATCTATGTGTCATTCTTCTGATAAATACTTCTTATAACCATATCACTGGAAGACTGACAAATGCAAAGACGAACATAAAATAAGGTTACTGCGTCTGTTCAAATGTCATCTTTCAAAGTTGTCATCTTTGAGATTTTATCATTTATTCTAACAATGTTGTCATTTCTCAAAACATTTTTGAACTCTTAGAAGAAGCTCCTTCACAAACAAGAAAGCCATTTTCATTACTTTATGTCACATTGGTATACTGACCAAAGTTATCCAGCTTGACTACTAATTTTATGTAGTAAATTCAGCTTTTGGATAATAACGATAATGACAGCAATGACAATTATTAATTTTAGTAGCTACCATTTATCGATCATTTATTACGTACTGGGTTGTATGAGGCACTTTACATACATTATCTCATTTTATTAACTTAATCATATTTCTAGTAATTTATTCATATTTCCAAAATCAAAATTTACCTAAAAAGGATGAAGATTTGACTCCATGTTAAGACATTTAGACAAATGTATCACCAATTTTCAAGGTGGCTGGAAAGAAGCTCTGAAAATATTCTGAGCAAAGTACACAGCTTTCTCAAGTGAAGTCCATCATCTTTATGTTCATCTATATATTCATCAATCTTCCAATGAGATGGTTATAAGAAGTAGATTATGAGGAATGCAGAATGATATGAACAGTCACCTCACCTGGGTATATGAGTTCTGATACATTTCTTTAAAAATATGTGTGTGTGTGTATGCATGATATGTAGTAATAACACACACATCATTACTATGTGTAAAGCTTATATACATTCTATGCTGTCTTGGAAGTAAGCAAGCTCTCTTAAAGTACAAGGACAGGCTATACACTATCAATACCTTGAGAGCAATAAATAGAAACAGCTGAAACAACAACCCATGCAGAATTTAGCTTTCAGGAATCCTTCAACATGTAAAGACATTTAAACACTCCCGTGTTCTCAATTTTAATAAGAAAGGAACTTACTCTTTTAGCCCGGTCTCTGTACTATTCCCAGATATATCTGAACCAAGAGAAATGCCAGCAGGAGACTGTCGTCCAGAGAAGCCAGATGAAGAAAAGGAGAGTCCATATGGTTCAAAACTGAGAACTAGAATTTTAAAACAACAACAGAGGTTCATATTTAAAACAAAGCAAAAATTACGAAAAAAAAGCAAAAAATAAAATAATTGAAGACTAGAATCCAGTGACAATTTTTAAACTGGAAGGGACTTTGGAAATGATCTAATCAAATATTTATAGCAATAAAAATAAAGCAGCTATGATTTATTAAAATCTCTACTACAGTCTTCATACAATTAGTTAATCAAAGACAGTCTTTCATTTTTCTTTTTACCACCCTTAAAAGCTAAAAAAGAATTCAATTAGGAAAGACAACTGATAAGCCAGGTCTACTGAAAAGTTGCTGCTCTAATGCAAAAATGTTTAATGAACTATGAATGAAGAGCTGACCATGTTTCTGTTTAACAAAATGCTCTTAGGCACATTCCTGTACCAACTGGACTGATGGAGCCCTCAATGTGAAATCCCCCTTACTGACAAAGAACAAGGTTTACCCAGGTTCAGATTCCTTTGCGTCTGTATACCCAAATGAATTCAATCAGAGCCATAAAATTCATATTGTTATTGTGGTAGAGCAGATACCGATATCCACTTTCCTCTTCTTTCTAAGCTACAGAACCTTCAATTCTTAGCTAGGTACATGGCCACCCAGAAAAGAGATAACATTGCCAGACTCCTGTGCCATGTGACTGAATTCTGACCAATGAAATTATATACACATTTTGTGTACAACTTCTGGGAGGAATCCTCCTGGAAGAAAAAACTTCCTCTCTCCCTTCCTCTTTTATGTTCATAAAAAAACCATCATCAATACTAGGCTGCCTATTTCCAGATTTCTTTAATGGAAAAGAGCAATAACCCTCCGCCTTGTATAAAGCCCTGCTTTCTCTGTTTTCTAATATGCTATTTAGTTAAACTTAATCCTAACTGGTGCATTTTCTCTTTGGACTGTCTGGATTATAATACAAAGGATCTTCTTAAATCATAAAAAGTATCTTAGAAAATAAAATGTGAACTTCTGTAATTATTATCCTCATTTTACAAATGAGGAATCTGTGGCAAAGAGCTTGCCAAAAAGTCACCGAAGAGTACAAAGACAAGAAATGAAAGAGGCAAATGAGAAATCAGATACTCTGGTTCCAGAACTGCACTCTCAACCTTTATATTACACTGTCTCCCTCAAAGGAAACAGCACCTAATCCAAAGAGAACTAAATAAATTAGCTTGTTTGTTAGCTAAATGAATGATATAAAAGAGGAACAACTGTTCACTATAAAAAAATAATGGGCTAATTAATAAACAGGTGAAGGGTTCAGACTAGGTCAGTAGTTTCCAAGTGCTGATTTGATAACCAGGAACGAGCTGACTTCACAGAATCTCTCGCGTGTCTTTTTATACACACAACCAGGCTTTCAGAGATATACTTACGGAAGGTATAGGAGTAGGTCTCAAAAATCTGTATCATTTTTTTAAAACTCTCTATGTGATTCTGATTCTGAATCATGTTTGGAAACCACCTGTCTAAATCTAAGGTCCTTTTCAGATAGAATATCCTCTCATTTTAAGCTTTCCAATCATCTGGTTTAACCTTCTATCCCATATTGGCCTCTTTTAAATAGCATCTGTGACAGTAAGTCATCCAGCCTCTGCACTGAATGTTGAGAATTCTTTCACGTGTTTGTTGGCAATCTGTATATCTTCTTTGGAGAAATGTCAGTTTAGGTCTTCTGTCCATTTTTGGATTGGGTTGTTTTTTTGATACTGAGCTGCATGAGCTGCTTGTATCTTTTTGAGGTTAATCCTTTGTCAGTTGCTTCATTTGCAAATATTTTCTCCCATTCTGAGGGTTGTCTTTTCATCTTGCTCATGGTTTCCTTTGCTGTGCAAAAGGTTTTAAGTTTCATTAGGTCCCATGTGTTTATTTTTGTTTTTATTTCTATTTCTCTAGGAGGTGGGTCAAAAAGGATCTTGCCTGTGATTTATGTCATAGAGTGTTCTGCCTATGTTTTCCTCTAAGAGTTTTATAGTGTCTGGCCTTACATTTAGGTCTTTAATCCACTTTGAGTTTATTTCTGTGTACGGTGTTAGGGAATGTTCAAATTTCATTTTTTTACATGTAGCTGTCCTGTTTTCCCAGACCACTTACTGAAGAGGTTGTCTTTTCTCCATTGTATATTCTTGCCTCCTTTATCAAAAATAAGGTGACCATATGTGTGTGGGTTTATCTCTGGGCTTTCTCTCCTGTTCTACCGATCTATATTTCTGTTTTTGTGCCAGTACCATACTGTCTTGATTACTGTAGCTCTGTAGTATAGTCTGAAGTCCAGGACCCTGATTCCTCCAGCTCTGTTTTTCTTTCTAAAGATTGCTTTAGCTATTTGGGGTCTTTTGTGTATCCATACAAATTGTGAAATTTTTTGTTCTAGTTCTGTGAAAAATGCCAGTGGTAATCTGATAGGGATTGCACTGAATCTGCAGATTGCTTTGGGTAGTATAGTCATTTTCACAATGTTGATTCTTCCAATCCAAGAACATGGTATATCTCTCCATCTGTTGGTACCATCTTTAATCTCTTTCATGAGTGTCTTATAGTTTTCTGAACACAGGTCTTTTGTCTCCTTAGGTAGGTTCATTCCTAGTTATTTTATTCTTTTTGTTGCAATGGGAACAATGGGAATGTTTTCTTAATTTCACTTTCAGATTTTTCATCATTAGTGTATAGGAATGCAAGAGATTTCTGTGCATTAATTTTGTATCCTGCTACTTTACCAAATTCATTGATTAGCTCTAGTAGTTTTCTGGTAGCATCTTTAGGATCCTCTATGTACAGTAGCATTTCATCTGCAAACAGTGACAGCTTTACTTCTTCTTTTCCGATTTGTATTCCTTTTATTTCCTTTTCTTCTCTGATTGCTGTGGCTAAAACTTCCAAAACTATGTTGAATAATAGTGGTGAGAGAGGGCAACCTTATCTTGCTCCTGACCTTAGTGGAAATGGTTTCAGTTTTTCACCACTGAGGATGATGTTGGCTGTGGGTTTGTCATATATGGCCTTTATTATGTGGAGGTAAGTTCCCTCTAGGCCTACTTTCTGGAGGGTTTCTATCATAAATTGGTGTTGAAATTTGTCGAAAGCTTTTTCTGCATCTATTGAGATAATCATATGGTTTTTATTCTTCAATTTGTTAATATGTTTTATCACATTGGTTGATTTGCATATATTGAAGAATCCTTGCATTCCTGGGATAAACCCCACTTGATCATGCTGTATGATCCTCTTAATGTGCTGTTGGATTCTGTTTGCTAGTATTTTGTTGAGGATTTTTGCATCTATGTTCATCAGTGATATTGGCCTGTCGTTTTCTTTCTTTGTGACATCTTTGTCTGGTTTTGGTATCAGGGTGATGGTGGCCTTGTAGAATGAGTTTGGGAGTGTTCCTTCCTCTGTTATATTTTGGAAGAGTCTGAGAAGGATAGGTGTTAGCTCTTCTGTAAATGTTTTGATAGATTTCGCCTGTGAAGCCATCTGGTCCTGGGCTTTTGTTTGTTGGAAGATTTTTAATCACAGTCTCAATTTCAGTGCTTGTGATTAGTCTGTTTATATTTTCTATTTCTTCCTGGTTCAGTCTCAGAAGTTTGTGCTTTTCTAAGAATTTGTCCATTTCTTCCAGGTTGTCCATTTTATTGGCATATAGTTGCTTGTAGTAATCTCTCATGATCCTTTGTATTTCTGCAGCGTCAGCTGTTACTTCTCCTTTTTCATTTCTAATTCTATTGATTTGAGTCTTCTCCCTTTTTTTCTTGATGAGTCTGGCTAATGCTTTATCAATTTTGTTTATCTTCTCAAAAAACCAGCTTTTAGCTTTATTGATCTTTCCTATTGTTTCCTTCATTTATTTCTGATCTGATCTTTATGATTTCTTCCCTTCTGCTAACTTAGGGGTTTTGTTTGTTCTTCTTTCTCTAATTGCTTTAGGTGTAAGGCTAGATTGTTTATTTGAGATGTTTCTTGTTTCTTGAGGTAAGATTGCATTCTATAAACTTCCCTCTTAAAGCTGCTTTTGCTGCCTCCCATAGGTTTTGGGTGTTCATGTTTTCATTGTCATTTGTTTCTAGGTATTTTGTGATTTCCTCTTTGATTTCTTCAGTGATCACTTCGTTATTTAGTAGTGTATTGTTTAGCCTCCACATATTTGTATTTTTTACAGATTTTTTTCTCCTGTAATTGGTATCGTCTCATAGTGTTGTGGTCGGAAAAGATACTTGATATGATTTCAATTTTCTTAAATTTACCAAGGCCTGAATTGTGACCCAAGATATGATCTATCCTGGAGAATGTTCCATGAGCATTTGAGAAGAAAGTATATTCTGTTGTTTTTGGATGGAATGTCTTATAAATATCAATTAAGTCCATCTTGCTTAATGTATCATTTAAAGCTTGTGTTTCCTTATTTATTTTCATTTTGGATGATCTATCCATTGGTGAAAGTGGGGTGTTAAAGTTCCCTACTATGATTGTGTTACTGTCAATTTCCCCTTTTATGGCTCTTAGCATTTGCCTATGTATTGAGGTGCTCCTACGTTGAGTGCATAAATATTTACAATTGTTATATCTTCTTCTTGGGTTGATCCCTTGATCATTATGTAGTGTCCTTCTCTGTCTCTTGTAATAGTCTTTATTTTAGAGTCTATTTTGTCTGATATGAGAATTGCTACTAAAGCTTTCTTTTGATTTCCATTTGCATAAAATATCTTTTTTCCATCCCCTCACTTTCGGTCTGTATGTGCCCCTAGGTCTGAAGTGGGTCTCTTGTAGACAGCATATATACGGGTCTTGTTTCTGTATCCATTCAGCCAGTCTATGTCTTTTGGTTGGAGCATTTAATCCATTTGCATTTAAGGTAGTTATCTATATGTATGTTCCTATTACCATTTTCTTAATTGTTTTGCGTTTGTTTTTGTAGGTCTTTTCCTTCTCTTGTGTTTCCTGCCTACAGAAGTTCCTTTAGCCTTTGTTGTAAAGCTGGTTTGTTGGTGCTGAATTCTCTTAGCTTCTGCTTGTCTGTAAAGGTTTTAATTTCTCTGTCAAATCTGAATGAGATCCTTGCTGGTCCAGTAATCTTGGTTGTAGCTTTTTCCCTTTCATCACTTTAAATATGTCCTGCCACTCCCTTCTGGCTTGCAGAGTTTCTGCTGAAAGATCAGTTGTCAACCTTATGGTGATTCCATTGTATGTTATTTGTTGTTTTTCCCTTGACACTTTTTTTTTTTTTTTTTTTGTGGTATGCGGGCCTCTCACTGTTGTGGCCTCTCCCGCTGCGGAGCACAGGCTCCGGACACGCCCGCTCAGCCGCCATGGCTCACAGGCCCAGCCGCTCCGCGGCATGTGGGATCCTCCCAGACCGGGGCACGAACCCGTGTCCCCTGCATCGGCAGGCGGACTCTCAACCACTGCGCCACCAGGGAAGCCCTCCCTTGATGCTTTTAATAGTCTCTCTTTGTATTTAATTTTTGATAGCTTGAAATATGAGTCTTGGCGTGTTTGTTCTTGGATTTATCCTGTATGGGACTCTCTGCGCTTCTTGGGCTTGACTGACTATTTCCTTTCCCATATTAGGGAAGTTTTCAACTATAATCTCTTCAAATATTTTCTCAGTCCCTTTCTTTTTCTCTTCTTCTTCTGGGACCCCTATAATTCGAATGTTGGTGTGTTTTACGTTGTCCCAGAGGTCTCTGAGACTGTCCTCATTTCTTTTCATTCTTTTTTCTTTATTCTGCTCTGTGGTAGTTATTTCCATTATTTTATCTTCCAGGTCATTTCTCCGTTATTCTGCCTCAGTTATTCTGCTATTGATCCCTTCTAGGGAATTTTAAATTTCATGTATTGTGTTGTTCATCATTGCTTGTTTGCAATTTAGTTCTTCTACGTCCTTGTTAAACATTTCTTTCATTTTCTCCATTCTATTTCCAAGATTTTGGATCATCTTTACTATCATTACTCTGAATTCTTTTCAGGTAGACTGCCTATTTCCTCTTCATTTGTTTGGTCTGGTGGGTTTTTACCTTGTTCCTTCATCTGCTATGTGTTTCTTTCTTCTCATTTTGCTTACCTTACTGTGTTTGGGGTCTCCTTTTAACAGGCTGCAGGTTCATAGTTCCCGTTGTTATTGATGGCTGCCCCCAGTGGCTAAGGTTGGTTCAGTGGGTTGTGTAGGCTTCCTGTTGGAGGGGACTGGTGCCTATGTTGTGGTGGATGAGGCTGGATATTGGCTTTCTGGTGGGCAGGACCGGGTTCAGTGGTGTGTTTTGGGATGTGTGTGACCTTATTATGATTTTAGGCAGCCTCTCTGCTAATGGGTGGGGTTGTGTTCATGTCTTGCTAGTTGTTTGGCATAGGGTGTCCAGCACTGTAGCTTGCTGGTCATTGAGTGGAGCTGGGTCTTAGCGTTGAGATGGAGATCTCTGGGAGAGCTTTCACAGTTTGATATTACATGGAGCCAGGAGGTCTCTGGTGGACCAATGTCCTGAACTCGGCTCTCCTACCTCAGAGGCATAGGCCTGATACCCGGCTGGAGCATCAAGACCCTATGAGCCACACGGCTCAGAAGAAAAGGGAGAAAAAGAGAAAGAAAGAAACAAATAACAATAATAAAATAAAATAAAGTTATTAAAATAAAAACTAAAAAAATTATTAAAATTTTTTTTAAAAATTAAAAATAAAAAAGACAGAAAGAAGAGAGCAACCAAGCCAAAAAAACAAATACACCAATGATAACAAGCACTAAAAACTATACTAAAAAAAAAAAAAAAAAAAGAAAAGGACAGAACCCTAGGACAAATGGTAAAAGCAAAGCTATACAGACAAAATCACACAAAGAAGCATACACATACATACTCACAAAAAGAGAAAAAGGAAGAAAGTATATATATCTTTTGGGAAGTCTGAGGACTTCTGCCAGCATTCAGTAGGTGTTCTGTAGGAGTTGTTCCACGTGTAGATGTATTTCTGATGTAGTTGTGGGGAGGAAGGTGATCTCCATGTCTTACTCCTCCTCCCTCTTGAAGTTCTCTGCAGTTCTTTTATACCTTGATCATTTGGCTATACCTCTCTGACCATCCCCGGCTGTTATTAATTTTATTTTTTGAGAGACTAACAGTCTAAACTTGATGTGGTTTTCAAAAATCCATAGTTCTGTAGACAGGAGATTATCCTGCTACTTCCCCTTATTATCTGTGGTTTTATCTAACATTGGGGCTACAACATATTCAAATAACATTTTAACAGAATAATCCACACTGATTCCTCAATGCTTTTCTTGGGTAGGAACTGGTAATAAAAGTTTGTTCCCCACTATCCCACCTATGTTTGCTAATTCTCATTATCTTACAATATTTTCCTGAAGTTTATTGTTATGAACTTGGCATTTTTCTACCCAAGAGAGCTAAGTACTGTATCCTTCATAAAAGTGACATTTGACTACTACTCTGCAAATGATTTTTAAAAATCTCAAACAAGATCAGTATCAGAACCGATTGCCAATTGAAGGATTCCAGAATTAACAACTTTTTAGGCAGAAAACACCTATTTTTCCCCGACTCTTCACTTTCTGTAATAACCACAATTATAAGATACATGACTTTATAACTTATTCTTCAAGTACATAGCATAAGCACTTGCTATGTCCTGTCTCATAACTGATTTTCTT
Organism: Hyperoodon ampullatus; assembly: GCF_949752795.1. Lineage (NCBI taxonomy): Eukaryota > Metazoa > Chordata > Mammalia > Artiodactyla > Ziphiidae > Hyperoodon > Hyperoodon ampullatus. The sequence continues at coordinate 86,653,195 of NC_136916.1, forward strand.
TTTCATGATATAAAAGACAGTTTAGGCTCATGAAATTTCAATTTTGCTTTAGAGAACTTTTGAAAAATAGGTTTGGGAGGAGAGGGGAAGAGCCTAATTTGACAGTTTAACCCCATTTATAATGATGATTCCATGATCAAAAATGTACTTGGCAAATGAATATACTAGCTTGGGGAGTTCCAGGTCTATTATATTTGCATCAGCCACTTAACTTATTTTAAGAAAGAAGAAAGGCAGTGCCAGAAGTTAGGCTCCTTGTCCTACCCCCTCTTGCCTACCCTAGCCTTGAATTGCAGTAATAAGTGCAACTGATGGGGAATTCCCTGGTGGTCCAATGGTTAGGGCTCTGTGCTTTCACTGCAGGGGGCATGGGTTTGATCCCTGGTCAGGGAACTAAGATCCCACATGCCACACAGCACAGCCAAAAAAAAAAAAAGAGCAACTGATGGCCCCCAGACATTTGAAAATAAGGAAATATGACAACTGGACCATGTCTCCCACTCTGGAACTCCAGATTTTCACTCCATGCCTTGGATGTCATAAGGCCTCTATATGTACTATAGTCAGAGGTTGGGCAACTGTAATTCAAAACTTTATTTCCCCCCACATATTCTATCAATATATGAGGAGTTAAATGGGAAGGAAACTGATTACCCTTTGAAAGAAAATTGTATTTTCTAGGGCTTTAGGTATCATTGTGCTAAATAATGTCAAAAACTTTAAAAGAGCAAATATTTCTGCAAAAAAAATAACATCAAGCCTATTATTAGTGTTTATACTTTTTGGTTTCATTGTAGGATCAACCATTTAGTTGTACTCATATGCCTAGCACAGAACCTAAAAAATAATAAGTACTCTACAAAATCATTAAATAATGAATAGGAGAAAAAAAAAGACCTTTCAGCATTGAACTTTTCAGTATTAACATTCTGAATTCCTATACAGATAATATTCAATGGTCTCCCTTTATTCATATATATATATATATATATATATATATATATATATGTATATCCCATCCACCATCAAATATCTCAGTGATCTCCTCTTTACTAAAATAATGACAGAAGTCTTTCCCTGACAGCCTACATTTTTAAAATGTAAAGTTATTCTTTTCTTTCTAGGCTGTTCCTAAATTCACTGATCAGATATTTCGCTGGAGGAAGCATTTTAACACACTTAAGCTATACAAGATTGTTCAGAATAAAATGAAACTCACTAGTTCATAGTAACCAGAGTCTTCTTCTGAAACTCTTCTGCAGATATGCTCACGCTGATAGGTCAGCCCTTTCGCACAGTGACCAACATGGTAATTCTACCTTCAAGTTCTTTTAAAATTCCAGGATGGCTGCCATATCTTAGGTACTTAAGTACATGAAACCTATGACTTTGGGAACACCTCTAGGCTAACTTTTTTTTCCTGTTTACCCCAAACAAGGTCAGGGTGAACAAGTCACAAGCAGACTTAACAAGAGATAATGAATCTCCTCAGTTATTTACTTACATGACTATAATATCAATTGCATTAAAAAGTGATGTCCCTACAATCTAGCTTATTATAAACCCATGAAAAATTACCTTTTTCCTGAGAAAGCTTTTCCTCCTGCCGTTGGTGGTGAGGTTTGTAAGGTGCTGCCCCCTGACTTAGTTCTTCAGCCACAAAACCATCCAGAAAAGATAAGGAAGCATCTACCTATATTAAAGTAAAGCAAAAATTAGGAATTAAAAAAACTTACTCTAAACAGTAGACTGCACACTCACAGAAGTGATTTCAGCCCATATTTCCTAAAAATAATTTTTAAGTAAAAAACAGAACTTCAACTCTAAAATTGCTACTCAACTCTCTATCTTTCTGAAACATAATCAAAACACTCAGCTAAGAATATAACAATATAAGTCATGTGCACTTATTTTTCATTTCACTGCACTGCAAATACATTTTTGAGCATCCAACATGTTAAGGCATCATGTTAGATGCTATAACTGAGACAAAGTAAGACACAAGTCCTGCCTCATAAGACTTGTAACCTACCAGAGAAGACACATACACTATGAGCTATAGTGTCTACATTAGTTTCCTCTTGCTGGGGGCTAAAAACAAAGCCCCCATCAAAGGCTAGTTCCTTCTGGAGGCTCCAGCGGAGAATAGGTTTCTTGTCTCTTCCAGCTCCTAGAGGCTGCCAGCATTCCTCGGCTTGTGGCTATATGACTCCAATCTTTGCTTCTATTGTTACTTGGCCTTCTCTTCTCTGACCTCTTGCCTCACTTTTATAAGGACCCTTGTGATTATATCATGCCTACTCAGATAATCCAAGATAATCTTCCCATTACAAAATCCTTAACTTAATCAAACCTACAAAGTCCCTTTTACCATATAAAGTAACTTATGCACAGGTTCCAGGGATTAAGATATGAATATCTTGGGGAGGCCCATTATCCAGCCTCCCACAGTGCCTTTGATTTAACTATCCTATTCCATTCTACCTAAAAATGCTTTGTTACAAACCTGTGGAAAATTACTTAATTTCAATAAAGTACAAGAATAGAAAGGTACAAGAGAATGCTTAAATGAAAAGAAATAAAGAGATGAAGAAAGAGTAAGGGGAAAAGGAGAAAAGAAACAGTGAGGGGAGAAATAAAAATGAGATACACAAGAGAATATAGCAGTAACGACCTCAGAAACCACAGATTTGCCTCTCCTAATTTAGCCAAGTGTATACAAACAGCTCAGATAATTTAGAACAGCAGGTAATTCTCAAAAAATTTAAGTGGCATGTCACACTGTGCATTTGGCAAAGTTTAGTTTTGATAAGATTTTTTTTTGAGTTTTTTTTTCCATGTGGACCACTTCTAAAGTCTTTATTGAATTTGTTACAATATTGCTTCTGTTTCATGTTACAGTTTTTTGGCCACAAGACATGTGTGATCTTAGCTCCCCAACCAGGGATTGAACCCACACCCCCTGCATTAGAAGGCAAAGTCCTAACCACTGGACCACCAGGGAAGTCCCTCGATAAGATTCTTAAGAGATGAAGCCATGTCATCATCATCTTTTGTTGGAAGAAAGGGAAGTAGAGTAACTAACTAGTTTAATACTATGTATAGCATATTTATTCATATAGTCTCTGGAATGCCTACCAAATGTTAAACCAAGGCCTCTGCCCATGAGGAGCTAATGAAAAAAATTAATGAACAAAGGTTCAAAATGAATAAAAGCCATGAACATCTGAGTCATAATTAGTGGGAATACTGCCCATCCTCCCCACTTCTTCAACTATATGACATCTAATATAAAAATCTGAACAAATCTGACTTCCTTTTGGAAGTTTTCAGATTTACACCAATCTGACAGAGCACTCAGAGGTGAGCAGTAACTAAGTGCTTTGGATTAAAAGCAGCACTGGCTGAAAGTAAGTGGAAGAAGAAAAGGTGGTTGATCAGGTTCCAAAGTAGTAAAGATTTAGATAGTAGATGGACAAAACAAAATGGAGAACTGTTTTTTTCTTACATTCTCCAAGAAAAGAGAGCAATAATAAAATGACATTATTAGAGAAGTTCAAAGGAGATAAAATTTTTAAGTTCTCAAATTATTATATGTTAAAAGAGATTGTCATAGACTATAAACCCCTGCACTGCAGTTCTCCAGAACAGATTAGTCTTCCTAACTATTTAGGATCACTACTGAGTAGAAGCTCTCAAATGCTCTCTCACACTAATGTGAGAAAAATGCCAACCTTCATCTAAAGTGCTACAGAAATTACATTTTGGCATATTCCAGATATATCACAAATGCAAGAATTATTCTGTTTAAAGACAATGCAATTTTGTAAAAGATGGAATGCAGATATCTTACCACCATGTCTTCACAACTCTTATCAACTGGAAGCAAGCCCTTCATAAATTCCACATTCTCATGCAAATGTTTTAATTCAAATGCATGCTGTCTCAAACAAGTATCCAAAGATGTGGTAAATTCCTGGATTAATCTCTCAACTATAATAGAGGAGTGTGCTTGAGGTGTCAACTTGGTCACAGCAGCAATTATCCAGGCTTTTGTTTCTGAAGAAATGGAGTCACTCCTAAGTAACTTGTAGAGCTTGGTTATAACTTCCTCTGGTGTTTCCTTATCTAAGAGGTAGAAATACTCCCCTAAAACCTAAAACAAAGAAATGTATATATACAAATATCAAGTTATATAACAACTATACTCAGAAATCTAAACAAAGTGCCTACTGCCGGAGTGAATTTAATTTATACTAAACATATTCTCATGGTGAAGAAATTATTAAAGATACAATTGTATATTTTAGGTTCAAAATTACACCAAGAATTGGAAGTGAGTACAAAAAGGTTTTCCACATCTTTATCGTTAACTATATATAAAGTAGCATACCGTTACAAGTTAGCTTTCTTCTGAATTTCCAGGTTTGGATGTTGGTTTTTAAAAGCACTTTCACATTCTGTTACTATTTTTTCTAATAAGCATTTAAACAAGTGGTTCTCACATACTAGTACGCATAAGAGCCACCTGAGGTGTTTCATAGAAATACACATTTCTATACTGTCCTTCCAGATAATCTGATTTAGTATGTCTGTGGTGGGGAACTACAATACACATTCTGAAAAAGCATCAGCTGATTCTGATGTAGATGATCCACAGAAGAGACTCTGACGAACACTGATCTATTTTACACATACTCTTTCCTACATCTAATTTATTCAGGTGATATATAATCCTATTGGTCTAAGGATCGTTAATAAACTTATAATTCATGGAGTGTGAGATCTTTCCTAAGTAGTATTTATGAAGTATATTCATGTATAATACTGGGACCAGCAAGAAAAAACAGTGAGGTGAGGTGATAGGCAAGGGAAGATTTATGGCTAGTAACAAGAAGAGGAAAAAAAAAGAAATAGGACTACATAAATTCAATCCTTAAATAGTAAGATAACTTTTTGACTGGTTTAGTAAAAGATGGAAGGAAGTTCTAGAAGAACAGGTAACCTAAATCCCAGTTCAAAAATCAATGGACTTGAGCTTCCCTAGTTGCACAGTGGTTAAGAATCAGCCTGTCAGATGTAGAGAGTGGACTTGAGGACACGGGGAGGAGGAAGGGTAAGCTGGGATGAAGTGGGAGAGTGGCATGGACATATATACACTACCAAATGTAAAATAGACAGCTAGTGGGAAGCAGCTGCGTAGCACAGGGAGATCAGCTCGGTGCTTTGTGACCACCTAGAGGAGTGGGATAGGGAGGGTGGGAGGGAGAGGCAAGATGGAGGAGATATGGGGATATATGTATATGTATAGCTGATTCACTTTGTTATAAAGCAGAAACTAACACATCATTGTAAAGCAATTATACTCCAATAAAGATGTTAAAAAAAAAAAAGAGTAGCCCCCACTCACTGCAACTAGAGAAAGCCCGTGAGCAGCAACGAAGACTCAATGCAGCCAAAAATAAATAAATTAATTAATTTTAAAAAAATCAATGGACTTAAGCTTCTGGGAAGATAGAGTAGGTGAATTTTTCCCCTATTCTTCCTGCTAAGTACACCTAAAAACCCTTGATGTTATACATAAAACACAGATACATAGACTGAAAGGTAGAGAAAAAAAGGCAGATCACTAAGAACCTTGGGACCTAAGGAACAATACAGTGGGTTATCTGTTGCCTCATATACCTCAGACTGGGTACTTGAGAGCCAGCAACCTAGAAATGCCAGTGGGAAAGGACAAAAAAGCCCCAAGAAAAGCCTGCCCTCTAGCCAAAGGGCCAGGAAGACAGAAAACCTTCAGATAATAATCCTTCTACTCCAGCCAAGCACCAAATAGAAAAAACTGTAGCCCCACCCATACCAGCAAAGGTGGAGTGGAGAGTCAAGACTTCAACCCCTACCAGGTTGTAAAAAGCATCCCAACTCCCCAGCAAGGGTGGTAACAGAGAGACTGAGTGAAAACCAGGAACTTCATCCCCACCAAGCTGTAAAAAGGCCCACTCTTTTGCAGTGTCTGTGAAGACTACATAGGAAGCCTATACTTCACCTCCACCCAAGTTTAAAGAAGTAGCCCTCCCCCTCTCTGCTGGAGTGGTGTCAGGGGAAGCCTAGCAGAGACTCGGGCTCAGTGGAGGCCACATAGTTAGAGATATCTACACCCCATCTCAACACCATCACTGAAAGAATTAATCCACATCTATAGAACACACCACCCAACAATAAGCACAATACCCACTCTTTTCAAGCACCCACAGAACATATAAGACAGATCATATCTTAGGCCATAAAATAAACCTCAACAAACTTAAAAGAACTGAAATTATAGAGTACTTTCTCTGACAACAATGGAATCAAACTAGAAATCAGTAACAGCAAAGATAACAAGAAATTTTCAAAACACTTAAAAACTAAACAACACCCTTGCACACAATCTTTCCAGGAAATAAAAGAGGAAAGAACACTCCCAAGCATTTTATGAAGCCAGTATTACCTTGATACCAAAACCAAACAGAGTAGAAAAAAACAAGAAAACTACAGACCACTATCCCTCATGCACAGAGATGCAAAAATTATTAACATGGTCTCAAGAAATCTACAAAAAACAATTCTAGATTAATAAGTGAGTTCAGCAAGATTGCAGGGTATAAGAAAAAATACAGAAATAAACCTATACACTAATGTCCACTAATCTACAAAAAAAGGAAGCAAGAGTATAGGACAGAGAAAAAACAGTCTCTTCAATAAGTGGTGCTGGGAAAACTGGACAGCTACATGTAAAACAATGAGATTAGAACATTTCCTCACAACATATACAAAAATAAACTCAAAATGGATTAACAACCTAAATGTAAGACATGAGACATATAACTCCTAGAAAAGAACACTCTTTGATATAAATCGTAGCAATATTTTCTTGGATCTGTCTCCTAAGGCAAAAATAAACAAATGGTATGCAATTAAAAGCTTTTTGCACAGTAAAGGAAACCATCAACAAAATGAAAGATAACCCTCATAATGCTAGAAAATATTTGTAAATAATGCAACCAACAAGGGCTTAATTTCCAAAATATACAAACAGCTCACACGACTCAATATCAAAAGAACAAACAGCCCAATGAAAAAACAGGCAGAAGACCTGAACAGACATTTTTCCAAAGAAGACGTACAGATGGCTAACAGGCACATGAAAAGATGCTCAACATCACTGATTATTAGAGAAAAGCAAATCAAAACCACAATGAGATACCACCTCACACCTGTGAGAATGACTATGATCAAAAAGTCTACAAATAACAAATGCTGGAGAGGGTGTGGAGACAAGGGAACCTTCTTATATGGTTGGTGGGAATTTAAATTGGTGTAGCCACTATGGAAGACAGTACGGAGGTTTCTTAAAAAAATAAAAAGTAGAGTTGCCATATGATCCAGCAATCTCACTCCTGAGCATATACCTGGAGAAAACTATAATTTGAAAAGATACATGCCTCTAGTGATCATAGCAGCATTATTTACAACAGCCAAGACAAAGAAACAACCTAAAATTCCCATCAACATATTGAATGGATAAAGAAGATGTGGTATATATACACAATAGAATACTACTCACCTATAAAAAAGAATGAAATAATGTCATTTGCAGCAACATGGGTGGACCTAGAAATTGTCATACTAAGTGAAGTCAAAGAGAAAGACAAACACCATATGATATCACTTATGTGTGGAATCTAAAATATGATACAAATGAACTTATCTACAAAAGAGAAACAGACTCACAGACATAGAAAACAAACTTATGGTTACCAAAGGAGAAAGGGGTTGGGGGAGGGATAAATTAGGAATTTGGGATTAGCAGATACAAACTACTATATATAAAATGGATAAACAACAATGTCCTACTGTGTGGCACAGGGAACTATATTCAAAATCTTGTACTACACCATAATGGAAAAGAATATGAAAAAGAGTATGTACATATATGTATAATTGAATCACTTTGCTGTACACCAGAAACTAACACATGCTGTAAATCAACTATACTTCAATAAAATAAAATAAAATAAAATGAAAAGAAGAAGAAAACAAACTAGTGGTTACCAGTGGAGAGAGGGAAGGGGAAGGGGCAAGTCAGGGGTAAGGGATTAAGAGACACAAACTACTATGTATAAAATAGATAAGCAACAAGGATATACTGTATAGTACAGGAAATTATACCCATTATCTTGTAATAATCAATAATGGAATATAATCAGCAAAAATAATGAATCACCATGCTGTACACCTGAAACTAATATAATATTGTAATCAGCTATACTTCAATTTAAAAAAAAGATTTTGAAGTTTCTCCTGAATTTGTATCACTTTGCACCACCATAAAGTTGAAAAATCATAAGCTTAACCATCTTAAATCAGGGATCATCTGTACCTAAGTATAAATCTAACAAAACAGGTCCAGGATTTGTATGCTGTAGAAAGAGAAACACTCTAAATATACGAACATATCATGTTCATGGAGGAAAATATAAATGGCCACCAAATACAACAATCAATTTAGGCAAGGATTACCAATGTTAAAACCATTGATGAAAGAGAGTTGAAGAACAGATGCTCACAAAGTCTCACAGAATCACCTCACAGACTAGTTCCAAATTAGTAAGGAGAAACAGCACCTTTACAATGGTGAGAACCTTTACAAAGGTCACCATCTTAACCAAACAAAGAAATTTACTATCACCAATAATTGGAGGAACTGACATTATATGCATCCTGATATAATGCAGTGAGAAATACATATTGACAATGTAGTATTCTTGCTAAAAATGTTTAACTGAATCAGAAATAGTCCATTTCAGAATGCTGGACATTCTGCAAGTCAACAGTATTCATCCAAAAAAATCAATGTCATGAAAACAAAAAGAAACTGAGCATCACTGTAAAATAAAAGAGGCTAAAAGGCATAACTAAATGCAATTTGTGAATCTTAACCTGATATGGGATTGGGAGGAGTAGAAAAATAGTCATAAGAGACATTTTTTGGACAACTGGATAAGTCTGAATATGGACTGTATATTGGGTGATATTAATGAATTAAGGTCACATTTCTTAGGTGCAATAATGGTTTTATGGTTATCTAGAACGTCACTCTTGGAAGATTCACACTGAATTTTTTATAGGATAAGTGTCATGAGGTTTGCAACTCAATTTTAAATGGCTCAACAAAACAAACTGTATATAGGTAGACCTAGCTATAGATATAGATGTATTGGGTTGGCCAAAAAGTTCGTTCGGGTTTTTCCATAGGATCTTACGGAACCAAATAGATACAGTAAAGCAAAGGTGGTTAAAAATATTAACTGGGAATCTAGGTGAAAAGTATAGGGGTATTTATTATGCCATTTTTTCAACTTTCCTATAGATTAGAAAAGAATTCTTTAATAAAAGTCTGGGTAAAATTATGGTTAACATGCTAACATTTGGCAAAACCATAAAATTTTGAAGTGTGAATATCCTATGACCCAGAGCTGCACTTCTCCAAATCTCCCCTAAAGAAATGCTCACTCATATGCACAAGAAAGAATATACAAAGGTGACAGGATGTATACGATTACGTAGGTTTATATAACATAAAACTGTGACCTTGTTTTGCAGAGATGATCTCCTTGCTGGCTCTGATGAAGCAAGCAGCCATGTTGGGAGGCCCACCTGGCAAGAAACTGAGGGCAGCTCTTGGAGCTAAGGGCAGGCAACAGTCAACAGTCTGAACCTCAAACCCTCAGTCTTACACCTGCAAAAAACTGATTTCTGCCAACAACCACATGTGAGCTTGGAAGGAGATCCTTTACTAATCAAGCTTCAGATGAAACAGCAGCCCCAAGTGACACATTGATTGCAACCCTGAAAGACCTTAAGCAGAGAACCCATGCCTGGACTCCTAACCCACAGAAACTGTGAGATAACAAATGTATGTTGCTTTAAGTTTGTGGTAACATTATTATGCAGCAATAGAAAGCTAACACAGCACAGATATATGAGTATTCACATATTCAAAAATAGATTCACATAGAAAACACAACAAATGCCTTGTAGACACAGACAGGCATCTAAATAAATACCCATATTTAAAAGACTAGTCAAGTGAGATGGCAGAGAGAATGAATAGATAAGGAAATAGTTAAGTGATAGAAGGTAGCCACTGGGAAAGAAAATTGACAGCTGAAGGAGTTAACTGAGTAGAACTGAATTATTTCTGAAGAAATATATTATTAGTATTTGACTTTATAAAAAATAATATTATAAACATTTATGATTCAATGTACTTTGCTCACCCAACTCATAACTTGAAGAAATCTCTGTGGGTAGAACACATTTTCCACATCTAGTAAAGTGAAATAAGACTGAACTGCATAGAGCCTTAATTGTTGATTTTCTGTTTCATCATCAAAACCTACAAAGAAATTAATATACCATTTTAATTTCTACTAAATTCTCTAAGGACTCTGTAATAAAAACATTTAATTTTAAAATCTTTGCAGAATGCAATAGTTTACTAACCTTCTGCTAGCAGTCTCAGAAAGTTATTGGGAATATCAGGATGCATAACGTCTCCTCCCACTGAAAATACAGCATTCATTGTCTGAATAAACCATGCATTATCAGGAGCATATGTGTCCACAGTGTTAAGAACAAGTACACTTCCAAATGCCACTTATTAAAATTATCCTTTCTGTATAAATCTTAAAAAAAATAACCCTCAATTCATCCTAGTTTGGCATTTATACCTTTAACTTCTGCCAATAAATTGTTCTATACTCAAGTTTTATGTAAAATAGGTGCTCAGTAAAAGCTTACTGAATAAACTTAATAAACCAGTTCATGTTGCTTTATCTAGCACCATATATTGCACATAACAGGTGTCCAATAAATAACTGTGCAATAATTGAAAGAAATGTTCCAGCTAACTATGGACAAAAACATAATGGAAAATGATATGCACTTCATAAGCTAAATGTTGTGACATGTCTATCTGAACAAGTTGTTGACCCTCTTTTCTAATCTGTTCCTCTTCAGTTCTAAAATTCTATCATTCTGCTGGCCAGAGCTATAGCACTGGTTAGGACAAAACTATACTTAAGCAATTTCCAAGATACTTTGATCAGCACTATTCATTCATTCAATCTTAGATTTAAACAACAGACATCTTAAAAAGAATGATGAGTAACCTCGTGACCTGCAAAGTTCCTTTGACTTTTAAAAAACAAATGTGAAGAAAAGTAACATGTGAATGGAGTTGCCAACTACTTTACTGTGACAATTTCCAGTATAAACAGTAGTGTAAAGGATAAATTTTAGCATCCTGATCCCCTCAACAATCCACTGAAAACAACAAGAACTTTTACTCAGGAAAGAAACTGAGTAGGAAGTAAAGTCAACGACAAGGAGGGACTCAAAGAGGAATCAGACAGAGATTCCTGTATGCTCCTGCTGATAATACTGACCAATGGAATAAAAAGAACCAGGAAAAAAGTCATCCCCTACGAAGTCTACACAAATTCTTGCTTTTGACAACAAGAGAGGATTGAATATCAGGAATGGAAGTTTCTGCTGGGCCTCTGAACTCAACCTGCAAGTGACCATGTCTAGACCAATTATTTTAAAGTCACTGTGTAACTAAAGGTATTTTATGACTCATGGTCCAAACAAAGGATATTTCTCAGCCAGCTCAGCTATTTTGCCAACCAAATTGACAATAATATATTCTTCTTTGCTCTGATGTAAATATTCAAGCATTTTCTGGACAATCACTGTTATATTCTGTGCATTAGTAATTCTGTAAAGAAGTTCCAGAGTCTATTTAAGAAAGAAAAATAAAAATAGTATTATAAAACTATGCATAACAAATAAATACTGTAACATATAGGTGTATAACAGTTGATTCTTCCACTTTTATGTAGCTCTACTGGGCAGTTAATAGGTGCTCAAGAAATGCACATTTTAACTGAACAGAACTTAAGACAGGTAAGACTATTGTCAAAAAAAAAGAATTATAATCAATTCCAAAGTCTAAAAGCTTTCTATTGATATAGATAATAATCATCTGACATCTCTACATGACAGGCCATGTAAAGATTAAAAAGTTAAAAGGTTAATAATCTATTTTCTAAAAATGTAACAGCTTCTTAAACCTACATTACTTATGCCTGTGTGCTATGCATGTGCGCGTGTGTGTGTATACATGCATACACATATAAAAACCCAGTCTTGCAAAATGCTTTTTCCACGCTACCCGAACAACAGAAAACCACACTTGAATGGATTTGTCAGCTAAGGGCAAATGGTCTCTAATGGATGGATAAGGTAGTGCAAGCACTTCAAACCCCAGCAAGGCCTACGTTCAGAATCTCGGGTATCAAGGAAGAACCATTTTACAGCCTTCTCAGTGATGAGGCATATACCTCTTGCTGCCTGAAGTAAGATGAAGGAAGACCAGTACCAGAGTAAGCTCCCATTTGACTGGCTTTCTGAGGCCCTACATCAGGGTTTTAAAAATATCATAGTTCCCAGAAATCAGTATGAGACAAACGGCAATAATGAGAAAGCATCATTTACTGGCATTTCAGGAGCAACAATATTAGCTGCAGGAGAATTTCCACATATCCTTCTCATCAAACTTGTTCATCTACTTTAGGGTTCTTTCTAATTTTTCAGTCCTTATACCCAGGACTTCAAGTACAAAGGACAACAGATTTTGAATTTTTTTTAACTGTTCCAGTTAATCCTTAACACCATTTAAAATCTATACATAGGTTCCCCATGTATTTATAGCTTTCAACCTATGAAGCTGCTCCAGACATGCTTCCTGTAGACTCTATATGTCACGTATTTTAAGATAATCTACACCAAATTTACTTCCTACTCTAAGACCATGAAATTTAGCATTTCCAGGACTGAATGGGGACTGGTATTATGAACTGCACGGCTAGAGGTCTTTTCTGTTAACTCCTTCTTGCCTTCTTTTTCCCTGCTATGAAAGAAAAGTAATAAAATCAGGTAAAAGGGAATCCCAGCCCCAAGCAACAGGTCACTCCATACCCCAGGACCAAAGTTCTTGCCATATAGTTACTGATGGAGGTTAGAAGTGACAGTGGCATCGAGGAGACAGTACTGCAGTGCCTTCTTGGGACACCACTGATACTCAGTACCCTTCCCCAAAAATTCAAGCTACTTTTCTCACTACAGATCAGACTTCATAATTTTAAAAGTTGTCTAGTTTCCCTTTGACCCTCATTTTTAAATGAGATCCCAATAAATAAATACAGCAATAAGAAAACTGTATCTAAGTCAACCGTGTTCAATTTAGTACTTAACCACACAAAGAAAATGCATGCTCTATGTCTATTCAAAGTGGAAGAGCAATATAATTATTTGTTACTGTCCCTTGGCATCTTCTCATTTTTCTACAATGTCCACACATAGAAATTACCACATCTGTAAACTTCCTGGATTCATTCAAGGCAGGTAACAATTTTCAGAAGATTAAAAATATGAATGCAAAAAATACATATGTATATATATGCAGATGGCAATTTCTTGAAAATATTATTTCAAAAATAGTTCTAAAATTCAAAATTCGTAATCTTATATTTTAAAAATTACAGTTGTTTAATGTAATACAGTGTTCTCTCAATAAACTACTTTTAATGCACTGCTTTTAAGTAATTTAGATGTTTAGTAGATTCTTTTTATCTTTATTATTTTTAAAATCAGAAATAAAACTATCTGCTCTTCTTACCTAGGTCCCATATACCATTTTTTTTTTTTTTTTTGCAGTACGTGGGCCTGTGCTCCAGACGCGCAGGCTCAGCGGCCATGGCTCACGGGCCCAGCCACTCCGCAACCTGTGGGATCTTCCCGGACCGGGGCACGAACCCGTGTCCCCTGCATCGGCAGGCGGACTCTCAACCACTGTGCCACCAGGGAAGCCCCCATATACCATTTTAAATGAAGGTATAAAGTGATTCTCTACATGAGAATTAACAGATATATCTACATGGACACCCAAGTAGATACTGAAGCAATTTTATAAAAGGAAAAAGTTGAAAAAAATTAAGTAAATTATACAACTTTCCTTCCAAAAAGTTCAAAACATTTTAGGGATATCTTTATTAATTCTTTCAACATTCCTACATATTCAATAGGGACTGCATTAGCCTAGTTTATAGATGTTAATAATGGAAAAAATTAATCACCATAAATTACTTCTTAAAACTGTACTAATAGGAAGACCTGGGAATAGAATTCAGGTCTCCGATTGATACAATTCTTGGACCAAAAAGATATTAATGAATCCTATACAGGTAACTGGACCTAACTCCTCCAACTCTTAATTTATTTTTTTTATTATTATTTTTTAAGAGTGTTCTTGTCTTCACAGCTTTTGTTTCATTTTCTATTTTATTTATTTTTAAAACTTATTTATTTATTTTTATTTTTGGCTGTGTTGGGTCTTCGTTGCTGCGTGCGGGCTTTCTCTACTTGCGGCAAGCGGGGGCCATTCTTTGTTGTGGTGCGCAGGCTTCTCATTGTGGTGGCTTCTCCTGTTGTGGAGCATGGGCTCTAGGTGCATGGGCTTCAGTAGATGCAGCACGTGGGCTCAGTAGTTGTGGCTTGTGGGCTCTAGAGCACAGGCTCAGTAGTTGTGATGCATGGGTTTAGTTGCTTTGCAGCATGTGGGATCTTCCCAGACCAGGGCTCCCCTGCATTGGCAGGAGGATTCTTAACCACTGCATCACCAGGGAAGCCCAACTCATAATTTAAAACCATTCTTGTCGCAGACATAGAGGATGGACTTGAGGACACGGGGAGGGGGAAGGGTAAGCTGGGACGAAGTGATAGAGTGGCATGGACTTATATACACTACCAAATGTGAAATAGATAGCTAGTGGGAAGCAGCTGCATAGCACAGGGAGACCAGCTCAGTGCTTTGTGACCACCTAGAGGAGTGGGATAGGGAGGGTGGGAGGGAGAGGCAAGATGGAGGAGAAATGGGGATATATGTAAATGTATAGCTGATTCATTTGGTTATAAAGCAGAAACTAACACACCATTGTAAAGCAATTATACTCCAATAAAGATGTTTTCAAAAAATAAATAAAAAAATAAAACCATTCTTGTAATTACTGACACAAGTGCTTTTTAGAAAAGTTCCTTAAACTTCAATAGAAAGAATAAAATGCACTCAAAAGTTAAAATACACACTGTGCACATACAAACTGCCCACCATTTTAATCTCTCTCCATAATACCAACAAAAAGTTTAAAAATTGTAACACTTCATATACATTACTCAAAATACCAGTTTACCTCTCTTTTAATAATGGGATCAGGATGGTCTAAGCATTCAATTATTGTCATCTGGTGTTGAAGAGCCAGAGTGGGATCCTGTTGGATAACATAGGTAAGAGCCTTCAATCCTAGAAGCAAAGATTACATTATAGAAAGTGACATAAAACAAATACCCAGCAAATTTCAAAAACTCTCTTGGTAATTTCCGTCAAAAGAACCAATCATCTTACCTAAATATTTGAGATTTATTTTAGGTGACAAAACAAATTTTCCAATGCACTTGGCAGCCTTCTCAAGTAATTCCGATTTAGGATAAATAGAATAGACTGTATGTACACATTCAAACAGAATAGCTACAGAAATAAAATATTATAATGTCAGGGATCATATTAAGGCATAATAAAACAATATATCTGTGTAGAACTCCTAATAAAACAAACTAATTGGAAGGTCAGTTTTAGTCAAAAATCTTACTTATGGAAATTTTTCAAAGATAACGACTTTACTGTTTTCAGGCTTTATACAGTTGTTAGGATTACGTTACCACAGTACAATTTAAAGAGAATGATATATATTAATAGATAAGAATGATATATTCAGTCATGCAACAAGTATTTTCTGAAACTTCCTATGAGCCAGACATTGTTCTACTAGTATGGATACAGCGGTGACAAAAACCCCTGCCCTCAAGGAAATCACATTCTAACGGACACATAAGTAATACACTCATTGTTCCTATATAGATACTTCCAACACTCCTTAAATGCTTCAAAATAATTTATTCTTAGGCAGTTTCTACCACTTTTACACAGAAACTGTATATGTAGTTTATTTCAGCGTGGTTTATGTCAACATAATCATTTCAGGATGCTCTAGCATTTATTTCAAAATAGGGCCGCTACTCAAAAATCTTCATACCACTTTTTAACAATTAACCTCCAAGGATACAGAAAATCTACTGAGCATCTTAATAGTGTTCAAACTTGATTTTCTAGTCTCATCGAAGATCTGATAACTGTAATAGATGATCAAAGTGGATACTAAAATTTTTTTCAAACTCTCTTAAAGAGCATAAGTCAAAGAGCTGGAGCTTCGCCATGGTAAAGAAGAATCATTTAGGCACCACTAAGTCCTGCATGTCCTGTGGAATCACAGAATGAGAAGTGAGACAGAATCAGCAGACTTAAAAACAGTTCTACTATATAGTTGAAGCATGTTGTGTCTTTGATAGAATCACTCCTGCTCTTTTTCCAAAAGCTTAAAACATAACAATCAAACATTTGTGTACAGGATATAAGATAGATCCTGAATATTCAACTAACTATGTTTTACACTGCTAAGCAGTCTATCAATTGATACACATATAAATTTCTGGTAAAAAGCTTTACATAAATAAATACTTTCTAAAGAAGGAGAAAGAAAAGAAATCAGAAGGAAAGATTTTTAAGAAATAAACCACTCTTTAAGAAGGGAACTGACTTTAATTAAAGGAAAACCTAGAAAGTAAGTCAATTGAACCTAAAAAGATACTTTATATATCCAGATGTTATGCTGTAAAAAGTCTTTACTCTGTGCTATGAGAAAAGCTGATTTTATGACTTCACAAAATAAACAGAGAGAGCCTTAGTCAACTAACTTAACTAATCAACTAAGGCAGGAGTAGGCAACACATAATTAAACACAGCCCTCAGCCTATCTTTGTAAGCTGTGAACTAAGAATGATTTTTACATTTTTTGAGATATAACTGACATATAAAATTATTACTTTTAGGTATACAATTACATTTTTAAAGGTTTAAAATAAACAAAGGAGAATATATGACAAAAACCTATTATGACCGACACCAAACCTAAAATATTTACTATCTAGCCCCCTTTTCAGAAAAAGTTTGCCAAACCCTGAACAAATGTGCTAGTCCTAAGTAAGATTAAAAATGATGATGTTCCATTTTCTATCATAACTGACATATTTCCCTTTATGGATTTCTACCATTTAGAGCTCTCCTATTAAGATGTTTTACTGACAACAAAAGCTTCTCATTACCTATCTAAAACCTAAACTTTTATATTTAGATGCTCATAAGATTTCTGAAAAGCTAGTTTAGGTAAAATTAATAGTTCAAAAATTGCACTTATTAGTCAACCTAGGCATAAATGAGCTGAAATGAACTTAATAGGTTTTAAAAATTATTTTTAAATAATTTAGAGGCTAATAGCCTTTATTCTCCAACTCTACAAAAGTCTAAGTCCATAAATGAAAAAGCAATTACTCTGCTGTCTCCTCACTGCAGTGGTTAAAAGAATACAGTAAGTCCCCTACATATGAACCTTCAAGTTGCAAACTTTCAAAGATATGAATGTGTCCCTGTATGCCAGCGGTTGTACTGTACTACTGTACTTTTCAAGGTACTGTACTGTAAGATTAAAAATGCTTTATTTATTTTTGTGTTTGTTTTTTATGTATTATTTGTGTGAAAGTGTTATAAACCTATTACAGTACAGTACTACATAGCCAACTGTGTTGGTTGAGTACCTAGGTTAACTTTGTCGGACTTACGAACAAATTGGACTTACAAACGTGCTCTGGGAACGGAACTTGTTTGTGTGTAGGGGACTTGCTGTAGAGCCTCTAAGGATTTCTAAAGGTAAAATGCATCGTGGAGCTTTGTTTACTCTTCCAGAGGAAGCCAGGTCCTAATCAAAATACCATCAAGTAAAAAATTAACAAATTAAAAATTAGTAACATTCTAACATTCGTGACGCTGTGATTTTATCATAGATATTTTGGGTAGGATTATGCACAAAATTTGAAGAAGTTCTACTGACACTGTATCCTTCAGACTTTACTTTCATTTTAAATAACTACTGTCACCACTCTGGCAGGGAGATGCGGGTACCATGCAATGAGGGTGGCAGTCCAGATTCTCCGCTCTGCCTCCTTTAACACTTAAGAGAGGCAGGGGATGCTGGTTCCTTCTGGATGGGGGATGGAAGTACCCTGCCTGGAAGAGGGAGGGGTACCCCGTTACTGCTCCCTATACGACCTGCATTGAGATTAAGGGGGTGGCCCCGGTATACGTGCCCAGTTTAAAAGCCCTAACTCGTCACTAGGCTTCTTCTAATGCCACTTCAGGAAAGATGGGAGGGGTACCTCATTATTCCCTACTCCTGGATAATGTGAAATCCAGGCTTCCCACATCATCTCCACTGGCAATGCCAGGGAGGGTACCCCTTAACATGTGGCAGGGATGAAACTGCAGCTGCCCCTCTTGGTCTTCACCACTAGCCCCATGGGAGGGTTGGGGCACCTCATTGTATCTGGTGAGGGTGGAAATCTTGACTCTCCATTCAGCCTCTGCCGCTGTGGGTGGTCCACAGTTTTTTCTGTGTGATGCTTGACTGTAATAGAAGAGCTATTGTCTAAAAGTTTTCTGTCTTGCTAGTTTGCCCTTTTTCCCTTAGTCCTTTGGCTAGAGAGCAGGCTTTTTTCAGGGCATTTTTGTCTGCACCTGTTGGCATTTTCAGACTGCTGGCTCTTCAGTACCCAGTCTGGGGTATATGAGGCAAAAAGAAAGCCCAGGGTACTCACCTTGGTGTTGTTCATTGAATGCAAAGGTCCCTAACCAGTCTACCTTCATTTATCCACCTTACAGAGTCTTATATGTTTATTTTACATATAATGTCCAGAGTTTTTAGGTGTACTTAGTGGGAAAAGTACTTCTATCTACTTTTGATGGTTCTATCCCTTATACTCCATTTTATGGAATTCTCCCAATTTACCAAATATTTTATTAAAAATGTCTTTCTCATCTTATCAGTACCCTGCCCAAAACTATTCCATACCTCCAGATGTACACAGTATAAAGTTCCTTTGGCTGCCATGGGAGGACCTCCACAGTATGGGCTTCCCACTGCTTCCACTATGAACTGTCCAAACAGGCTGGCAAGTCACTGTTCTCTGAAACTGTTTTAAACACACCCATTTCTGCACCTTCTCTCATGTTCCCTCTGCCTTAGAACCACTTTTAACCTCCCTTCTGGCTATCTTAATCCTATCTTTCAAGGTCCTATTACATCAATAAATCTTTATGTGCCCTGAAGCCCAGAGTGATCTTTATCACCTCTGGATTCCTGTAATATTTATTGACTTTATCTCCCCTTTGCATTCTGCCTTATACTGATATTATGCTTTCATAAATAAGTTATCTTCTCCATTATACTGTAAATTCTTTGAAGGCAAAGATTATATTTAATACTTCTTCATATCCTCTACATCACTTTATGCAATGTCTGGCACATAGCAGATACTCAGTAAATGCCTCTGATGTGATTTATTTCTTGATTTGACACTAAGGTAAGTTATAATAATGAAACTTTCATTAAGAATACAGTTTAAAAAATATTAAGACTGAAACCCAATAAGATAACTGATAAAAGTAAAATAACTTTCTCTTCTTTTAATTCAATTAAAACATATTACTTACTGATTAATCCAGTGCCAGATACTGGGATATGCTGGCCAATAAGGCAGACACAGTCCCTGCCCTTATGAAGTTTATAATTTAAAATTCACATTTTTAAGTAATAAGATATTTATATTAGGTCTACTAGAGAACACTCTACCATTGATAAACTCACTGTAAGCTATAAACTGTATCAGTACAAATACGGGGGGAAATGTAGAACAAACAGAAGATAGATAAAGGAAAAAAGGGAAACAACAGAAACTATAAGTTTCTCTGGCAAGGTGAAACACTGGACTGACAGACTACAAAGAAATAACTTTTTGGCATTGGTCCCAGCAATCTTAATAAAAGAAGGATGTCCTAATGGAGAACATTAAAAAATATTTCCTCAGGTGTACAGTATTCTCTAAATCGGAAGTAGTAACAGTGGTTATCTCCAGGAGCAGGAACTGGGTGGTGGGTCATAAGGGTCAAAGGGACACTTAATGTTCACTGTATACTCTTTTGTACCTTTTGAATTTTGAACGATGTGCATATATTACCTATTCAAAAAAATTTAAAAATTAAAGCTGAAATGTCAGTTACTGAAAGAAAAAAACAACTTTCTGCAAGGAAAAAAAGCAGACAATTGATTTTAAACAGAATTCCTTGAGAGCCTTTCAAACCCTTATCCTAGAGCATGATTATATCTCAAGCAAAACTTTTAAATTTACTTTAGCTGCCTCCAAAGATTCTGACACTACTCTGGATACACTGACAGCTCCTAGCCAAACCACCTGCCTCAATAATGATCATCCTTATCTCTGGCACCTTATTCTTCTCATTACATAGCAGGATCCTAGATGTTGTCAACTATTCATTATACTATACACTTATAAGGGCAGGGCCTGTGTCTACCTTATTCTTCCCTTAAGCTCCCACACTTAGCATGGAGGAATTCATTAAGTCAATCAACTCTTTCCTCAATCTGTACCTAGTTTACAAATAAAATTTTTGTTTTGTAGGCATTCAATAAATACTGGCTGAACAAATGAATACACCACACTTATTACCTTAATTACCATTTATACATGCAAAACATAAATCTATCCTTCAAATTTTACTATCCCAATTCACTACCACATGCATTATTTTTTTCCATACTAGTCTTATGCATGCAATCCTTTCTTTTCATTCCTACTGCATTTTTGTCAAGCACTTTTATTAAACTAGTTCAATTTCTGCCCTCTAGTCTACTCTGCACTTCTACAACCATTGTTCTTAAAGATCCACAGTTTACCATTGTCTGAAAGAACAAGTAACGCTCTCCATCCCCTACTTCACAGTATTTTACCAGATTAAGAAATGACTTCTCATTTGAGTTATACCTCTCAATACCTCTTCTACTGCCCTTCTCCATACCAGGTGAGATTCAAACTGTTTTACTTCTATCCTTTAAATATCTCCAAATATCCCAATTTCTTCAACGAGCTTTTTCAGGCTGATCAATAAAGAACTAAGAGTTCTTCCCTCTGGCTATTAAGACTGACTGGAAGGTTTTTTGGTTACTTTTCTCAGTTCTTCTCCCTCCTCCCCCATTTTACTCTTGTCTCTTATCACTAAATTACTTTGTAAAATTGTATTTAACATAAATACCTATTGTCTCTTCATTAAAAAGTACATTATTCCACATCTATATATTCTTATCTATGTCGTACTCAACCGTCAGTTATCTTCTTAAATATCACTTTTTCAGAAAAGGCTTCCTTGTTCTCCCTCTAATCTAAGACTAGCTGCTGTTTTCTCCAGAGTACCTTGTAAATTCATTTCTGTAACATTTCTAGTACCTTTCCATCTATCTATCTAGGCTGTAAGCTCAATGATAATATTATTTTATTCGCGACTGTATTCCAAGCATCTTTCACAGGGTCCGATAAATAACAAAAACTTAAGAAATATTTGGTGACTAGTTGACTGATTCTTTCATTTAAGAACTGTCTTAAGTATGGAATGGACCTACTAGGTTATCGTCACAGTCAATTAGATGCTTGATGGACATTTTCAATACAGAGACAATTTCTCTTTAAAAATAAAGACTTAAAAAGAGAGACAATTATAATAGTCAATTTAGGTCAACATTTAAACAATGGCGTAATTTCAAATTATTTCTATTAGTTATTCAATGCTTCCAGTGAAAAATAATAATCCCAAAACCACCTTAAAAATTAACATTTAAAATTCTATTGAAATTTATAATATTCTAACACAGATTTAGCTATAATACTGAAAACATTATTAGTCATTAGAGCAGCATTTACATATGTTACCTACCATATGTGACATTGTGATTTAACTCAGCTCTTCGTAAGGATTCATCGAGAACATCATACATTAATTCACTTGTCCTGTTTAAAAGATATTTTATTTGCAGCAGAATTATAGTATTATAACCCAATAAAACATAGTTTTTCAAACTTCTCTTTAAAACTGAGGATCTACAGAAAAGAAGTGAAAGAAATTCATTTTATGAATTGGGAATTTCACTTCTTAAAGATTCCATTTGTTCTTTTTCATGAGTTTAACTTCCTGCTTTATCAAAGCTGACTAGTCAATGAAGAGATAAGTCAATCAACTCTTTCCTCAATCTGTACCTACTTTACAAATAAAGTTTTTGTTTGGTTGAACATGCTCTCTTTTATAATTTTCTTCGTAATATAATATTTCTACCTGTTTAAAGTTACTACACTAATACTTCACATAACCAGATTACTCCAGACAGTATATTATCTGTATTTCAAACACTTAGTTTTTAAAAAATATTCAAATACTAGTCTTTCTTTGAGCAGTACCAGGTTCATCAGAAAGAAAATTTTAACTTTCATTTATGTTAAATATAAAGAAATTATATTTTATGGAATTAACAGATTAATACCATTCCTATGTCTTTATGGTCACTGATTACAGTTATAGTTACTGGGTTGAGGTGGATACTATACAAAAATGCAGTGTTTTATAGAGCCCTAGCACTCTGCCACCAAGCCTTTTCTCCAAGGAAAAGTCCTCTCCAAGAGGCCAATGTGAAAACTATGGCTTCTCAGCTGATATTTTTGTATGTTTTGTAAACTCAAAAAGCACTAATAAAAAAAAGCACCATCAACACAGAATACCCAGGGACTTCCCTGGCAGTCCAGTGGTTAAGACTCCACGCTTCCAATGCAGGGGGCGTGGTTTCAATCCCTGGTTGGGGAACTAAGACCCCATAGGTCACATGGCGTAGGCAAAAAAAAAGTAACCAAAAAAAAAAAAAAAAAACCCAACCCATAGAATACACAGTTGTTTTTTGCAGAGAAACTACACTATAAAACAAACAAAAAGATGAAAATAATCTGGGGCTATAAAAATTACATATCATGTATGTTACAACTTTCTCATAAAATGTCTTTTTTTCCAAATATACAGCTGTAAAACTCAATATGAAATGCATGTACTTCTATTGCATCTTAACTAAAGTATAAATATCCAGTGAGAATCCAGAACCATATCCTAAAATTCCTCATTTTATTATGTAAGCCATTTCTTCCACAGACAACAACCATATAGTAGACATTACAAATCCTTCCCTCCCCAAATCTGGTAATACTACACTTAGATTATGGTACAGTTGCCCAATTTTAAAAGCCAATGTCTGGCATAAGAGTCATAATTAACCACATGAAATGTGGAAACATTTGCAGACATGATTGAGCTAAATGTTAATAACCTAAGAAGCAGAATGCTATAAAACACAAGAAAATATTCAAACAATAGATATAAAAGACCATAAATATAAGAGATTTTTCCAGTAAGTTAATTCTTTCAATTAAATACATTAGAATCCTGTTATAAAATAACTTAACATTTTTACTTTGCCACATTGAGCTAATCATAACTTAAGAAATATACGTTAAAATAAAATCTTATTAGAGTTGGAACAACAAAGGAGGGAATGAACATTCTAATGTTCCATAGCATTGTAAGAGAGTTCTACTCTTTATTCATTTAATTAAGCCTAATTTCTATTCAACTGAGCTCTCTGAACTCTATTCAACATATTCATCTTTGTACATATTCTTCAAATTCATCCATGAAGGAAAGAAGGAAGATAATGAGTTAATGAATTTAGTAAATTCACTAAATGCCTCCAAAGTTACTTCCTGACAACATATTATGGCATTAAATCCTTTTGGACCAGTAAGGTCTGAATGCATTACTATGAAATTCATGGTTTTGAAACAGAATTCTAGTGAATTCCAACTAGAGCTCCACAATAGGACAAACATTTCCAATGTGTGTGTCTGCTCCATCAACTCCAGGTTTTCACCCTAGGTTTCAATCAAGGTTGAGATTCATAAACATAGAAAAAAGTAAAATAGCAACACCAAGAGTGATACAGCCCAGTTAGCGCTCATCAGGAGCTCACCAAAGACGGATGCTGACATGACGCTGAGGAGACATTGCTAGGAGCAATAATAGCCTAGAGGACAATCCCTTAGTAAAGTGAGACTAAAGAATTAGCATATAGGAGTTCCCTGGTGGCGCAATGGTTAAGAATCCACCTGCCAATGCTGGGGACACAGTTCGAACCCTGATCCGGGAAGATCCCACATGCCGCAGAGCAACTAAGCCCGTGCGCCACAACTACTGAGCCCATGCTCCACAAGAGAAGCCACTGCAATGAGAAGCCCGTGCACCGCAACGAAGAGTAGCCCCCGCTCGTGGCAGCTAGAGAAAAGCCCACACACAGCAACGAAGACCCAATGCAGCCAAAAATAAATAAAATTTTAAAAAAAGGATTAGCATATAAATGTACCCTACTGTATAAAACAAAACCACATCTCTAAAGTCAGAACCTGATTAATAATATTTTCTCAAGACAGAAACACATCAGGGGCTCAAGCCATGGTCCTTGCTCTCAAGGGGACTAAATCTAGTTGCTCTTGAACAGTTTAAAAAAAATATTAAATAAAAATAACAGGTGTGCACACATGCACACACAGAGAGAGAAAGAATGATAAAGCAAATACAAATAATTGATGAACAGAGGTAGAGAGAGCTCCCTGTACTATTCTTGGAATTTTTCTGTAAGCTTGAAAAACTACAACAAAGTTAAAAGTTACAAAAATATATGTAACTGGAAAGGCACCCATAAAAAGTTTAATAAAATTACTGCCTGAAAGAGTAATTCAAACAAATGAATTGTTCCAATTAGAGCAACAGGGTAAGCAAACTATAGTCTGCATGTCTAATCTGTCCAGATGCCTGTTTTTTTATTGGCTACAGGCTAAGAATGGTTTTTACATTTTTAAGTGGTTGAAAAAAAATCAAAAGAATAATATTTCATGACACAAAAAGATTATATGAAATTCAAGTTTTAATGTCCTTAAAGAGTTTTTTTGGAACATAGCTGTGCTCATTCATTTACATATTATCTATGGCTGCTTTTGAGCTGTATACAACAGCAGAATTAAACGGTTGCAATAGACAACATATAGCCCACAAAGCCTGAAATATTTATCTGGCCCTTTATAAAAAAGTTTCCCAAGCCCCAAACTAGAATGGTTAAGAAAGTTTCACGGAACATATGGAGCTTCAAAGGTATCTTGCACTGTGAGTAGGACTGAGATAAGCAGAGAGCCAGGATTATCCCAGCAACCTGAATTTTTACACTTCTTATAGTGGCTTATTTATCACTATTAAGTCAATTAAGCATTGGGAGAAGCTGGTTTATCATGAAACCTCTAGATGACTAAAGCCTATCAAATTTACCTAGAATAGTTTACCTTTGATCATCTTTTCCTAGAAGTCCTAGTATTCTCAACAGCTGAATTTGTAACCATGGTGCTGGTACACTGTGGTAATTGAAATCTACGGGGAGTTTTCCTCCAACCACTTGCTTCAAAATTGTTACAAAACTCCCAGTCAAGTCTTTATATGCAGATGAATTCTCCTACATCCAAAAAACAAAGTAAAACAAAACAAAAAACTTTCTGTTAATAATAATGTCTTAAAAATAAAATAGACCTGATTGAAATGCCATATAGAATCTAACTTAATACATGCTCACTTAAGAAGTTTCATGTTCATATTTAAGGAAACAGTCCTCTAACTGTGTAATTTCTTCCACCATGAAACTCCTCTGGCTACCAGATCCAGAGCTGAATCATGCCCCAAAAAGCTTCCACCACTTCCTACTTCCTATACAGTTTAATCACATTTCCAAAGTTCTATAATTACATCTTAGAACCTTTAAAAGCTAGTATCAGCAATTAAAGCAAAAATTGAAAAGAACTGGCATACTGAAAAAAGCAGTAACACCTCTACTTTTGACGAAAACCAAGGTCTGTTTCCAATCTCTGAATTTTGTTTTCAAAAGACTTCTCATGTGATTGAACTAAATATGTTCCAGGTGGAAGAGCATAGCCAAAATTACTCAAACATTTAAAACCTCCAAAATCAGTAAGCTTGCTTACCAAAAATTAATTAACTCTATAGTATTTAAACATATTTGTGATTCTGAATGAGTATGCCTTGATTATCTATCTGACTAATCGCTTGGACTGGGGAAATTTTTTTTTCATCTTATTTTTTTTAACTGAAGTGTAGTTAACATACAATACTATATTAGTTTCAGGTGTACAACACAGTGATTCAGCATTTATGTATATTACCAATTGATCACCACTATAGGTCTAGTAACCATATGCCTGAACTGGGGAAATTAAATACACATTCCTCAAAATGAATGTTAGGCTCTTCATTGTAATTTTTACTATGTATCAAGGACAAATTTTTGGAAGGGAAATAATAGCTCTTTCAGAGTTTAATAAATGTTAGAGGAAAAATAAGATTTAATATCAGTTATCTATTTATACCACACTATTTTGGAGCACACAATGCATAAAAGTAAAGACAACCTTCAGTTTCTGTAATTTTAAATTGATTTCAACAGCATATCCCATTTCATTATGAGGTATGATGCAATCTCTCACAAATATATACTTTCAGACACAAAGGGTTTCAGGCAATACACTGGGGTTGAATTAGTATAAACCCGTATCATCATTTAGAAAAATTTTTTACCATACTATTCAACCCCCTTCCTCCTCCAACGCAGTATCAACGTATGGAGTCAACACACTGTAGACTATGCCTTGCACGTTCTCCACCAGCTCTCCTCATTTCTATAAACCATTATATGTATCCCATGAAGTTGTATAAAAGGGAGACTGCTTGAAAAACCGCAAATCTGCAAATTTCAACCACTTTCCAGAGCTACCATTTTTCCATGCTTCTTTCGTAACATGAAAAAATTTTAGGCATAAAAAAAGACTAAATCTATAATTTGTCTACAACTCATGTGATCAACAACATGCAAAAATTACTATTAAAGTGTCAATAATATAAATTTAAATGTGACAAGCATTTTACTGAAAAATATGAGTTTTCTTTTAATTACATAATTACAATTTTTCTAATGGTAGCTACTCAGTACCTGCTCAAAATGCCAACTTACCTTAATCATCCTAAGGTATATGTGCAAGGAAGCAGCCATGACCCCAACATCTCTGTCACAAAGTGCTTTCCGAAACTTAATATGGATATGCTGTACTTGATTAGGAGCGATGAGATAGAATTTATATAATGCTAGGACAGCTTTTCTTCGTATAATCTCCCTAAAGATAAAAGTTAAAATCTAAATAAACCATCTGAATTATCAGGCATTTATTAGTTTGAAAAGATCATGGACCAGATGATTGTAAAATATCAGCTGTTACCTGAAGCTAAAAAGAAAGAATTACACATTTATTATTAATTTTTTATTCTAATCTACCAAACTATAAAAAGTGGTTATCTCTAGGAGGTAAGACCTCAAGAGACTTTAACTGTCCATGTTATATATTTCTCTAGTTATAAAATTTTTTGGTAACAAGTATATATTACTTTTGAAACCAAAACAAACCAGGAAAGATAAATTCCTTAATTCCCTAATTCCATTTTTGAAAGCCATATCTCTAGAAATTGGGAAAAGAATCAACAGTAAGTTTAAATGAGTGAGAGGTAATTTCTGCCAATAACATTAAACAGTCTCTTCATCAATATTAAAAGTCTCCTTAACATTCTAGCTTTCATATTTCTTTTTTTATATCATGGGCAAACATACTCCAAATACTTGGGGGGGGGCAGGGGAGTATAAGGGGGGACTTACATTAAAAGATGTTACTCCTCTCCTTGCCCAGCTCATGTTTCAAAAACCTCAATACAATGAAGAGGAAAGTATACACAAGTCTTGCACTTCATTTGTAACAGATAATGTCTAGCACACAAGAAGCAAAAATAAAGAGTTGCTATCCTATGAACATAATGTAGTTTCCAAGGAATTATATTCTTTGTTTTTGTCTCTTATACCTATTTCCACAAAGTTCATATTTGCAGACTATGCTGGCAGTGCCCACAACAGCAGTACAGAAGTATTTATTTTCAGGGTTCCTTAATATGTATTTCTGTTACCTAAAATCATAGAATCTCAAAATAGAGATTATTCAATGCAATCCTCTGTGTTCCACTCAAGAATACTTTTTATAAGATTCCTAACACATGGTCACCCAGCCTCTGCATTAACAAGCAACCTACTATCTTCCTAGGTAAACTATGTCATGCTGGAAAATTCTTTTCACATAAAAAGAAAAGCAGATTAACAAAAGATTTGCCATTAGTATTAATACTACAGTAACTGTAAACTATATCCCAATGTATTGCTGTCGGGCATTAACCAATATGAGTTCTGGGAGAGAGTAAGTAAATGACGTGAGGAAAAAGAATACAAACTCTGAACAGGCTCAGGAAGCCCTAGGTCTGGCCCAAAGTGGTGGCAATAACACAAGATATCAAAAAACCTGGATTCGGGCTGTGAGTTTGGTGTGCTGAAATATAACCAGGGATTCAAAAGTTGAGTCCAAGCCCTGTCTCATAGCTTCGTTGTGATATCTACTGGCTTATCTGTAGCTCTGTCCCACAGCTCTGTCTTTAGGTCTTTACTCCATAGCATGGAGTTAGGTATGGCCATAATTGCAAAAGCAGAGTTTCAGAAAGTCTAAACTCTAACTGGTAGAAGACAGGAAAGGCCAGGACTTGAAATGACAGTAGATGGGAAGCAATAAGGAAAAAATTGAAAGGGTAAATAGGAAGCAACAAGGAAAAAATTCAATTCTTTGAAAGATTTCATACAAAGGATAAGTATGGGTACCACGAAACAGTGGTGGTATGGAAAAATTTCATAAAAACATGCTCTATGATCATATCAACCTCTAATTATCTAAGAAAGGCTAATATTTTATTTCCAGTAATTAATTTTCCATACCCATCATTTGTTCTAAACACAGATTTGATATAAACAAAACATTACAAGTCTGAAAAAAAAAAAAAAATCTCTGAAGTTATTCCATAATTCTTAGAAAAAGCTATCATTTTTAGCTGAAATATGCATGGTCCAAGATTTAAAGAACACAAACCATAAAACAACATTTTAAAATCTTAGAACACTAAAAATACTGACTTAAGCATATGAAATATTATGAGTAACAAAAGAAATCTTTATCAAAAATGTATATATAACTAAAATACTGCAATCACAAAGGAAAAATGGCAAGTGACTGTAAACTTTTCCCTAACTCTAAAGATTATGAAGTTAAGGGGCTTGGTCAAAAACAAAATAATTCCAAATGTGGTGAAAAAGTAATCAAGTTGAGATGGAGAGAGTTAAGGAATCATACAAGATTAGCAAAATACTACAAGTTAAGGTTCATTTGCATATATTCTTCTATAAAACAGAATTTGAAAGCTGCAGTTTTGATATAAAGCATCCCCAATACATTGAAGGTCTGTGTTCACAGCACTTGAACCATTTCCATATGTTTTCCATTACTTCACTTTATCCTCAAAACAACTCTGTGAGAAGGATCTTCAACCAACCCCGTATAGCCAAGAGAAAAACAGGACCCCTGATGGTTAGCAGAAGAAGTGGGAAGAAAGCCAAGGATTCCTGATGCTAAGCCTCACTGACTCTCAGTTTAACTTTAGAAAGTTGCCTAACATTTTTCTAAACCCACATAAAAATAAAGGACAATAAAGGACAAATATCAGGGATTTTTGCATTATACCTGGCAGTCAAAGAATATCCTCTACCCTGGTAGCATTAATTTAAAGTTAGAATAAACTTCTGAGTATAAATTTTCCTTTTGAAATACATAGTGTAGACACCTATCCAAAAAGAATTTACTTACTTAGAATGTTGAAGTTTATCTTCTATTAATGGAAGAACAGCTGGAATCATTTCTCGAGGGAAAATCTGGCTGACGATAGTAAGTGCCATACATACTTCTACTAGGTTAGTGCTCTGCAAGTCCTAACATTATTAAGCAAAGAAAACATTCAGTGCAAATTCTGAATCTAGGGACATTGAGCTCAACATTGCAATGGTCCTACACACTTAATAGTTTTCTACTAACTTTTTAAATTAATTTGTACATTTAGGCTTACCTCATATTTTATAGGAATATCCCTGTTTCATTTGCCTTAATAGAGTCAATAGATAAAGACAGCCAAAAGGCAACTGATCTAAAGGAAACTGTATTTCTGTCCTGACAATGACCAAAGTAGTCTTCCTTATTACAGCCTTTAAAACTTTTCTAAACTAGTAACAGAATAATTTTATGAATTCTTCTTGTTAATCAACAATATGAGTGGAAGTTTAAAAGGAAACAATTCTTGAATATATACGATAAAATGCATGCATTCATATATACTTACATAAGCACAAAGTTTACAAACCGTTCTAATAGAACCCAAAACTACGTTTTTGAAAGTTTGCAAAAGTTTAAGCTACTAGTAAACTTAAGAGAGTATATAACTTAACAATTCAGAAAGTATCGATACCACACACCCACACACACACTCTCTCTCTCCCATATCAAAAGACTGAAACAAGATAAACATGAAAAAGCTCAACAATTCAATTATACTTCATTACCAATTTTGTTTAAACGTTTAACAGGAAACAATACTGTGTATGGATTAAATTGTTTTTATTATCTGTACATTTCAGTTACCCAATTAAACTCTGTTCTTCTTTAAACTGACTTTCAGAATTTAAAAGACTTCAATTATTCAGTTTATATCACATTCCTTTAAAACAGATCCTAAAGAAAAAGACAACAGCATGGAAGATGCATCTAAGAGTCGGGAGATCTGAGTTATAATTCCACCTCTGCTTTTTTTTAATGTATTCTTTTACTGAAATATAGTTATTTATAATATTGTATTAGTTTCAGGTGTACAGCAAAGTGATTTAGTATTTTTGCAGATTATACTCCACTATAGGTTATTATAGGATAAATGGGTATAATTCCCTATGCTGTCCTTGTTGTTTATCTATTTTAAATATAGTAGTTTGTTATCTATTAAGCCCATACTCTTAATTTGTCCCTCCCTCTCTCCCCTTTGGTAACCACAAGTTTCTTTTCTATGTCTGTGAGTTTGTTTCTGTTTTGCATATACATTCATTTGTATTATTCTTTAGATTCTATATATAAGTGATATCATACAGTACTTGTCCTTCTCTGTCTTATTTACTAATATTTAACTTCAATAGTATTCTCTAGGTCCATCCACATTGCTGCAAATGGCAGTATTTCATTCTTTTTTGTGGCTGAATAATATTCCATTGTGTATATATACCACATTTTCTTAATCCAATTGTCTGCTGATGGGCACCTGGGCTGCTTCCATGTCTTTACAGCTACTGTAATAATAATAGTGCTGTTATGAACACTGGGGTTATGTATCTTTTTAAATTAGTGTCTTCATTTTTTCCAGATATATACCCAGGAGTGAAATTGCTGGATCATATGGTAGTTCTATTTTTAGTTTTTTAAAGAACCTCCATATTGTTTTCCACAGTAGCTGACCAATTTACATTCCCACCAACTGTGTACAAAGGTTCCCTTTTCTCCACATCCTCACTAACATTTGCTGTTCACAGACTTTTTTGTGATAGCCATTCTCAATGAGGTGATACCTCATTGTGGTTTTGATTTGCATTTCTCAAATTAGTGATGTTGAGCATCTTTTCTGTTAGCTATCGACATGTCTTCTTTGCCTGTTAGCTATCGACATGTCTTCTTTGGAAAAATGTCTATTCAGGTCTTCTGCCCATTTTTTCATACGGTTGTTTGTTTTTTTTTGATATTGAGTTGCATGAGCTGTTTGTATATTTTGAATATTAACCCCTTGTCGGTCCCATGATTTGCAAATATTTTCTCCCATTTCATAGGTTGTCTTTTCGTTTTGTCAATTATTTCCTTTGCTGTGCAAAAGCTTCTAAGCTTAATTAGGTCCCATTTGTTTATTTTTGCTTTTATTTCTTCTGCCTTAGGAGACTGATCCAAGAAAATATTGCTACAATTTATGTCAAAGAGTGTTCCACCTATGTTCTCTTCTAGGAGTTTTATGGTTTCAGGTCTTACATGTAGGTCTTTAGACCATTTTGAGTATATTTTCGTTAACTCTGCTTTTTTAAATGAAACAATAATAACAGCAGCAGTAGCAACTATTATTCTCTACAGTGTTTCATTTAACCCTAACAACTTGGTTAAGTTCTATTATTATCCTCATTTTACAGATGCAGAAACTGATATAAAAGATCTTTCTAAGCCCATTCTATAAGCCTACCTTCTTTGAAAAATACTTAATTTAATATGATTGATGAGAAATGTCAGATGCCTGAAGGAATAATTTAAGACTTCATATTAACCAGCATACAATACAATACCTTTACAACTGTATTCACAAGGAGAAGCAACAGTTCATGACTTTCATGTAGAAATAAAGAAACAGCCAAATAACCTATAAAATTTGAGAGGAAAAGTCTCATAATTACCTGCCAAAAATTAACATTTCCCAAGAAGTTAAACAAAGCAATAATATATTCCAAAATTTAAGTGTCAAAGATACCAGTTACAGGTAAATATAAAAACAAATAGTAAAATAACAAGGTTCAAAAAATTCAGTAAGGAAGATTTCAGATGTTCTTCATCCTGAACTCTCACAATTAGGTATTTCACAGGATATAACTGAAATGGAAAAGAGGCTATGTGCACCAACTTAAAGTCCTGTAAATGACATTAGGAATATATGCCTTCTATCTTCTGTGCAAATCTCTACACAATCAATCAAAACATTTTGTCTTGTAGCCAAATATAATTATTCAAAAACTAATAGCTACTAATAGTTAATAAATAGTGAGTTACTAGCTATTTGTATTACTGAATGAGCTACCTGATACCAATCCATATGATGTAAATCATCTATTAGCCATAAACAATACCTTATTTTCTCAATTTGATGATAAACTATTGAATGAATAGAAGTTGTTGAGGAAAGAAACAATGTCTACCACATTAAACGTACTCATTTACTTAAGTACTTTTATTTTAATAATATCAAAACATTAAAAAATATAACTCAAAATTGAGGAAGTACATTAATACTCTGACAAATACCATGTGCATGGAATCTAGATGCTCCATGTCATTTTTCTGTCACCCTTAATATCGATAACATTTGTTAGACAGTTACTGTGGGTTAAGTACATTACAAGCCTCACCTCATTTAATCCTCACAACAACTCTATGAGGTAGATATTATTATTATCCCCAATATAATAATGAGGCCCCAAAAGGATAACTGCCCAAGGTCTACAGCTACTACATGGTGGAGCCAAGACTACAACCCAACCAGTAGGAGTTAGTTCATGTTTTTAACCCCTATGCTATTCTGTCTCTCACACAGTCTACTTTGAGACCTTATTCCCTGACTCCCATCCCCATTGTTTTTCATTCTTCTCAATTCTTCCAGCCTTTTTATTAGGAATTCTAGTGTTAACTATCCCTATTACTACCCAGCATCCATACTGTGTCTGTTGGGGAAGATGGGAAAACTGTTAAAAATTTCCTGTTCTCATAACCAATGAGTAGCAGCATGACCCACTGCAACATCTTCACTGAAGGTCAGAGGAGCAGAGCTATCACTCCCACAATCAGGAGAGACAAAAAAGAACAAACCAGGACCAGGAAAGAGAAAAACCCTAGACAGCATTTAAAGCAGAAATTAAGTCTTATCAGATTACATCTGTTCAGCTAAGATATCACCCCCTTTCAAGTCACCAATATCAAGATACAAGAAGATCTGGGGGCTTCCCTGGTGGCGCAGTGGTTGAGAGTCCACCTGCTGATGCAGGGGACATGGGTTCGTGCCCCGGTCTGGGAAGATCCCACATGCCGCGGAGCGTCTGGGCCCGTGAGCCATGGCCGCTGAGCCTGCGCGTCCGGAGCCTGTGCTCCGCAACGGGAGAGGCCACAACAGTGAGAGGCCCTCGTACCACAAAAAAAAAAAAAAAAAGATACAAGAAGATCAACAAACTAATCCAAAGACCACCTCAGAATCTTATGAAATCTTAATTCTATCTGTTAAAAAGAATATCCTGTTTTGACAATCAGGGAAAACAAGGAAACTGTTTTGATAATCAGGAAACAGGGAAAAAGATATTCTGTGATTCAAACATTTAAAAGGTTTCAGGAAAACAAAGAATAACAACTATGATTATAGAATACATTTGATATGACTAAGAGTGAGGTACAGGATAGGAATACAGGCTTTGACTCATAGAAACTTGGATTTATATTCTGGCTTCACCATTTAGTAGCCCTATGACCTTGGGAAATTGACTTGACCTTTCTGAGCTTCAGTTTTCTCCTCTGTCAAACGAAATAACATCTCACAAGATAAAGCACCTAACATAATTCCTGACTTAGTGGGTACTGAGATTTATTTACTCAACAGTATTCATGTGAAAAATAAGAATGCATTATCCATCAGAGAAAGCACCAGAGCTAGCCTTAGAAATCTCAGGAGAGTAGATGAGGCAATGGTACTGGAGTAAAGGCATAAAAAACTTAAATGCTATCTTAAAAAAAACTTCCACTCATTAGCACACATAAAAAATATCTGGGGCTTCCCTGGTGGCACAGTGGTTGAGAGTCCGCCTGCCGATGCAGGGGACGCAAGTTCGTGCCCCGGTCCGGGAAGATCCCACATGCCGCGGAGCGGCTGGGCCCGTGAGCCATGGCCGCTGGGCCTGCTCGTTCGGAGCCTGTGCTCCGCAACGGGAGAGGCCACAACAGTGAGAGGCCCGCGTACCACAAAAAAAAAAAAGAATATCTGATACCCACAGACACATCTTTCTAGGTGTCAATAAAATACTTTCCTAAGGAAGATCATGAATCTCAATAAAAATGACTGTGAGGTTTCCTTAGTCACTATAACTATGAAATAACCCACATACAAGGTCCTTCACTGCAACATTATTTATTAGAGCAAAAAACAAAAATTACCCATATATCCACCAATAGGGACCTAGTTGAAAATACTACAGTACATCCATCTGCCCACTGAAAACTATGCAATTGTATAAAAGTATAAAGATGTCAAAACAAGGTGCAGAGTAATCTCTGTAGCATGTTATCTTCTGTGTAAGAGAGAGTATTTGAGTGTGTACCCATGAATTTGCTTGTTTTTTCAAAATGAAACAATGGAAAGATTAATCAGAAACTAATGAAAATAGTTACCTATGGGGTAAGGGTCAAAGCTGGTAGAGGGGTTAGAGATAAAAATGAAATTTCTCTGATTATACCTTTTTATCAGGTCTTAACTTTTGGACCATGTATAAATTACAAATTACATATGTAATTTTTACATATTTTAAAAATAAAATTTAGGGAATTCCCTGGCCATCCAGTGGTTAGGACTCAGTGCTTTCACTGCCATGGCCTGGGTTCAACCCCTGGTCGGGGAACTAAGATCCTGCAAGCCACGTGGCATGGCCAAAAAAACCAATAAAATAATAAAAATAAAAATAAATTTCAATTGAAAATGGAAAAATTACATGAAAGTCTAAAAAGCAAAATATAGCAACAGATGTACAAAGTATAGACTATCTATTGTTTTCTAAATTTCCTGTTGTTAGGGATCTCAGAATTAGTTTGGAAACGACATGAAAAGACAAACACCGTAAGACAACAGATGGTAGGAGCCACCTAAGAGATCACAGAAGAGTTAAAACTTGGTTTGGAATACAGAAAGGGAGAGACAGGATGCCAGAGGACACTCTACTTGGAGGGAAGAATGTAACAAATCTAGAACACAAAAGAGTATTTTCGGTGGAGTGAGATTCAACAAGTGGAACACTGTGTTCATATAGTCTCAGAGTCTTTACCAAGACATCTCCCATGCCGTACCCATCATCTGACAGCACAGGTCAATATAACTTGAGAAGAATGTTGGTCCCTGACAACATGACACTATCAACTTCTTTGAATAAGAACATGTTCTACTCCTATATTATTCCAAAGTGCTTCCTTCTTAAGTTTCTGATATAAAGCTGTACATATATGAATACAAGATATAAGTCCTTGTTTTCCTAATAGACTTAAAGGTTGATTATAGAAACAAAATTTTTTAAAAGATACCTCAAATCCTCATAGTTAACAATTGTGAAACTAGGAGCAGGATACCGAAAATTTTTCAAGTCAATTTCAGTTTTTGTCTATAAAAAAAATCATCCCTTATCATTAAACTGATGAGGTTAGACAGCCTTTTTAAAATCAGCTTTACTGAGGTATAATTTACATGTAAGAAAATTCACCCTTTTAAGTATATAGTTCAATGAGTTTTGACAAAGTCATCTAACTACCATCACAAGAACAGGCAATTTTTCATCTTTTCTATAACTCCAAAATGCTATGAATCAGGAAAATTGATTCCATTTTAGGCTGTGAGTTTTTGAAGTGTTATCTTTTAAAGCTTTGGAAATCACAAGGCAGTATTCTAAAAACATACTACACACCTGCCATCATTCACTTTATGTAACAGCCAGAACTTTAAGGACAACATTAAGTGCAAAAGTCTAAAACACATACATACCTACTCTTTTTTCTAAAAGGTTTCCTTGTTGTGCCAACTTGATTGCATGTATGTAACCAAAGGAAGCATCATATCCAAGCATTTCACAATATATAAGTCTCACCATACATTCCTTCATCATTTTCTGAAAAACAAAATATCCAGTAACAGTATAAATAAATAGAATGCTTTGACTTTTTTTTAGTATGTTGTAATCATTTAATAAGAGAATTCTTTAATCCTGGCACTGAAGAAATAACATATATAAATTAATCACCCAAAGTCAGACTTTATAAAGAGTTTCTCCCAAATTTAACTACCAACAGTACAAATTTTAGTAAAATTATCTCAATATTTTGTTACTGGCAACAATACAAAATAAATCAAATGTAGCTATTTCTAATTCTAGGTGTCCCTTGCATAAAATTTGGTTATAATGTGAGACACATGCTCCTCAGACAAAATTTCACTCATGGTACTCTAACGTGGCTTCTAGAATGCAGCACATCATTTTAATATACTTTGTCAAATGAAAGCATACATAGAGCTCCCACAAGTTGGTAATAATTTCTGTAATGAAAATATTTTTCACATTTAAAGACTAAATTGCACCTGGAGTTTCTTCAGAATTACTGCGCTATATATTATAATAGGCGATAGTTTGTTTTATAAGCATTACTTTTTCAACAATTCTCACAACTATTATGATTTCATTAATGGTATAATCATTCCAATATTTAACTTAACTGGATCTTTCAATATTTACAACACGAGCTAATAACTTGTTTTAAGAGATTCTACAAGTCTGTTTTCTTAGTATGAGAATATCTGCATCAATATTTATAGCAAATTTTAATCAAAAATTTAAAATATAAATGTGTTTCAAAATAAGAAAAGCTCAGACTATTTTAATATCTAAAAATTAATTAGGGTTAATATATTACAGGATTACTGAATCAAAAAATGCTTAAGAAACAGTAAAATAAAATGTTTTAAAGAATAACATTTAATATTTCATATATATTATATACAGAGAGTAGATTTTATATATATATATATACACACACACATGTACATGTAAATATGAAGAGTTTAAAAATAAACCATAGGAAAATCTTAAGGGAATAATGTTTAATGATTTAATTTAGGTCACTTGTGTTT
This sequence comes from Hyperoodon ampullatus, assembly GCF_949752795.1. NCBI lineage: Eukaryota > Metazoa > Chordata > Mammalia > Artiodactyla > Ziphiidae > Hyperoodon > Hyperoodon ampullatus. The sequence continues at coordinate 86,691,191 of NC_136916.1, forward strand.
AATAAAAGTTAATCCATCAGCACATTAATTAAAACTATTAAACACTGAGAAAACAAGCTTAAAGTATACTGGAAGCCTCTTCAAAGGCTTCTACATCAATGAGGAGTGAAAGTGTTCATTTAAGCCATTATGTATCAAACCTGATTTTGTAACATTTTATCTCATAGTTTTTCAAAAGTCATTATGGACTTTGTTTAAGTAAAATTCTACTGCATACATTATTATTCTCTTATTTTTGGAGAAGTAGAAAATGCTTTTCCCAATGTAGGAATTCACTCTAGAAAATTTCTTTAACAAATTATAATCCAACTTCTACATGACCAACTCAGGGACAGAATATTCTGTTAAGTATGCCCAGAGTTGGATGGCCATAAATATTATAAAATCTTCCTTCGAACTCTGGCTCCCTAACTTCTACCTACTTATCTAAATTCTGTCAACACCAGGTTTATGCCTGGTAACATGAAAACTGTATTTACTGGTGCCAATTATAGAAAATGGAAATCAAACTAAATGAAACGAGAGAAGCCATTTCTCTGTAACATTTCTATTAAGTATCATAACACACAATGATTTTATACATACACATAAAAACATATATATATCTATACATACACATACATATACACATACACACATAGATCACATTAACTATGTTTTGAGTTTCATTTGTCCACATATTATTATGACCATAAAAGGAAATATATATATCCTCTCAGTCTTTACAAGTGTTATTCACACACATAATCATGTATTCATGCAAAATGATCACCACAATATTTTTATTAGCAGTGTATTCCACAGCAACTTACACAAAGAAGGCACTCACAAAATATCTGCTGAAAAAACGTTGCTTGGAAAAAATCTCATTATCTGAAACCACATAAAAATTAAAAGAAAAAAAAGTAGGCCTTAATCTAACTACGTAGGGACAGTCCCACAGTCCCACAGTGGTCTGCATATGGTGGTCACAGCTTAAATAGTTGCGGAATGAATGCTGTTTGAAAATCAAATTATATGGAACCAAGTTTTTAAAAAACTAGATCCTGATTTAGCTATTGTGCAATATACTCAGTTTTACAGCAAGAAAATCACTTTTCTACCTTGTCAGCCAACCTATATTCCAAGATATAACAGTAAAATGAGAGATTTACAATATACCAATTCAGGTCTGAAAATACTATTTTATTTTTTACTTTTTTGGCTGCGTTGGGTCTTTGTTGCTGTGCGCGGGCTTTCTCTAGTTGCAGTGAGCGGGGGCTACTCTTTGATACAGTGCGCAGGCTTCTCATTGCAGTGGCTTCTCTTGTTGCAGAGCACAGGCTCTAGGTGCGCAGGCTTTAGTAGCTGCAGCACGCGGGCTCAGTAGTTGCAACACGTGGGCCCTAGAGCACGTGGGCTCAGTAGTTGCAGTGTGCAGGCTCTAAGGCATGCGGGCCTCAGTAGCTGAGGCGCACGGGCTCAGTAGTTGTGGCTCACGGGCTCTAGAGCGTAGGCTCAGTAGTTGTGGCACATGGTCTTAGCTGCTCCATGGCATGTGGGATCCTCCCGGACCAGGGATGGAACCCATGTCCCCTGCATTAGCAGGTGGACTCCCAACCACGAAGCCACCTGTGAAGTTCCCTGAAAATATTATTTTAAATGATGTGTCCTAACCTTCTCCCAGTGCACAACATTAAAACAATAAGATCAGCCTTGGGGTCCCAGGAGTCCCACATTTATGTAACTATCATCATGTTGGCACTGAACTGACAACAGTCAAGCAAGTCTTGCTCTGGTGTAGCCAGTCAACAATAAAAGGCTAAAGTTAATGTCTGACTTGTTACTATCCATAACTGATCTCGACTGTGATAAATTAGATTTTAGCAACTGATCAATTAATGCCCCTATTGAGTCCACAGTGGACCAGATTTCAAATTCAAAATGTGCTGGCACTGACTATGCAAACTTACCAGAGTTGTAGCAGGAGCAGAAACAGTTGCTTTCAGATTATTCAGTTCCTGCTGGATTAATTTCTCTTCCTCCTGAAAAAATGAAAATATTTGAATGCATGAATAACCATCTTTTTAAACTGTAACAGTATTTTTAAAGGGAAAAATATAACTTATAATATTTTCAATAAAAAAGAAACATTATTTTAAAGGAGAGTTACAAAAATTTTGCACCTAAGATTGCCTACAGGCATTTCTCCAACCCTCAGAATCATTCCTGGAAAGAATAAATATTTTCATGCTAACTCACCATTCCTCTTTTCTTCACTCAGTTACTGTCCCCTTAAGGACGGGTTAGCAAAAAATGGTTTTTTAAAAAAATTAACAGTGGAGAGAAAGTAGAAAAGCAATTCTTTATGTAGTGACCCAGAATAAGGTTCTCACACCTTCTCCTTCTTCATGGACTACAGAAACAGGGTAAGAAGGCAGAAACAGAAACTGTTCTTTTTCCCTTAAACTATATTCTTCTTCCCTATCCTTTTTTCCTTATTGTTTGCATCCTTTCCCTCACTTCCCATCTCTCTCTCACACACACAGAATAAATACACTGATATGGTTACTTCTACTGTCTGTATTGTATTTCACCTCCTTAAGCACTTGAAAATTGGCCCCAATTTTGACGAATATCATGCTATCTTTAAATTACAGATTGAATTAGCAGGTGCCCATTAGGTGACTAACCAAGAACTAACAATGCTAGTGAAGTACTGCTACATTTAGATACCTTATGTACAGTTTCAAACTGCAGTTTAAAACCAAAAGTATTTTATTTCATTCAGGCACCTCATAAAAACTAGCAAAGGACAAAATTTTAAGACAAGCAATATCAAGTCTACAAATAATTGTTTTTTTGTGATTTTTGAATGTGAAGCAGATCCTCCCCAGTACAACATCATCTTATTTCAGTTTAAAAAAGAAGTTTTTTAAACCCTCAGAGCACTTTGAAGAAAAACCTTCTCTCTTTGTCTTTTCTTCTCTCCTGACACATATTTCACTGTATACTGCTTACAGCTGTCTTAAGCCTAAGATGAAGGACCAATTCCTTGGGGAAAGGAAATGTGTTTTACACTGTTTCTTTAGGGTCTAACACATAGTCTCTTCCACAAATATCTTTTGAACAGATTTTGACCTACCACATGATCTTTTTTTAAGATACAAAACCCTTGAAGCTTTGAAAAGTCTGTGGGAACTTAAAAACTTCCATTATAACTGCTCGTTTTCAAAGCCCATCTGAGGCAGAGACTTACTCAGCAAATACTGCATTTGCGGAGAATTATGCTTTTTCTTTGCCCAACCCGTAGGTCTAACCTAAGAACCTCAAGCTCCCCAAACATACTGAACAACAGGTTCAAATGGCAGGGTCTGTTCTAGTGTAGGACATCTAGCAGTTGAAAGAACCGGGAGCCAGAAAGAACGCGAGTGCGAAAGAAACTTTTTAGAAGAATAATGCTGACATTTCCATGGCACCTGGTAGTTTCACACGCTCGATGTCTCTCTCACCTAACTCTCGAAACAACCTATGAAATATGTATTGGTACTCTGTTACGTCAACGTTCAAGAAACACACGGAGGCTCAAATATTAAAGATATCTGTCCCAGATAATAATGAGTCAGTGTCAGGGCCAACCGTGGAAACCCGGCCTCCCAGCTGTCAGTCCGGGCAGCAAAGTGACGCTTCCGGACAGACGCCAGGACCGACAGACACACACGCCTCACGGCCAGCCCCGGAGGCTCGCCGCCGGACCGGAGCCTCCCAGCGAGGGGGCCTCCCCGAGGCGCCCTGACCTCCCGGTCCGGAGAACACCTACGTGCTTGGAGGTGAGCGCGGTGATGCCGCGGACCAGGCCGCCCAGTCGGGAGGAGAAGGACGCCTTGGCGGCCGCGGGCCCGCTAGCCGACTGGTTCTGCAAGAATAGTCCCGGCAGCGCCGTCAGCGTCTTCTCCACAATGTCGCTCATCGCCGCCGCCGCCACCCGCTCTCCGGTCGCCGCCCGGCCTCATGCCCAGGCCCTGCCCCGCCGCCTCCCCGGCCTCCGTAGGCACTTCCTGTTTGTCTGAAAAAGAAATCTTTATTCGCGTTCTGCGCGGACAAGCACAGTGTCGTTCTAGAGACACGCCGCGGGAGGGCGCGAGAGTCCGCAAGCGAAAGACCGCGCGCCAAGCCTGCGTGGACGTGGTCCTCCTGTGGAGGAGCAGAAGGGCGGGAGGCTCCCGGTTTCGATGGCAACCCCTGCGTTCCGAGCTTCTCTGGGTCCTCCTGAGGTAGCCGCTGCCGTCCGTCCCTCTTATACTTCGGCCGCAAAAGTCTCCCTTTCCCTTTGGCCGCCTACGCGCTGCCCGAGACCGCACGGGGGAGGTGGCCATTCCTGGCCCTCTCTCGGCGGCCTCTCACTGACTGGGGGACCACCGGCAATCCGCCCACCTCCCTCGGCCGCACTCGGAGGGGCGGAATCGATGCTGGGCCCCGGCGCCACGCACGGCCCTGGCCCTGGCGGTGCCGGGGACCCTGGTGGTGTTGAATGACGGCGCGGCTGTCCTGTGGATTCATCCTACTGGGTTCAGCGCCCGCCGCGTACGGGGGACTCTTGGCCACTGTCCCTTCCCTTCCGCCCCCCTTCTCCTGGGGTTTGGGGAGGCAGCCAGGAAGGGGAAGTGGTCGGTTGGCCACCCCCGCGCCCCCCAGATCCCCTGCTCCTGCCCAGCAGGTCACAGTCCTATCCTCTCACAACGCTCTGTTCTTTTCCATTGTGGAACTGATGGCAGTTGCCACTACATAAATATATATCTCCCTGTCTTATTCATTGCTGTCACCTCAGCTTCCATCTAGAACAGAATCTAGTGTAGTACTTTTGAGAATGTAGTCTGGTGAGTTCTGAAGGAGACCCTAACAAAGGATCCAGGAAGTCAAAATTATATTCATAATATTACTTAAATGTTATTTGTTGTTTTCACTCTCATCCTCTCCAGAGCGTATAGAGAAGTCTTCAAGAGGATAGAGGACTTAGAACCTCTCAACTGACTGATGAAGTGTGTGCTTGAGTACTACTCTTGTATTTTACAGATCCGTCTAAGGTTTAGGGTATAAGTGCGTTTTCAGAGATTAACTCAGTTTGTCCTCAGTACTTCTAGTGTGTTCTTACAAGCTATCTTCATGATGAAATAAAAATTCATATTTTAAGGCAAGATGAGAAATTTAGACATAAAATTTTTCTCCGCCCATTTGGGCCTCCTGTCTCCCCTCTAGTGTTCATTGTGCATCTGCATCATGCATTAACCAGACTTCCCCCATGGCAGAAGTATCTGCTCAGCCGTAAAGATCAGTTTTTCTTCTTCTGGCACCAGCCATGTAACTCTTAGAAGATAACATTCCTTTCTCAGTCCTCTAAGGGGTCACGATGCTCCACCACTCACCTTGTATGTGCAGACAACCTTGGTGAACTTTATGTACAATGCCAGTATATCATTTCCCTTAAAGATAGCGGGTGGTACACAACAGGCTGGTCATATAACCTGGGGAGATACTGGGCCACACCTAGTGGAAGTTCTTAGCTTAAATATTTACTTAGAACGTTACTTGTATTCCACGTATTTTATAAGATAATTGTTTTTTTGCATCACCAAATGTGTGGCTGAGCCTCAGATAAAATTAATGATGATTAGGTGATTTGAAACTATTGGTCAAATATATAGTCCTATAAGATCAATGATCTTAACAGTGTAACTCCATATATGGGAAGAAGCAACAAGAGGGAACCGTTTCCTGGACCGTAACAGACTAGTAAGACAGGCAGTACAGAGGCTTTTGATTACTGTTAACAGGGTCTAGTCCAGTAATAGCACAGTGAGGGGCATATCAATGAAATCCTTGCCTGACCTGGGAATGAGCATTCCTAGCACCATGGGACAAATGGTCATGAAATGACTCCTAAACCTTAGTCAAAAGTAAGACCAAAAGGGAAGGGATTGTAAAATAAAGAATGTTACCTATCATCCAGTTACACAAAAATCAAGTCATTAGCCACTGTAGTTGCTGACCTATAATATACCCTGAAAAGAATTCAGCATGAGGCACTTTGTGCTCTGGAAAACTGACAGAACTGGCCCTCAGATAGTTAGATATTTTTAGGAGAAAATTTTATGAACCCAGCATCTTCTTATACTTAGAAAAGCACTAAAACCATTAACTAATATATCTGTTCCTCGCAAATAGCAGTAACCTTCTACCAAGGTGAATGAATGCTTGATTGCACGTACCCCTACGCCAAAGTCACATATACTACTGGCCTCCCCCTGTACCTCTTCAGAACAGTTCTCAGAGCTCTCTGAGAGACTGTCTCCCAGGTTGTAATCCTCAGTTGGCTCGAATAAAAGTTTCCATTTCTCCCTAAGAAAGAATTTTGTCTACATTCATTTATACTTATCTCTCCTCATTTAATCATCTAATAAATGGTATTTTGAAATCCCTAAATTCTCCTTGTGCCTATGTAGAAACACAAGAAAAAAGTTCATTTTGTTTACTTGTTTTGCAAGAATAATTTATTGAAAACTTTTCTAAATATTTCAACTTTATCTAAAACTGTTATTTTTTAGAATTTAATCTTTTATTCTAAAATAAAATTTTGTTTATAATTTTTTTAAATTTTAGATTCTTTCATTGATTCACAAGAGGGAGATTAGAAGACCTGCTTTCTCAATCTCCCATATCTAAAGATGCTGAAAAATGTGATATTGACATCAATATCAGAGGATTCTGACTCAGGTAAAGGGAATAATCTGGGTGAAACTGTAAATAAGAAAGGAAAATGTGACAAAAGCTTATTTCTTTTCCTTGACGTCAGAGATGTTAATGATTTACCTTATTTTGTCTTATTCAACAGAATATTTTCAAGCACTATTATGGTGCCAGGTAGGTTGAGGCATCATTTTGAGACCAATCATTCAGAGTTTAAAGAAAAGGGAATTGAATATTTAAGAAATGATAACCTAAAAAAATAATAAATAAATAATAAAAATTATAACCTCTTTAAAAGCCAAAGCTTTTTTTTTTTTTACCACTTTTCAAAGTAGAAATGAAAAACCAACTGAAGCAGTTTACAGGTTAAATTATTGTATTGCACTGGCTGGAGAAGGACATATGATAGCTGAAAGACTAATAAAGCCTGTACATTACTGAGTGAATGTCTGCTAGATGAAAAATCAGTCAAAGAAATCATGGCAGTGCTGTTTTCCAAAGATGCAGTAACTCACCAAATTAGAAATTCCGTTGCAAACATAAAGACTGAGTGAATATCCTATCTGCAGAATTATACTGTCTTTAAGATGGACAAAAATTATATAATTATAGATGTAGCTAGTCTTGTTGCTTTGCTTGTATGTCAGGTGGCAGCACCAGCTAATACTTGAAGATATATATAAATGCCTGGCAATAAACTAAAGTGATGCTGAAATAAAACATTGTACAATTTTTTTTATCTCATAGTTTATTCTGGAACAACTGTGCTGATATTTGCACTAATTGTATAAAAGCAATACTGAGCAAAACTGCTGGCACCTTGGCACAAATCAAGGCAGAGGCTCCCAACTGTACTCTTCACCACTGACACTCACATTAAAAAAAAAAAAAAAAAAAAAAAGCCAGTTTCACAAAAGAATATCTTTAATGAAGCAGTAAGAATTTTTAATTTTATTAAATATCAACCCTTGAGTACATTTCTTTTAAATACTGTGTGTGACAAAATGGGGAGTACACTTAAAGCAGTTCTGACACGTAACCAAGGTTTCTCAAGGAAAAACACTGGTGCAGTTTGACTTGAAAGCTGAACCAGCCACTTTTCTTCATGGAATACAATTTTAATTGAAATAATGATTAACAAACAATGGCTTTCTTGAAAATGAGCAGTGAGTCTGTCGCCTCAAGAAAAATAACTGACAGTATTCATTAACACTAATAAAATTCAAACTTTCAAGAGTAAATTGGAATTTTGAAAAATGTGTATCTGCTACCAGGAGTCTGGTAATCTTAATATGTAAGAACTGTTCTGACAAGATCAGTGGTGATATTAATGAATGTTATTTTTTGATAGTGTATAATTAAAAGTGTCAGTATTCAGAAGATCTGTATAACTCAATAAAACAATATTTCCCAAATGATCAATGCATGATGTTATAAAATTATGCATGGACTGAAGATCTATTTAAAATGAATATAGACCAATGATTTTAATGTAACCCTATACAAAAAGTTCACTGATATATTTTAAAATTGCAACAAACCTTTAAGAAACTACTGCTTGTTGAGTTTTGGTATGGTATCAATGAAGAATATCCACAACTATTTGAAAAGGCTATTAAAATACTCTTTTTTCCTGAACTACATATCTGTGTGAGACCAGGTTTTCTTCATAAACTTCAAACAACATACCAACCTGTGGTAGGCTGATACTGTCTCCCAAGGATATGGTCATGTCCTAATCTTTGGACTTTGTGAATGTTTTCTTATATAGTAAAACTTGCACAGATGTGATTAAATTAAGGATCTTGCAATAAAGAAGTTATCCTGGATTATCCCAGTGGGCCCTAAGTGCCATGATAAATGTTGTTATAAGAAAGAGGCAGGGCTTCCCTGGTGGCGCAGTGGTTGAGAGTCTGCCTGCCAACACAAGGGACACGGGTTCAAGCCCTGGCCCGGGAAGATCCCACATGCCGCGGAGCAACTAAGCCCATGCACCACAACTGCTGAACCTGAGCTCTAGAGCCCGCAAGCCGCAACTACTGAGCCCACGTGCCACAACTACTGAAGCCTGTGCGCCTAGAGTCCGTGCTCCACAACAAGAGAAGCCAGCACAATGAGAAGCCCCTGCACCACAACAAAGAGTATCCCCCACTCACCGCAACTAGAGAAAGCCTGCGTGCAGCAACAAAGACCCAACGCAGCCCAAAAATAAATAAATAAATAAATTTATAGAAAAAGATAAAAAGAGAGGTAGAGGGAGATTAGCCACCACACACAAAAGAGGAGAAATTGGTGTAAAGACAGAGGCAGAGATTGGAACAAGTAGTCACAAATAATGCCAGCAGCCACCAGAAGCTGGAAGAGGCAGGAATGAATTTTCCTCTCAAGTTTCCAGAGGGAGTGCTTCCCTGAGCACACCTTGATTTCTGCTCAGTGAGACCGATGTTGAACTTCTGGCCTCCAAAACTATAAGGGATTACATTTCTGTTGTTTTGAGCCACCAAGGTAATTTGTTACAGCAGCCCCAGGAAACTATTGCAAACCCCAAAGTGATAGATTAAATGCAGAACCAAGCATGCAAGATTCCAGCTATCTTATATTAAGCCTAACATAAAGAGATTTGCAGATTTGTAAAATAGTTCTACTTCTCTCACTTTTTTCATTTTGAATATATAGTTGTGTTTTATTTTTTTATGTTGTTAACATGTAATAGGTTTACTGTTGCTATTTTAAAATCAGTAGCTTAGGTTTTTCTCAGTTTTACTTTAATTCAGTAAATATCTATAGATATAATCCATGTAAACAAAAGCTTTGGGGGGGGCCCTCAATAATTTTTAAGCATATAGAAGGGTCCTGAAACCAAAATGTTTGAAAACTGCTTATCTAGTACATAGTAGGTGCTCAATTATTTGTTGAAATAATCATTATATATATAATTCAGTCACAACAATCAATATATGAGTATAGGCCAGTGAACAGCAAGAGTTTAGGGGTAGGGTGATGGTTGCAAGGGAAGAAGACAAAAGAGTTCTCAGAAAAAGAAACTGTGGAGGAAAAAGAGACAAAATTACCTCCAGTTGACCAGGTTATGAAGGAATAATTGCTGAAATGACAACCAGAGCTTCCTACCCTGTGGCCCAGGCACAAAGATTGAATACCCACCAATTCCTACTCTTCCTCCTCTAGCTTTCACCTCCCGAAACTAAAAATTGAAAGTAGAGCTAAGAAACAAATGTTGAAAGCCCAGAAGTGAAATGGCTATTAGGAGAAGCTACAGAACTATATGGCAGGCCCTGCTAAGATTTAGAATTATAAGATGTGGAAACTGAAAGAATATTTGGAGTTCATCTATACATCCAATCAGCTAATTTTGTAGAAAAGAATACTGATACTTAGATTTTGGAAGCCACTTGATCAAGGTCCTTAGGAGTAGAACTGAAATTACAGCCCTAAATCTAGATTCTGAGCCTGGAACATTTCACCTGTACTTTCATGGTATTGACAGTAAAGAGGTTGTCTGTGGCTTCCTGTTCTGAGACTCTGGCTCCAAGTCCTACCCTAAAATGTAGGGGATATGGATGTTCTTTTTTAAGCTTGTAAATTTAGACTGTATATTTTTTCTGTAAATATGAGCTCTTCTTTCTCCTTTTCCTGTCTCTACCTCTGTCCCAGGTAATTTCACTCAGAATGACATACTGTCACAGGGATTGAACCTATTAAATTAAACCCTCAAGAACTGGATTTCTTCTGTCTCTTCTTCCAGTCAGGGAGGAAGGTGGCTCTCACTGAGCTGAAAATAGGGCAGAGAAGTGACTCAGTTCATTTTAAGAAAGTGCAGTGGTCCTAGGACAGTAGGGGGCAAACTAGTTTATTCCGCTACAGGAACAAACAGGGCTGTCTAAGCAGGGGTGTCTCACCTGAAAGTACATACAGATGTGTGAAGGGGTGATAAGTATTTTTCTCCAGTACATTTCCTCAGCTTCCTTTTTTCAAACTTTTATTTTTAATAGATATTAAATTCAGTTTATTCAAAATTCAAAATGTACAAAAAGTTATCCTCAGAAAAGTCTTCCTCCCTTCCCATTCCCCAGCCATCCACTTCCCTTCAGTAGAAACAACTGCTATGATCTATTTCTTCAGAAATATTTTATACATAAACATTAGCTTTCACTTTGAAAGCCTTAGATTCCACCCCTGTGCCCACAGAGAATTCAACCCACTTATTTTCAGAGTTTATCTCTAGGGAATCATTCCTTCATCTAACATTTTTCCAAAAATTCTTGCCCTCAGTTGATGGGACTGTTGAAGACAGACAACAGTTGTTCATGCTCTCTTACTCAAAGGTTTCCATGCTGTCCCAGGAGTGTGCATGGGAACCACCTGACAGAGGAATTACAGGACACATACATACCCACGGCCCCAGTTCTCACCCTCTATCCTTGGCCAGACTCTCACCTAGGCTCTAAGTCATCCATCCCATTCCCAACCCCCTCAACTTCTAAACTCCATTTAGCTTTCTTCATCCCCTTGCTCTTTGCATTTAACATTTGGCAGTGTTTTCCCTGCAAAGCCCTTGTCAGCTCTCACCAATAATTCTGATTTCCCACTCAAGCTAAATTGCCTCCATTTACCCCCTGAAAACATGCTTAAAACATCCCCATTGCTCCACTTCCCCTGCCATCTTGCTTTACTATCTCATCTTTGTCCTGGATTATTATAAAAGTCTTCTAATTAGTCACCCACCACCACCAATTTCTTCTCTTTTCAGCTAATCCTTCAGAGAGAGCGTTCTATTTCAGAATCTGATCATATTATTCTCAGTTCAAACTAGTCTGATGGATAAATTGCAAACTCCTTATCGGGGGATCTAGACCTCGATAACTTTCCCATTGCCCACCTCTCTAGCCTCTTTTCCTGCAAGGCTTAGGTTAGCATTTTTTGTTGTTGTTTTAGGGATATTGAGCTGTCGATAGTTCCATGAACATGCCGCACTTTTAACTCCTCATGTTTTTGCACATGCTGACTGTTTGGAATATCCTTCTACTCTTTACTTAACTGGAAAATTGCTATTTATCCTTTAAAACAGAACTCAGGCATCACTTCCTCTATGAAGCCTTCCCTGCCCCATGTTTGTACCTTATGCAACCTCTACTAAAATTGAATTGAAATGATCTATTTTTATGTCTCTCTCCCCTATTAGAACTGAACCCTCAGGGATAGAGAGCATGTTTTTATTATTCTCAGTTCTAGAACAAAATCTGTATCTATCGTCATGGAAAGATATTCATGGTACATTGATATAACACCAAAAATATAGTAAAAAATTAACACAGGAATTAAAATGGGACACAAAAAATATTTATTAAACGTAACAAAAGACAATAAAAGAGGAACAGAAAAAAAAACATGTGGTACATAGAGAACAAATAGCAAAATGGAAGACATGAATCCAGCCATATGCATAATTATATTGAATCTGAATGAGCTACTTCCTCATTCTGTTAATGTGGTATAGTACATTGACTGATTTTTGTATGTTGAATCATTCTTACATTCCAAAAAGAAATCCCTCTTGGTCATGGTGTATAGTCTTTTTAATGTGCTATTGAACTCTGTTAGCTAGTATTTTGTTGAAGGTGTTTACATCAGTATTCATAAGGGATATTGATGTATACTTTTTTTTTCTTGTAGTGTCTTTCTCTGACTTAGGTATCAGGGAGGAATTTGAAGAGGATTGGTATTCATTCTTCTTTAAGTGTTTAGTAGATTTACCAATGAAACCATCTGGTCCTGGGCTTTTCTTTGTTGGGAGGTTTTTGATTACTGATTCAATCTCCTTACTAATTATGAGTGTTCAGATTTTCTGTTTCTTCATGATTCAGTCTTTGTAGGTTGTGTGTTGCTAGGAATTTATTCATTTCTTCTGGGTTATCCAAATTGTCGGCTCACAACAGTTCATAGTATTCTCTTATAAGCCTTTTCATTTCTGTGGTATCAGTTGTAATGTCCCCTCTTTCATTTCTGATTTTAGTTATTTGTCAGTTTTGTTGATCATTTGAAAGACTAAATTTGGTTTCATTGATTTTTCTGTTGTTTATCTGTTCTCCATTGCATTTATCTCTGCTCAAATCTTTATTGTTTCCTTCCGTTAGCTTTGGGTTTAGATATTTCTTCTTTTTTAGTCACTTAATGTGTACAGTTAAGTTATTGATTTGAAATTCTTTTTCTTTTTTAATGTATATGTTTACAGTTTCCCTTTTAGCACTATTTTTCTGCATCCCATGTTTTGTATGTTGTGTTTTTGTTTCCATTCATCTCAAGGTATTTTTTAATTTCCTTGTATTTTCTTCTTTGACCTATTGGTTAAGAGTATGTTGTTTAATTTCCATACATTTCCAGTTTTCCTTCTGTTTTTGATTTATACTTTCATTCCATTGTGGTTAGAAAAGATACCTTGCATGTATTTATGATTTCAGCCTTTTAAAATGTATTAAGATTTGTGTTGTAACCTAACATATACTCTATCCTAGAGACTAGTCCATCTGCACTTGAGAAGAATGTGTATTCTGCTGTTGTTGGGTACAGTGTTCTATATATGTCTATTAGTTCTAATTGGTGTATAGGGTTGTTCAAGGCCTATATTTCATTATAAATCTTCTGTCTGTTTTTTTATGTACTATTGAAAGTGGATATTGGAGTCTCCATCTATTATTGTAGCACTGTATTTCTCTTTTCAATTTTGTCAGTTTTTCTTTCTGTTGATAGGTAGGAAATATAAGTGAATGGATAGATATTCCATGTTCATGGATTGGAAAGAATCAATATTGTTACAATTGCAATTCTCCCCTAATTGATCTATAGACTATATGCAAAACCTTAGCAGCCTTTCTGGCACAAGCAGACAAGCTGATGCTAAATTTTATATAGAATATCCAAAACAATTTTGAAACAGAAGAACAAAGCTGGATGACTTACAATATCCAGTTTCAAAACTTACTGTAAACCTACAGCAATCAAGACAGTGTGGTACTGGCATAAAGATAGACATATGTATTAATGGAACAGTATTGAGAGTCAGGAATAAATTCTTACATTTGTGGTCAATTGATTTTCTTTCTTTCTTTATTTTTGGCTGCATTGGTCTTTGTTGCTGCTCAGGCTTTCACTAGTTGCAGCAAGTGGGGGCTACTTTTCATTGTGTTGCGCAGGCTTCTCATTGCAGTGGCTTCTCTTGTTGTGGAGCACGGGCTCTAGGTGCACGGGCTTCAGTAGTTCTGGCACACTGGCTCAGTAGTTGTGGCTCGCAGGCTCTAGAGCGCAGGCTCAGTAGTTGTGGCACATGGGCTTAGTTGCTCCACGGCATGTGGTATCTTCCCAGACCAGGGATTGAAGCTGTGTCTGCTGCATTGGCAGGCGGCTTCTTAACCACTGCTGCACCAGGGAAGTCCCCATCAATTGATTTTTCAATGAAGTTGCCAAAACAGTTCAATAGAGAAGGGACAATCTTTTCAGCAAATGATGCTGGGACAATTTGATATCCATATGCAAAAAAAACGTTAACTTAGACCTTTATCTCACACTATACACAAAAAAATTAATTCAAAATGGATCTTACACCTAAATGTAAAAGTAAAACTATAAAAGTTCTAGAAGAAAACATAAGATAAAAGCTTCATGAACTTAGGCTAGGCAGAGTTTTTGTTTGTTTGTTAATTTATTTATTTTTGGCTGCGTTGGGTCTTCGTTGCTGCGCACGGCCTTTCTCTAGTTGGGGCAAGTGGGGGCTACTCTTTGTTGCGGTGCGCGGGCTTCTCATTGCAGTAGCTTCTCTTGTTGCAGAGTGCGGGCTCTAGGGGCGCGGGCTCAGTAATTGTGGCTTGCAGGCTCCAGAGCGCAGGCTCAGTAGTTGTGGCGTACGGGCTTAGTTGCTCTGTGGCATGTGGGATCTTCCCGGACCAGGGCTCGAACCCATGGCCCCTGCATTGGCAGGCAGATTCTTAACCACTGCACCACCAGGGAAGTCCCAGAGTTCCTAAATATGACATCAAAAGCACAATCCACGAAAGAAAAATTTGATAAATTGGACCTTACCAAAATGAAAACTTGTGTGCTTCAAAAGATAATATTAATAAGTTGAAAAAACAAGATACAGGCTGAGAGAAAGTATTACAAATTGTATATCTGATAAAGGACTTTTATCTAAAATATACAAAGAACTCTTATAACTTAGTAATAAGAAGACTAACAATCCAATTTAAAAATAGGGGAAATATTAGAATGCACATTTCACCAAAGAGGATATATGAATGGGTAAAAGGCACTTAAAAAAAGATGCTCAAGGGCTTCCCTGGTGGCGCAGTGGTTGAGAGTCCACCTGCCGATGCAGGGGACACGGGTTTGTGCCCCGGTCTGGGAAGATCCCACATGCCGTGGAGCGGCTGGGCCCATGAGCCATGGCTGCTGAGCCTGTGTGTCCGGAGCCTGTGCTCCACAACGGGAGAGCCCACAGCAGTGAGAGGCCCGCGTACCGCAAAAAAAAAAAAAAAAAAAAGATGCTCAACACTATTAGTCATTAGATAAATGCAAATTAAAACCACAATACAATAGCATTACATACCCACTAGAGCTATAATCAAAAGGACAGACAATACCAAGTGGTAGACAAGATGTGGGAAAATCTTCATGTATTTGTTGGTAGGAAAGTAAAATGGAAGAGCCACATTGTAAAACAGATTGATAGTTTTTTTTTAATAACCTAAACAAATTGCCCAGAAATTCTACTACTAGGTATCTACCCAAGAGAAATGAAAATATATGTTCACACAAAGACTTGTACATAAATGTTCATAGCGGCATTATTCATAATAGCCAAAAGCTGGAAGCAACCCAAATGTCCATAAACTGATGATAAACAAAATGTAATATATCTATACAATGGACCATTTTTCATCCATGAAAAGAAATGAAGGGACTTCCCTGGTGGTCCAGTGGGTAAGACTCCGCGCTCCCAATGCTGGGGGCCCAGGTTCAATCCCTGGTCAGGGAATTAGATCCTGCATACATGCCGAAACAAGAGTTCGCATGCTGCAACTAAAGAAGCCCGCATACCACAACTAAGAAGTCCACATGCTGCAATGAAGATCCCTTGTGCCACAACTAAGACCTGGCGCAGCCATAAATACATAAATAAATAAACAAATATTTTAAAATAAATAAATAATATTTTAAAAAGAAAGAAGAAATGAAGCACATGCTGTATGGATAAGTCTCTAATATATTGTGCTCAGTAAAAGAAGCCAGTTACAAAACACTATATATTGTATGATTCCATTTATATGATATGATCAGAAAAGGCAGATCTGTAGAGACAGAAATCAGATCAGCAGTTGCCTGAAACTGGGGGTGAAATTGACTGCAAATACTCATGAGGGAGCTTTATGGGGTTTTGGAAATGTTCTAAATCTAGGTTGTAACAGTGGTTGCACAGCACTATAAATTTACTAAAAGTCATTGACTGTACACTATTATAAGTGAATAATGGGTGAATTTTATGGTATGTAAGTTATATCCCAATAAAAGTGTAAAATATTTAAATGAATTTTAGAAATGCTCATTTATTATTGATTCACAGTTTGCTGCAGGATCTTTCTGGGACTTAGTGACCAGAGATGCATGTCAAATGAAAAGAAAGAATTTGTTAGAAAAATGAATATATTGAGGAGGGCCTATAGGGAGTGGCCAGAGAAAAAGTTCAAGAGAGCAGCCTTGGGAATGGCCAAAAGTTAGTCAGGAAACACTCCACACTGAGAGGCAAGGCCTAGAAAAGGAGACATGATGGGTAGAGTTCTGGTGACTGCAATAGTCGGGATTTAGGCAACTTTAAAGAACACCCTCATGCCCAAGGGGGCACCAGAAGAGCAAGTCCCAGTTGTGACTGCAGACATTCTCAGCTGAGGGAGGGCACTCTCTTGGGTTCATTCAAAACCCCACCCAGGTTCTTCAGAGACCAGTACTCTCAATTTCCTTTTATTTTCTTTCTTGGGAGGAAGGGGGAATTTGCCTGAATGTGGCTTCCTTTTAAGTCTGAAAATGGGGCAGGAAGAGCCAGCTGAGGCCCTGTGACTCTCTCCAGGAGAGAGGCAACCGTTATGGCCAAAAGAAACTGCCCTTAGAGGAGCTTTTTCAGAATGACACATACTATTTTCTTCCTCTCCCTCTGTGACTCAGATTCATATTTCACACAGACCTTTGCCTATGTTTTCTTTCCTCTGCCTTGACTGCTAGCCAGCAGACTGTGTCCACAGTGTTTTCCCACTCCTGTTCCCCAGTCTGAATCAGCCTGGTGAAAACATTAGCTGGAAGAGATCTGTGTTTACCAGGTAAATTCCTCTAAAACAAATAAATTTGCAATGAAAATCTTTATTTAACCAAGAGTCCTCCACAGCACAGCTTATGCCTAACCTAATTCAAGCCACAGTCAATGAAACAAAATTCTAATCCATACCATGTATTTGGACAGTCCAATGGAGCTTACTTGTAAAAAGATTTGACCTGTAGTACTTTCTTTTCCCCAAGGAGCTTGAGAAATAAGTAGAGGCAAAAACAGAGCCCCTTCGTACTTGGAGAGTATTTTCCCACAGATAGTTGTTTTAAAAATCGAGTTCCCAGAAAACCCTTGTAAGAACTTTTCCCAATAGTCTACCAGATCCTGGACAAGAAAAAGAGATAGACTCTAGATTCAGTAAGCAGGATCTTCTCAGAAGGAAACCATGGGAACGTCTTCAATCTTCAAGGAGGCTCTAATCCAAAGCACTGTAAAAAATGATCAAGAGATCAGAAATGAATCAAGGTGAAGGAAACAAAAGTAGCATTCCAAAGAGGTGATAATATACTATCACGTGAAGTGGTATTAATCACCTAAAGAGGCCTGAGGCTATACTAATAAACTAATGAGAGTCAAATCTTTAAAAATACAGTACCTAGATCATATGAGAGAATTAATTACATCAATTGTTCCTACTGCTAAGAGCAAGATATTCCTCAAAGGGCATTATTGTGGAGGGAGGTCATTCTCTCCCTCTCCCAGGTCCATAAAATAGAATCTCCACTTCTTCAAAATTGTGAAAGACTTTTGCCTTCCTGATAGTTCCCTCTCAGTTCTCCCCAGGGCAGCAGGGACTCAGCTGACTGGGCCACTGGGGAAGGAACTGAGCACACTCGGCCCCTTCTTCGTCTTCTCCTGGGACTAGCCTGCCCGCCAGACAGGTGCCTCCAGCCCTGAGCCCCCACACACATGCATCCATCCCTGCCTCCCCAGAAGGTCTAGGGGGCAAGTGTCAGGAAGTCTGGTTGTAAGCCCTGACCTGTGGGGCTCTTGCACTGTGACCTTACCCTATCAAAGCTAATGCTTCTATCTCCATGTCTGTTTTTCATAAGATTCTGAATGCAGAGGGGCTAAGAGCTGCAGTTTATTGGCCTCTTCAAAGCCCCCATATTAAGACTTTAAGGAGCCCTGCCACTGAAGAGTTTAAAAACCAGCGAATAACCCAAAGAAATGACTTTAGCAGGAGACTAAATTCACCATATGCCCTTGAGCAAGAGCTGAGCTTCTCAGTCAGGAAGGGAGCCACCTCTTCCAGAAGAGGATGCAGCATGAAGGACTTGCACATGGGACAGTGAGGAGGCAGAGACAGCTTCTCAGGAGCCAGAAGAGGGGAGACTGACGTCACTGCGATCCCCTCATGTCTGAGGTGTGAAGTGGTGGCAAGAGTCATGAACTGGGACCCAGAAAACTTGTGTTGAAGTCCCAGCTCTTATCAAATGTGCAGCCTTTACTATTTTGAGCCTCAGTATCCACATTTTTAATGAGCATAAATATCATTCCCACCTACCCTGTAGGGTTACTTTGAGAAATACATTATGTCGTGTATGTGAATGTTCATGTACCCTGGAAAGCATGTTAGAAATATAAGGCAGCATGAAAAAAATAGTGAGGACAAGGTACTTCAAGATATTTTGGGGTGGAAGTGCTGGTATTTTCCATTTGATCTTCCAGATCCACTCTCCATTTTCATCTGTATCCTAGAGGCTGAACTTTCTGAATTGCATCAATGGGTTCCCTTGTCTTTTGGCTGCTGGTTGAGTTTCATCAATGAGGAGCAACAGAAGAGACTGGAGAGGGGGCTATTCAGCTGCTTGGATTAGACTCCCCTGGTCTCCTCCCTGCTGGTTCTCCTCGGGTTGACTGCATCTCTCTATGGAGGGCACAGCTAGAATCAAACTGCATTCTCCACACAGTTTTCTCCCCAGACCAGCAGCATTGCCATCACCTGCGAATTTGTGAAAAATACAAATACTCCAGTCCTATGCCAAACGTACTGAGGCAGAAACTCCAGGGGGAGGCCCAGTAATCTATGTTTAACAAGCCCTACAAGTAATTCGTACACAGTTTGACAACCACTGCTGTAACTAACAACTCTTTTTTTCTCTCTCACAGCTACTAACCCTGCGATACTGTCCAGTCCTTTGTTGTTTTCCCCCAAACTCTGTTTACCTTTGTAAATAGTCCTTTTACTATACTCTCCTCAAATTACTCATTTTGAGTATGCCATGGTTTCCTGCAGGACCCTAACAATGTCAACAAGGGACTTTTTGGGATCCAAAAAATAAGACAGCTAACTGCTTTGTCCTCTGCCTGTGAAAAGGACAGGCCCGCTGACCAAGCTGAAAGAAAAAACCTGCGATGGGATAGCCAAGTAAGGAGATCTAGTTACAGATCACCCCAAAATCCTTTAGGCAGAAGCTTGCAGTGGATCTCTGTGTTTCAGGAAATGTTTGTTTGGTAAACTAAGAAATGATGTAATATCCTTGTGAGACATGTGACTAAAATCTGAGGTTTTTGTGTAGGCTTGGGCTGTAATGTTGGTTTCTACCAAGGGCTTTAGCCTGAAGAGGGAAAATGCTAAAATAAGTTGCTACTTGCAAAAGGAAGCTGATGGTATTTCTTTCCTTTGGCCTGGGCCAAAGCTATAGCAAGCTAAATTCATACCATTTATTTTTCATCCAATATGAAAGTCGTATAGACCAAGACATAACATTTGAGCACCAATAGAGAATAAACAAGTTCAAAGGGTCAGTCTGACTAGAATGTATAATGCCTAAGACAAAGGGAAACTGTTTCTAGGTGTTTGTTTCCTCAGGTCTCTTGTCACAAGGAGTCACCTTGTTTCCAGGGCATAAATCCAAAGCAGAAATATTCAACAGAGGTCAGGAAGGTAGCCTTGAGTAAAACTGAGAAGCCCCACTCCATCAAGTCATTTCCTTTAGAAATGTAAAGGTTAGTAAGCCTGGAATCAGGATAAGAAAGAGACTTTGGGAAAACTTAGCCCAAAGTGCTAAACTAACACAGGTTTTTCTTGCCTTTGTGGAATGAACCTATTGCTTTTCCTACAAATGAAGAAACTGGTTTTCAAAGTAACATCTCTTATTTATGCTTTATAAATTTGGCCAGTAATAACTGGACCCTAAAAAAATGGCGAGTCAGGCTAAGCTTGTCTTCAAATTTTGTCTTTAATTCACTTTTTAAAAACAATTCCCCTCCATCTCTCCTTCCCTTCTCCCTTTTCCCCCCTCCCCTGCCCCAGAGATCCATGGTATCCTCAAGCTGTGACCTGTCTGTTCACAGCCCACCACTTGAACAACCTTCCCAGGTTTTCCCCTCTTTGAACTTTTCCAGAGCACACTCAGAATTTAAAGGAACAGGGCCCTATCCCTCAGGGCCTAATGCAGATGATGGTTATATAAGTACCACTGGGTAGGGATTGCTTGGTAACCCCCTTGCCTGAGGCAGCTACCAGAGTGAACTGATCTCAGGGACATAAGGCCCTGCCAATCAGTAGCTGTGTGATCTTGGGAAAGATGCAAAGAATCATAGATTCTTGGAATTGAAAGGGATCAGTGCTTGAAAACATAGTCTAATACCTTACAGAGGTTTTATCCACCTTCTATTTAATGTTCTACTGAAAATAACTTCTATTATTTATTGAGCACCTCCTATGGGCCAAGGCCTGAGTTAGGCATTTGTATATATTGTCACTAATCCTGAAAATAACCCAGCAAGGTAGTTAGCACTAGCCCCATTTTACAAATATGAAACTGAGACTTGATAGGGTGACTTAATTAGTCCAGGTGGCAAAGCCAGGGCTCGTACCCATTGCAGTTGGCCTGGAAGTCAGTGCTCATTCCACTTGACTGTATGATCTTCTAAGAGATCCCATTCTAACCCTATAACAGAAGGATACTTGATTTTTTAAAATATTTTATTTATTTATTTGGTTGCATCAGGTCTTAGTTGTGGCTTGCAGCCTCCTTAGTTGTGGCTTGCTGGCTCCTTAGTTGTCGCATGTGAACTCTTAGTTGCAGCATGCATGTGGGACCTAGTTCCCTGATCAGGGATCGAACCCAGGCCCCCTGCATTGGGAGCGTAGAGTCTTATCCACTGTGCCACCAGGGAAGTCCCTGAAGCATACTTTATAATGAGCTGAATTTGTCTTCCTCTACCTCCCACCCACCTTCACCTCCAAGTTCTACCCCTCTGGGTATAGCAAAGTCATCTTCCTCTTCTACATGCCACTCTTTCAGGTATTTGAATACTACAGACTACTTTGACCATCCTGAAAATATTCAACCTTTCCTCCTATGAAAGTTTAAAATCCCTTCACTCTCCTACTGATTCCTCTTCAGTTCGTCTATGTCCCATAAATCAACAACAAAAACCTGAAGCTTAATATATGTACAGAAAAGTGCACAGATTATATGTACACAGTGCAATTTTTACAGAGTCACTCCTTGATCAAGCAACAGAAGCATTACCAGAACCCTAGAAGCCCATGCTATCTCATCTCTGCCTCCCCCAGAGGTGACCCACACCCTGACTTTTAATACATGGATTATATAGAGGGAAGCACACAGTCTGCATCCTTTTGTGCCTGCCTTCGTTTGCTCAACATTGTGAGAGTTTCATGTCATATTGTGTGGAGCTATAGTTGGTTCATTCTCATTCCTTTCTGTGTACTTCTTAAAAAAGTGTGGTAAAATATGTATAATATAAAATTTACCATTGAAACAATTAAGTGTACAGTGCAGTGGTATTAAGTATATTCACAAGATTGTGCAACTGTCACCACCATCTGTCTCCAGAACTTTTTCATCTCCCCAAACTGAAACTCTGTGTTTATTAAACAATAACTCCCCACCTGCCCCTCCTCCAGCCCCTGGCAACCACGATTCTACTTTCTGTCTCTTAGAATATGCCTTCTTTAGGTACCTCATGTAAGTGGAATCATATAGTATTTGTTCTTTTATGATTGGCTTATTTCACTTAGTATAATGTCCTCAAGATTCATCCATGTTATAGCATGTGTCAGAATTTCCTTCCTTTTTAAAGCAAAATAATATTCCATTGTACAGATATACCATGTTCGGTTTTTTTTATTCTGTGTGCTTTTTAAAGTGTGTTGACTTATATGGGACCCAGTGTCCCCAGTGGATCTGGCATGAGCAGGTCCTTTGCACAGCTCCACCACTGCACTCCCACACTCTTTTTTCTTGCTTTCAAGTCTGGCTCCCATCTAGACAGAGTGCTCTTTGGACCTTATGCATCTTTGCTTCCCCAGCACCTAGCTCCAAGTAGAAATTCGGTGAACAATATCTGGTAATAAATGAATGAAAGTATAACAGCCCCGTGAAGTTCCTCCTCTTTACCTCTCTGAGCCTCAGTTTCCTCATTCTTGAAATGAAGGGTTCAGACTATTGATTTCTTAAATCTTGCCTAGCTTGACATTCCTGATTTTATGACAGACTTGCATTTCACAAGGCTCTTTGGTGACCTATTCCAAGGGTTTGACAAAACAACAGTAATTTTTTAAACTACTTTTATGTGTTTCCGTTTATATATCAATAATTTCAGCTTATCCCTTTGGTAACCCTGTTAGGAAATGTGAGACTTGAAGGCTCTGTGAGAAATTCTTCTGGACAAGGAAAAAGACTTGCAAAGTGGGTCATTAAGGAGGTCTCTGTTAGGGAGAGGTTTGCCAAGCTAATTTCTCTCATTCAGTGGCTCAATTGAAAAGCTTCCAGGGCTGTAGGGAAGCTGCAATTCCCAACTCAGTCAATAGGTGGCCATTTAACTGCACCCAGAGGGAACAGATGAAAACAACTCCAGCCCCAGAGCCAGGATGGTCCCAAAGTGGCAGTCAACCAAATTAGCATTTTTCTAGGAGAATTTGCATATATAAAATGGTTAGAAGGCCCTGAGCATTCTGAAATATGCTATCACTGGCAATAGACTTAGAATGCTGCCCACTCTGTTCCTGGATAAGTTGAAATACAACAACAATATTTTATCCTCCATTTTGTGACTTCTGGTTCTTATTCTCTCCTCTCTTCCTTCTCCCTCAACCAATTTATGATAGGCATGAAGCCAAATTTTGATAGGCCCATGATTGAAACACACTGACTTAAAATGTCTCAAGGGACAGTAAGTTTACAGGCAGATCAGTAGCTCTCCAGCTGGTATTTTTAAAGGAGACTGAGCTTACTGTCTTATGAAAGAGAACACACTCATATATATTTCGAGAACATTTGGAAACTTCTGTGTCAGATCAGATCAAGATCCATATAAATAAATATTCTCTTCTTGCCAATTGCTTCTAATAAAGGGATGTATATGCCTCCAGATATTCTTTCCTAAGTACATACCAGCATGTTTTCTTCTTTATAAAAAGAAAAACACTTTCAAATAATCTTTAAAACTTTATTATAAAAAGGACTATTGATTAAACCATGACATCTAACTGTTAACCTCACTCTCCATTCTCTTCTCTTACTTTGAACATTCATGGGTTTTGGTAAAGCTGTGTTGAGTTATTTCTTATTTTATCTTTCAAAAAATTAGCATTAATTTATTTTGGCCTCCTTCTGAATCTTTAAGTGCTATGGACATTTCTGCTACAAAGGTATTTTTGCCAATTCCTACAACTTTCTCTTATCCTTTCGAATTACAAATTTGATGACTGAACCTAGGTTATATTTTTTAGATTGATTCATAACTTTTGAAACATTTGTTGCTCTATTTTATTATTGTTGCTTCCTTAGTTTCAAGCACTGCTAACTTAAGGTGGACTTAGCGCACCCTCCTGTTCTTCATTCTATTATCTTCATAAAAGTTCTGTGACCCTCCTCTTCTATTCATTCTTTAACATTTGCAATGTCCCAGTGGGTTAAAAGCAGACAGAAAATCAGAGACTAAATAAATAGCTGTTTTGGGAGACCACAGAGAACAGCTTCAACCTACACATTAGTGTTATATCAGGCTAGAACAAAATAGTGAACGCGAAAGCCCTTTGAAAAATACAAAAGCATGCCATGCACGTGTACTATTTGGCTTGACCTGAAGAGGAAACCAAGCTGAAATGGCTTATTAGGATTTACCAAATGCCTGGGGTCAAACATCTGAGGAAAGAGCTTGGAGACATAACTAGCATTATTTCTTAAACTGGTTGAATACTCTACATTGTTTACTTACAAGTGTTCTGGCTACAATTGTGACTTAACACATTTTAGTAACAGAGAAATAGGGAGCATTTTTATTTTACAGTAACCTAGAGATTCCAGTAAATATCAGGGGACATAAATCAGCACAAAGTCTTAAAAGTGGCTGGTCTGACAAGAAGGAGCCTGTGTAATGTGGCTTTTCTATTAACTTGGCTATAAAGTTGGCTATTAACTAGCACCTAATTGGATCCTCCTACAGTGGATCATAAAAGCATTCAGTCCTGCAAGCTAGAGAATATGTTGTGCTTGCTGAATGGTGTTTAAGGTACTTTAAAAGTCTGGTTATGTTTGAGTGATGACTAAACATGACTTTATTATATCGGACATTTAGAGGTGGTAGGCATGGTGTCTTCCTATACAGAATTGTGTCTGAAGGGCTGCATCTGAATCCTAGCTCTACCATTTACAAACTGCATGACTTTGGTCTTATATTTTAGCCTTTATGAGCCTCAGCTTCTTCATCTGTATGATGAGGGTAACAGTATCTGTCCTTCTTACTTCATAGAGTTAAAAGAATTAAGATAGACCATGCACAGAAAAGAGCTTTGGAGACTTAAGCACTATACACACATTAGTTACAATTAACTAAATGTAACCCTCATGTTTTACCAATGAGTAAACTGAGGCCCAGAGAAGCTAAATGATTTGATGAAATACCTATGGTGGCAGAGTTAGATTTAGAACACAGATCTCCACAGCCTCTTTTCTTTGTGGTGTATCAATCAGTACTGTTTTTTGACATTTTCTATAAACTAAGGTCTATATCCATGACTCATTTACATATAATTTACTGCCCAGCCATAAAAGGTCATTAAAATTTAACTTTAAGTTTGTTAGAAGCTAGATTTAATTACCATGTATGTGTAGATGCATTACTGAACTTAGAACTAAAACTATAGCTCGGCTAGTCCTTGAAGGAAAACATTTTTTGTTTTTATTTTACATGTCAGTGCTTGGCTAAAACCTCTGTTTTTATAAGAGAGTCATGTGAGATAATCTAAACCCTAAATCTAATTACAAAGAAGAATCTACAAAACAAATTCAAAACTTGTATGAAAGCCAAAACTTTTATTGTACTTTGATGGTCTTCGTAAAATAACTTTTTTCACCTTCATCCTAACATATATATATATATATATATATATATATATATATTTTTTTTTTTTTTTTTTTTTTTTTTTGCCATACGTGGGCCTCTCACTGTTGTGGCCTCTCCCGTTGCGGAGCACAGGCTCCGGACGCACAGGCTCGGCAGCCATGGCTCACGGGCCCAGCCGCTCCACGGCATGTGGGATCTTCCCAGACCGGGGCACGAACCCGTGTCCCCTGGATCGGCAGGCAGACTCTCAACCACTGCACCACCAGGGAAGCCCCTAACATACATATTTTAAGCCTGTAATTTTACCATTAACATAAAAAGGACTAGTCCTGTATTGTGGCCTCAGAGATAGCTTATTCTAATATTATTTTTGTCTCAATAGGTTCATTTATCAATAATGTGTATGTGAAAAAGCATTTTATCTAAAGGTGCTTTTTTTGTTTTAAATAAGGCTATTCTGGGTTTTCCCTTATACTTAAAATTTATGATGGATTTTAATGTCTAAAATTTGCTTACAACTTTAAATTCCTATGATCTAGAATTTAGAATTACAGGAAGAAATGGGATCAATATTTATTTTTCCAGTTATAGTCATGTAGAGATTGGGGCTAGTTTCTCTTCCACAGAAAAAAATACATAGGGGCATGTTCAACCTTGGGACCTTATTAAGGAGTATCTCTCAAGTTCTTTGTTAGTTTATAATATTTAATTTTACAGTGTTCTACAATGGAAAACACATGGAATTTATATCTAAAATTTGGGCACATCTTGCCTGATCTTGAGCAGGATATTAAGCCTCTCTAGATCTCAGTTTTCTAATCTTTTAAGTGGGGTTGTTTCAGCAGGATGCCCAGAACTTATAAGATTTTTTTAAGTGAGGGAGGGTTGGCAGTCGATTGAAAGAATCTAGAAAAGCTATTGCTTCAAAGCTAGAGAGTTTTTCAGTTTAGAAAGAGGTAAAAACTTGACTACTCATTGTTGTCACCCTTTGTCCTGGTGAAATGACCCAACTAAGCCCTTTACAAAATGGAAAACTCGTAACTCCCTGGGTGGTGGAAAACACTTTGAGGAAACCTAAACACCGATGCTCTCAGTGGAGAACCTGGCTAGGTATTCTCATTGGTAACACAATTGCTTTTAGCTTCCAAACCTATGCTGTCTCTCTGCCTGCTTTGTCACTTTTGAGGTGGAGACAGTGCTGCTTTTATTTTCATATGAATCCAAATGTGTCAGGGCAGCCCTGTTGCTTGTGCCTGGGGAAACGTGTATTCTTGTAGGAGAAGGTGCTATCCAGAAATCTGAAACTGAGGCCCTGGAGATGGCAGGGTGTTTACATCGAGAAAGTGAGGGCAATGAAACTTACCTTGGAATGTGGTTGTGTGAATTAAGTGAGCTAATATGTGTAAGGCTCCTGGCACATAACAGATACTCGACAAATAGTAGCTATTTTGAAAATGCCCAAGATTGTTTTCCAAGTCCTACCATGGTCTCTTCATCTGGCATACATCAGGGGATGTGACAGAAAGCAGGGCAGTACTATACAGGTGCTGGCCTGAATGGTCCCACCCTACCCCTGCGACATGCACCTGAAAACTTTAGGCAGGGCTCTGTGTGGCAATTGGACAGGGTTCACTACAAAAGTAGTCTGTACTCCTAGGTCCTCCCAGGGCTGGCCCAGGGAGACATGTGACCTACAGTTCAGCAGAAATGTAGGCAAGGGGTATATGCTTGGTCCCTATTTTACATAGGCTTGCATTCATTTATTGAAACTTCAAACAGAAGAGACACAGCAGTACAAGGCAAAGGGACACTGCTGCCAGAGAGTGTGCCCAGGACAGTGCTATCTTGATGCTCTCTGATTATTTTAACCTCCAGTAACTGCCTTTAAGTAAATGACAACTAAGAGCATGAATTTGATGCTGAGCACCATCTTCCAAAGGTTTAACAGATATGAGTTGTGGAGGAATTAGGATAATGGGATTACATGGAAGTTTCCTCTAATTTTGCATATAAGGAAATAGTAAGCAAGGTGACCAGCAGAGTAAAAGGGGGCAAGTGTGAACTAGGCATCTAAGAGAGTGGGAGATGTGATGGAATAGGCAGGCAGAATGGAGGGGGGGCCACGTGATGTCCATGACCACAAATTTAAATTGAGTCCAGTTAGCATGGTTGTGTGTGTCTCCCCAACACTTTTAAGTGTGAAGTAGGCAGAGCTGGTATTAATTAGAGTTGAGAGTTTGCCAGACAAGTGCTGTGAAAGGAGAGAGGGGCAAAGAAATTGGGGGTGTATGAAAGGGCTGTCAATGGAAGTTGGATAAGGAGGGAAGTAAGGACACAATGGGAGGAGGGGGGATGAAAGAGGTCAGGGTCAATGGATTCTAGGTCCCTAGTGGGCTTGAGGAAATTCTTTAAGCAAATCTTGGCATTAAAATCTTTTTCCTTTTTTTAGGTGTTTTAAGAGTGGGACATTTCCTTGACATCTTCCCACTTTACCCTTTCCCACTTTTTCCTTCTCCTTTCCATAGTTTAAATAGTAAGTTCAAGAGGTGTTGCTTTGCTGAGAGACATTTTTCCCAGTGCAGATTCTTGTATTTCTGGCAAAGAAGGAGTTAAATGGTGTTATTTGGAAGTACTTTAACATTATCCAGATTTAGCTTAGAGATAGGATTATGCTGATGTCCTTTATTTTTCTCCTTAATTTACAAAGAGCTCTTTTATCTCAGACATTCTGGTGCTTTATTGGAATTTTCTAAGTAATGCAGCCTAGCACAGAGCAGTTTTTTGGGAGAGCTGCAATCTGACCCTTAAACTGGGGTAGGATTCTAGCAAAATAGAGGCCTCCTGGCCAGAGCTTCTGCTCAGATTCCTAACAGGAACACACTTCTCATCAGAATGGCTGCAGAAGATCAGATGACAGAGGGCTTTTATCAGTTTGTTGCACTGGTCTTTCACCTACCTGAAAACTATCTTAAAATGATTGCTTTCCAAAGGCAATGACACAGCAGTCTGTTTTCTAGAGACCTTACACTCAACAAGTTCCTTGCTCAGAATGTTTACCCTGGATATTCCAGAGGTGCTTTAAGGTAGAACAAGTAGTTCACAAAGGCACAGAAAGGATGGAGAATAATAGAATCTTGTAAGATTCTGAAATCATGAAAAGTGAAAAAGGCCCACGAATATGTCCATCATCCTTGCCTTGCTGGAAGGGACCCTGAATGGTCTCCATGTCCATCTTTCTACATCTACATAGGACTGAAGTAAAGCTGTTTCAGAAAGAGAGCTTTCTGCCCACTTGGAAATTAGGTCTCATGCTCTGTCAATGCCTCAGGAATCTTTTGCAGTTGATCTTATATTTATCTTTAAGCAGATTTACTCTTCCACACTTTTACTCATTCTTCTATTGACTATTAAGGGATATTTCCAATTTGGAAGTTAATTCACTCCTTGTTGCTATAACAAACCTAATTTTTGAATTATCTCGTTACCCCAAGAAAAACTAATCATGGTAATCTAGGGTTTAGGTCTTAACTTTTTGTTTTTTTGAATTTGTGAAGAGCATAGCCTTTTGTAAAGTGACTTGAATTCTCCCTGAGTTCACCCCCCTTACCTTTCCTAGAGCTATGGAATGGTAGACAGAGAAATAGAGCTGAAGTCAGAAGCCTCAAACCCCAACTCTCCTATTACAAGCTGCATCATAGTTTATATTATTCTTAATTTATAGCCCCATTTCATCATCTGCAAAATGTGAAGCATACCTATGCCCCAGATAAATCAGGTAACAAATGTAAAAAGTACTTTGTAACTGGAAAAATATTGCAAAAGTGTGCCTCTCTTTAGGGTTTACTCCCAAATGCTCCATGTTAGCTTATTTGGGGTCCTCCCAGGGCCCCTCTCCTTCCCTCCTCTCTTTCTTTGCCTGCCTTCCCCTCTCCTTTCCCTAGTGTCCAGCTGTCCTCCATGAATGTTGCTGTACCAGAAATCTCAGAGACTACACAAAAGCTAAAAATTCAGTCAAAGAAGAAATTGAAACCAGTGTACAGAAACCTTCTTCCTGCTAATCACATTTCTTAGAGGGCACTGTAAGACTGGCAAAGGAGGAAAGAGAGGAAAAAGCAGACTGGAGACACTGGTGATGAGAGCAGGAGAGGAGAGAAGAAGAGTAAAGGAAGCAGGAAAGAATCCACTAGAAATGGAGGAGCATAGAACTCAACATCCCCCCAAGCCCCTGAACCCACCTTGGAAAGGAAGGGAGAAGGACACCATTATTCCAACAAACTGTGAAACTCTATAAAAGGGAGTTTATACAGAAAAGAGCAAAGTCAGCACAAGAGAAGGAAATTCTTTTCAGAGAGGAGAGTATCAGGTAGCACTGCAGGTAGGTACTGTGATAAACTGAAGTTATGATAGAGTATAAATTGCTGAGAATAGTGTAGTAAGAGTATGTGATTCCTACCAATTACTGAAAGGTAATATAAATCGCTATCATATTTTGTATGCAAGTAAAAGCATACAGTGGAATATAGAAAACATATTTGCTTAAAATGTGGTTGACTTCTGCACAGCAAAGGAAACCATAAACAAAATGAAAAGACAACCCACAGAATAGGAGAATATATTTGCAGACGAAGCAACCAACAAGGGATTAATCTCCAAAATATGCAAACAGCTCATGCAACTCTATGTCAAAAACAAAAACAAAAACAAAAAACAACCCAGTCAAAAAATGGGCCGAAGATCTAAATAGACATTCTTCCAAAGAAGACATACAAATGGTCAAAAAGCACATCAAAGCTACAATGAGATATCACGTCACATCAGTCAGAATGGCCATCATCAAAACGCCTACAAACAATAAAGGCTAGAGAGGGTGTGGAGAAAAGGGAACCCTCCTACACTGTTGGTGGGAATGTAAATTGGTACAGCCGCTATGGAGAACAGTATGGAGATTCCTTAAAAAAATAAAAATAGAGCTACCATATGATCCAGCAATCCCACTCCTGAGCATATATCTGGAGAAAAACATGGTTTGAAAAGATACATACACCCCAGTGTTCATTGTAGCACTGTTTACAATAGCCAAGACATAGAAGCAACCTAAATGTCCATCGACAGAGGAATGGATAAAGGTGATGTGGTACGTATATACAATGGAATATTACTCAGCCATAAAAAAGAATGAAATAATGTCATTTGCAGCAACATGGATGGGCCTGGAGATTATCATACTAAGTGAAGTAAGTCAGGCAGAGAAAGCCAAATATCATGGGATATCACTCATATGTGGAATCTGATTTTAAAAAATTATACAAATGAAATTATTCACAAAACAGAAACAGTTACAGATATCGAAAACAAACTTATATTACCATATGACCCAGCAATCCCACTACTGGGCATATACCCAGAGAAAACCATAAATCAAAAAGACACATGCACCCCAATGTTCATTGCAGCACTATTTACAATAGCCAGGTCATGGAAGCAACCTAAAGGCCCATCAACAGATGAATGGATAAAGAAGATGTGGTACGTATATACAATGGAATACTACTCAGCCTAATGAAACTGGGTCATTTGTAGAGACGTGGATGGACCTAGAGACTGTCTTACAGAGTGAAGTAAGTCAGAAAGAGAAAAACAAATATTGTATATTAATGCATATATGTGGAATCTAGAAAAACGGTACAGATAAACCAGTTTGCAAGGCAGAAATAGAGACACAGATGTAGAGAACAAATGTATGGACACCAAGGGGGGGAAAGCGGGGCGAGGGGGTGGTGAGATGAATTTGGTGATTGGGATTGACATATATACACTAATAGGTATAAAATAGATAACTAATAAGAACCTGCTGTATTTAAAAAAATAAGTAAAATTCAAAAAAAAAAACTTATGGTTACCAAAGAGGAAATATGGTGGGGGGGGCGGGGATAAATCAGGAGCTTGGGATGAACATACACACACTACTGTATATAAGATAGATAACAACAAGGACCTACTGTATAGGGAACTCTACTCAATATTCTTAGATAACCTATATAAAAAATAATATAAAAAATGAATATATGTATTACTGAATCACTGCTGTACACCTGAAACTAACACAACATTGTAAATCAACTATACTCCAATAAAAAATTTTTTTAAATGTGGTTAGGACTCATGCTTTTACACTCTATCCACGTGGTAGAGAGAATGTGGGAGCTGAACTTGGAGCAACACACGTTCCCATCTGCCTGCTTCCCTCCTCTAAAGAATCAAGTGGCACTCTGCAATCACTTGGAAGCAGGAAGACAGGTTTTTGATGGACACCAGGTGTGGGAGTTGGAAGAATGAAGGAATTGGAGGAGGAATCACGACTAAGGTGTGGGCTGGGATTCACAGAAGTATAGCGGCCTAGATGGATCAGCAATCCTATTAGGGACTAGAGTCTTTCTAGTGGAATTTCTTGAGCAGGCAAACTGCTAATACCTAGTCTACCTGTAATTTAAGGGAGCTACACAAGTCCATTTGCAGACCTAGGTTCCTATGGAAATATCACCACCCAATACTCCATCTCTTCTGACATATATATAAGATGTCTTTCTCTGAGCCTGGGGAAAGACAGTAGCAGACCATATTATGACCTGGTCTCCTATCCCCACCAAGACTATTTCAGAAACTAACATGAGGGGTAGCAACAAGTTAGTGAGCTGAGGTTGGGAGAATTATATTCTGCATCTTCAAACTCCCCAGGGAACAAAAAACTACAGAGGTAAACTATTTCTGTTTCACATTCCAAAAGTATCCCATGACTCATCCCATTCTTCTTTTTTTTTTTTTTTTTTTTTTGCTGCGTTGGGTCTTCTTTGCTGCGTGCGGGCTTTATCTAGTTGTGGCAAGCGGGGGCTACTCTTCGTTGTGGTGCACAGGCTTCTCATGGCGGTGGCTTCTCTTGTTGCAGAACATGGGCTCTAGGCGCTCGGGCTTCAGTAATTGTGGCACGCAGGCTCAGTACTTGTGGTGCACGGGCTTAGTTGCTCCGCAGCATGTGGGATCTTCCTGGACCAGGGATCGAACCCATGTCCCCTGCATTGGCAGGCGGATTCTTAACCATTGCACCACCAGGGAAGTCCCCCATTCTTCTTTCTTGATTAGTCCTTCTCTTTCTGATTACATCCATCTCAGGCAAATCGAACTTCTGTTACCCCACTGTGAGCACGAATATGGGTTTCTCATAGAGTGTTTTTTTAAGATTCATCAAGTTAACTTCACTCCTGCTTTGGCTGCTCTGAAATTACCCACCTTAAGCAAAATTGAATGTAGGTGCCTTATCTAAAGGTTGAATAAGGCGCCATTGAAAAGTGAGGCCATCTTTTGTTGGCTGGGGAGACTAGACTTTTTTTCTCATATGATTCAGGTATATACCTCTGCCACCAGGTCTCTAGAGAGCTCTCACAGCCATAAGTTATCTGCTTATGCTCTGTGGCCAACAAGAAGAGAAAACACACAAAAAATTCTAGGCTACTTCCATTGGCTTCAAAACTAGGATTTGATGACTTCCGAGGTCTGACCTCACTTGCAGGTTCAGAATCCTAAAGCTGTGGCTTCTACATTCACATCCCATTCAAACAAGTTAAGCAACATTCAAGTCTTCATTTTTCATTGTGTAAAGGAAAGCACAGAGGGAGAATTATTGCCTAGAGTGCAAACCCTTCAACTTCCACTGTGAATAGAGCCAGTGAGACTGAACAGAGAACATCTTCCATTGCTACCTGCTAGGTGTTATAACAAGGGAAGGCAGGGACAGTTACTTTGTATAAATCAGGAATGTTTGGTTTCTTGAGATGGAAAAGCAAACATAGGAGAGCCAATCTTACACTTATAAACACTCAAATTCAGAATAACTAGTATACAGTGAACTTCTATGTTATGGGGATAAGAGGGGTTTATCCTTTTGTTTGTATGGGAAAATTAAAGAATAACAAATATTTTGTGTACGTATCAATTACCAATAATATGCCCTAAATACAGCCCATCATACTTCCCTTGATATTTGAAATAGGCAGCTAGGTTTTATTTTCAGTATCTCCCCTTAGCACAAATATGTTCCTAGCATTACATCCACACTTCATTACTTGACACTTTATCTTTTAGCTCTTAATAGGTTAGAATTTAACTGTTCCTGTTTCTTTTATTGTAATCCTCTCCCCATTTAAATTTGGAAGAATAAGGAGTATACAGAAGAAATGCATTATTTCAAAATAACAGTAAAGGTCATAACTTCCAGTCAATGAAAAGACCTTTCCTCCCATTCCAAAAGTATAGAAATAAAACACACATAACAACACAAAAAATTAAATGCAATACATAAATGAGTTCAAAAGCAAGAGAGGGAAATCTCTGGATGCTAAAACTGATGCAGAAACTAAAAGCCATAAGAAGAGGCAAGTGAGAGCCAAGGCAGCTAACCCTGTAGGTGTCTTTTCATAAATCAGAAAATGGACCACCCTCTGAGTAGTTTCACCCTCATGGCTGCAGGACTTGGTGAGTGGAGTTCAAGCTTGATTTCACCCCGATGCACCACCTTGCCCAGGTGCTCTTGTGTAGGATATAATCCATACAACTGAACCCAGTGGCCCTGACAAGTGGGAACAGAAGCTACATCACTTAGAGGGGTTTTGAAGTTGGAAATACGCCTTTGGGGCTGAGAGATAGAGTTTAAATTCGTCTATGAGGAAAGGACACTAAGTCTTAAGTCATAGAGATCAGGGAGCTAATTGTAAACCAATGCTCATAGCAGCATTATTCACAATAGCCAAAAGGTGGAAGCAACCCAAGTGTCCATTGAGGGATGAATGGACAAACAAAATGTGATATATACATACATAGAATGTAATTCAGCCTTGAAAAGAAAGGAAATTCTGACACATGCTGCAACATGGACGAACCTTGAGGACATTATGCTAAGTGAAATAAGCCAGTCACCAGAACATAATACAGTATGATCCCTTATTTGAGGTACTTAAAATAGTCAAATTCATGGAGACAGAAAGTAAAATGGTCACTTCCAGGGGCTTAGGGGAGAGGAAAATGGGGAGTTATTGTTGAATGGGATGGAATTTCACTTTGGGAAGATAAAAGTTTTAGAGATGGATGGTGGTGGTGGTAGCACAACAATGTGAACATAGTTAATGCCACTGAACTGTACACTTAAAAATGGTTAAGACAGGTCTTCCCTGGTGGTGCAGTGGTTAAGAATCCGCCTGCCAATGCAGGGGACACGGGTTCGAGCCCTGGTCCAGGAAGATCCCACCTGCCGCAGAGCAGCCGAGCCTGTGTGCCACAACTACTGAGCCTGTGCTCTAGAGCCTGCGAGCCACAACTGCTGAGACCACATGCCACAGCTACTGAAGCCCGCGCACCTAGAGCCCATGCTCCGCAACAAGAGAAGCCACCGCAATGAGAAACCCGCGCACACAACAAAGAGTAGCCCCCGCTCGCCGCACTAGAGAAAACCCGCACGCAGCAATGAAGACCCAACGCAGCCAAAAATATAAATAAATTTTTAAATGTTAAAAAAATGGTTAATATAGTAAAATTTTGTGTATTTTTACCACAATTTTTAAATAAAAATTATTTTAAAATAAATAAATACAAACTTTTAAAATAAGGTCATAATATTAATACAAGAAAAGGAGCTGAAACTTAAGTCCCTACATAATGCCAGGAGCCAAAAAGGGCTGCCCATGAAGTAAATTTAAAGTACTGTGGACTTCAGTGGAAGTATCAAGGAATCCTGCTATGAGCCTATGCCATGAATCAAAAGAAATCAGAAACCCAGACCTGTGCCATTCATGAGTGTAAGATCTACCTGCAAGTTGTAAGAACCTTAAGTAGAAAAATACATA